>NW_026961558.1:0-285472 GCF_963924245.1 Chroicocephalus ridibundus | reverse complement strand
GCGCCAATTGGGAAAGTGTGGTGTGGAGGCTGAAGGCAGCAGGAAAGCCCGCAGCCCCCAGGTCTGTGGGTGCTACGCAAGCGGTTCCCAAAGAGCTTTAGAAGAAGGCATTGTTTTCCCTGCTGGCTCCTTGTGTGGGCGACCCATCTCCAGCCATATGGCCATTTTTGTGCCTGGCGCGACGCCAAGTGGGAAAGGGTGTTGTCGAGGCTGAAGGCAGCAGGAAAGCCCGCAGCCCCCAGGTCTGTGCGGCTACGCAAGCGTTTCCCAAAGAGCTTTAGAACAAGACATAGTTTTCCCTGCTGGCTCCTTGGGCGGGGGACCCATCCCCAGCCGTATGGCTGTTTTTGTGCCTGGTGTGGCACCAAGTGGAAAGGGTGGTGTCGAGTCTGAAGGCAGCAGAAATACCTGTAGCCCCAAGGTCTTTGGGGCTACGCAAGCGGTTCCCAAAGAGCTTTAGAACAAGGCCTAGTTTTCCCTGTTGGCTCCTTGGGCGGGGGACACATCTCCAGCCGTATAGCCATTTTTGCCCCTGGCGCGGCGCCAAGTGGGAAAGGGTGATGTCGAGGCTGAAGGCAGCAGGAAAGCCCGCAGCCCCCAGGTGTGTGGGGCTATGCAAGCGGTTCCCAAAGAGCTTTAGAACAAGGCCTATTTTACCCTGCTAGCTCGTTGTGCGGGGGACCCATCTCCAGCTGTAAGGCCATTTTTGTGCCTGGCCCGGCGCCAAGTGGGAAAGGGTGGTTTCAAGGCTGAAGGCAGCAGGAAAGCTCGCATCCCCAGGTCTGTGGGGCTACGCAAGCGGTTCCTTAAGAGCTTTAGAACAAGGCATAGTTTTCCCTGCTGGCTCCTTGGGCGGGGGACCCATCTCCAGCCGTATGGCCATTTTTGGGCCTGGAGCAACACCTAGTGGGAAAGCGTAGTATTGAGGCTGAAGGCAGCAGGAAAGCCTGCAGCCCCCAGGTCTGTGGGTGCTACGCAAGCGGTTCCGAAAGAGTTTTAGAACAAGGTCTAGTTTTCCCCTCTGTGTCTTTGGGCGGGGGACACATCTCCAGCCGTATGGCCATTTTTGTGCCTGGTGCGGCGCCAAGTGGGAAAGGGTGATGTCGAGGCTGAAGGCAGCAGGAAAGCCCGCAGCCCCCAGGTCTGTGGGGCTACGCAAGAGGTTCCCAAAGAGCTTTAGAACAAGGCCTAGTTTTCCCTGCTGGCTCCTTGGGCGGGGGACCCATCTCCAGCCGTATTGCCATTTTTGCCTCTGGCGCGGCGCCAAGTGGGAAAGGGTGATGTCGAGGCTGAAGGCAGCAGGAAAGCCCGCAGCCCCCAGGTCTGTGGGGCTACACAAGCGGTTCCCAAAGAGCTTTAGAACAAGGCATAGTTTTCCCTGCTGGCTCTTTGGGCTGGGGACCCATCTCCAGCCGTATGGCCATTTTTGTGCCTAGCGCGGCGCCAAGTGGGAAAGGGTGGTGTCGAGGCTGAAGGCAGCAGAAATACCTGCAGCACCCAGGTCTGTAGGGCTACGCAATCGCTTCCCAAAGATCTTTGAAGAAGGCCTAGTTTTCCCTGCTGGTTCTTTCGGCGAGGGACGCATCTCCAGCCGTATGGCTGTTTTTGTGCCTGGCGCGGCGCCAATTGGGAAAGTGTGGTGTGGAGGCTGAAGGCAGCAGGAAAGCCCACAGCCCCCAGGTCTGTGGGGCTACGCAAGCGGTTCCCAAAGAGCTTTAGAAGAAGGCATTGTTTTCCCTGCTGGCTCCTTGTGTGGGCGACCCATCTCCAGCTGTAAGGCCTTTTTTGTGCCTGGCGCGGCGCCAAGTGGAAAGGGCGGTTTTGAGGCTGAAGGCAGCAGAAAAGCCTGCAGCCCCCAGGTCTGTGGGGCTACGCAAGCGGTTCCGAAATAGCTTTAGAACAAGGCCTAGTTTTCCCTGCTGGCTCCATGGGCGGGGGACCCATCTCCAGCCGTATGGCCATTTTTGTGCCTGGCGCGGCGCCAAGTGGGAAAGGGTGGAGTCAAGGCTGAAGGCAGCAGGAAAGCTCGCATCCCCAGGTCTGTGGGGCTACGCAAGCGGTTCCTTAAGAGCTTTAGAACAAGGCATAGTTTTCCCTGCTGGCTCCTTGGGCGGGGGACCCATCTCCAGCCGTATGGCCATTTTTGGGCCTGGAGCAACACCTAGTGGGAAAGCGTAGTATTGAGGCTGAAGGCAGCAGGAAAGCCTGCAGCCCCCAGGTCTGTGGGTGCTACGCAAGCGGTTCCGAAAGAGCTTTAGAACAAGGTCTAGTTTTCCCCTCTGGGTCTTTGGGCGGGGGACACATCTCCAGCCGTATGGCCATTTTTGTGCCTGGTGCGGCGCCAAGTGGAAAGGGTGGTGTCGAGGCTGAAGGCAGCAGGAAAGCCCGCAGCCCCCAGGTCTGTGGGGCTACGCAAGAGGTTCCCAAAGAGCTTTAGAACAAGGCCTAGTTTTCCCTGCTGGCTCTTTGGGCGGGGGACCCATCTCCAGCCGTATTGCCATTTTTGCCCCTGGCGCGGCGCCAAGTGGGAAAGGGTGATGTCGAGGCTGAAGGCAGCAGGAAAGCCCGCAGCCCCCAGGTCTGTGGGGCTACACAAGCGGTTCCCAAAGAGCTTTAGAACAAGGCATAGTTTTCCCTGCTGGCTCTTTGGGCTGGGGACCCATCTCCAGCCGTATGGCTGTTTTTGTGCCTGGCGTGGCAACAAGTGGGAAAGGGTTGTGTCGAGGCTGAAGGCAGCAGGAAAGCCCGCAGCCCCCAGGTCTGTGGGGCTACGCAAGAGGTTCCCAAAGAGCTTTAGAACAAGGCCTATTTTTGCCTGCTGGGTCTTTGGGAGGGGGAACCATCTCCAGCTGTATGGCCATTTTTGTGCCTGGCGCGGCGCCAAGTGGGAAAGGGTGGTGTCGAGGCTGAAGGCAGCAGAAAAACCTGCAGCCCCCAGGTCTTTGGGGCTACGCAAGCGGTTCCCAAAGAGTTTTAGATCAAGGCCTATTTTTCCCTGCTGGCTCCTTGTGCGGGCGACCCATCTCCAGCCATATGGCCATTTTTGTGCCTGGTGCGGCGCCAAGAGGGAAAGGGTGGTGTCGAGGCTGAAGGCAGCAGGAAGGCCCGCAGCGCCCAGGTCTGTGGGGCTACGCAAGAGGTTCCCAAATAGCTTTAGAACAAGGCATAGATTTCCCTGCTGGCTCCTTGGGCGGGGGACCCATATCTAGCCTTATGGCCATTTTTGTGCCTGGAGCGACACCTAGTGGGAAAGCATAATATTGAGGTTGAAGGCAGCAGGAAAGCCTGCAGCCCTCAGGTCTGTGGGTGCTACGCAAGCGGATCCCAAAGAGCATTAGAACAAGGCATAGTTTTCCCTGCTGGCTCTTTGGGCTTGGGACCCATCTCCAGCCGTATGGCCGTTTTTGTAGCTAGCGCGGCGCCAAGTGGCAAAGGGTCATGTCAAGGCAGAAGGCAGCAGGAAAGCCTGCAGCCCCCAGGTCTGTGGGGCTACGCAAGCGGTTCCCAAAGAGCTTTAGAACAAGGCCTAGTTTTTCCTGCTGGCTCCTTGGGCGGGGGACCTATCTTCAGCCGTATAGCCAATTTTGTGCCTGGCGCGGCACCAAGTGGGAAATGGTCATGTCAAGGCTGAAGGCAGCAGGAAAACCCGCAGCCCCCAGGTCTGTGGGGCTACGCAAGCGGTTCCCAAAGAGCTTTAGAACAAGGCGTAGTTTTCCCTGCTGGCTCTTTGGGCAGGGGACCCATCTCCAGCCGTATGGCTGTTTTTGTGCCTGGCGTGGCACCAAGTGGGAAAGGGTTGTGTCGAGGCTGAAGGCAGCAGGACAGCCCGCAGCACCCAGGTCTGTGGGGTTACGCAAGCGGTTCCCAAAGAGCTTTAGAACAAGGCATAGTTTTCCCTGCTGGCTCCTTGGGTGGGGGAACCATCTCCAGCCATATGGCGATTTTTGTGCCTGGTGCGGCGCCAAGTGGAAAGGGTGGTGTCGAGGCTGAAGGCAGCAGAAATACCTGTAGCCCCCAGGTCTTTGGGGCTACGCAAGCGGTTCCCAAAGAGCTTTAGAACAAGGCATAGTTTTCCCTGTTGGCTCCTTGGGCGGGGGACCCATCTCCAGCCGTATAGCCATTTTTGTGCCTGGCGCGACGCCAAGTGGGAAAGAGTGGTGTGGAGGCTGAAGGCAGCAGGAAAGCCCGCAGCCCCCAGGTCTGTGGGGCTACGCAAGCGGTTCCCAAAGAGCTTTAGAACAAGACATAGTTTTCCTTGCTGGCTCCTTGGGCAGGGGACCCATCCCCAGCCGTATGGCTGTTTTTGTGCCTGGCGTGGCACCAAGTGGGAAAGGGTGGTGTGGAAGCTGAAGGCAGCAGAAAAGCCCGCAGCCCCCAGTTCTGTGGGGCTACGCAAGCGGTTCCCAAAGAGCTTTAGAACAAGGCCTATTTTACCCTGCTAGCTCGCTGTGCGGGGGACCCATCTCCAGCTGTAAGGCCATTTTTGTGCCTGGCGCGGCGCCAAGTGGAAAGGGCGGTTTTGAGGCTGAAGGCAGCAGAAAAGCCTGCAGCCCCCAGGTCTGTGGGTGCTACGCAAGCGGTTCCCAAAGAGCTTTAGAACAAGGCCTAGTTTTCCCTGCTGGCTCCATGGGCTGGGGGACCCATCCCCAGCCGTATGGCTGTTTTTGTGCCTGGCGCGGCGCCAAGTGGGAAAGGGTGGTGTCAAGGCTGAAGGCAGCAGGAAAGCTCGCATCCCCAGGTCTGTGGGGCTACGCAAGCGGTTCCTTAAGAGCTTTAGAACAAGGCCTAGTTTTCCCTGCTGGCTCCTTGGGCGGGGGACCCATCTCCAGCCGTATGGC
The DNA here is from genome assembly GCF_963924245.1 of Chroicocephalus ridibundus. Taxonomy (NCBI): domain Eukaryota; kingdom Metazoa; phylum Chordata; class Aves; order Charadriiformes; family Laridae; genus Chroicocephalus; species Chroicocephalus ridibundus. Next base: position 280,634 of record NW_026961558.1, on the reverse strand, counting down.
CATTTTTGGGCCTGGAGCAACACCTAGTGGGAAAGCGTAGTATTGAGGCTGAAGGCAGCAGGAAAGCCTGCAGCCCCCAGGTCTGTGATTGCTACGCAAGCGGTTCCCAAAGAGCTTTAGAACAAGGTCTAGTTTTCCCCTCTGGGTCTTTGGGCAGGGGACACATCTCCAGCCGTATGGCCATTTTTGTGCCTGGTGCCGCGCCAAGTGGGAAAGGGTGGTGTCAAGGCTGAAGGCAGCAGGAAAGCTCGCATCCCCAGGTCTGTGGGGCTACGCAAGCGGTTCCTTAAGAGCTTTAGAACAAGGCATAGTTTTCCCTGCTGGCTCCTTGGGCGGGGGACCCATCTCCAGCCGTATGGCCAATTTTGGGCCTGGAGCAACACCTAGTGGGAAAGTGTAGTATTGAGGCTGAAGGCAGCAGGAAAGCCTGCAGCCCCCAGGTCTGTGGGTGCTACGCAAGCGGTTCCCAAAGAGCTTTAGAACAAGGCCTAGTTTTCCCTTCTGGGTCTTTGGGCGGGGGACACATCTCCAGCCGTATGGACATTTTTGTGCCTGGTGCGGCGCCAAGTGGGAAAGGGTGGTGTCGAGGCTGAAGGCAGCAGGAAAGCCCGCAGCCCCCAGTTCTGTGGGGCTACGCAAGCGGTTCCCAAAGAGCTTCAGAACAAGGCCTATTTTTGCCTGCTGGGTCTCTGGGAGGGGGAACCATCTCCAGCTGTATGGCCATTTTTGTGCCTGGCGCGGCGCCAAGTGGGAAAGGGTGGTGTCGAGGCTGAAGGCAGCAGAAAAACCTGCAGCCCCCAGGTCTTTGGGGCTACGCAAGCGGTTCCCAAAGAGTTTTAGATCAAGGCGTAGTTTTCCCTGCTGGCTCCTTGTGCGGGCGACCCATCTCCAGCCATATGGCCATTTTTGTGCCTGGTGCGGCGCCAAGAGGGAAAGGGTGGTGTCGAGGCTGAAGGCAGCAGGAAGGCCCGCAGCCCCCAGGTCTATGGGGCTACGCAAGAGGTTCCCAAATAGCTTTAGAACAAGGCATAGTTTTCCCTGCTGGCTCCTTGGGCGGGGGACCCATATCTAGCCTTATGGCCATTTTTGTGCCTGGAGCGACACCTAGTGGGAAAGCATAATATTGAGGTTGAAGGCAGCAGGAAAGCCTGCAGCCCTCAGGTCTGTGGGTGCTACGCAAGCGGATCCCAAAGAGCATTAGAACAAGGCATAGTTTTCCCTGCTGGCTCTTTGGGCGTGGGACCCATTTCCAGCCGTATGGCCATTTTTGTAGCTAGCGCGGCGCCAAGTGGCAAAGGGTCATGTCAAGGCAGAAGGCAGCAGGAAAGCCTGCAGCCCCCAGGTCTGTGGGGCTACGCAAGCGGTTCCCTAAGAGCTTTAGAACAAGGCCTAGTTTTCCCTGCTGGCTCCTTGGGCGGGGGACCATTGTCCAGACGTATGGCCATTTTTGTGACTGGCGCGGCGCCAAGTGGGAAAGGGTGGTGTCGAGGCTGAAGGCAGCAGGAAGGCCCGCAGCCCCCAGGTCTGTGGGGCTACGCAAGAGGTTCCCTAAGAGCTTTTGAACAAGGCTTAGTTTTCCCTGCTGGCTTCTTAAGCGGGGGACCCATCTCCAGCCGTATGGCCATTTTTGCTCCTGGCGCGGCGCCAAGTGGGAAAGGGTGGTGTCGAGGCTGAAGGCAGCAGGAAAGCCCGCAGCCCCCAGGTCTGTGGGGCTACGCAAGAGGTTCCCTAAGAGCTTTAGAACAAGGCTTAGTTTTCCCTGCTGGCTCCTTGGGCGGGCGACCCATATCTAGCCTTATGGCCATTTTTGTGCCTGGAGCGACACCTAGTGGGAAAGCGTAATATTGAGGTTGAAGGCAGCAGGAAAGCCCGCAGCCCCCAGGTCTGTGGGTGCTACGCAAGCGGTTCCCAAAGAGCTTTAGAACAAGGCATAGTTTTCCCTGCTGGGTCTTTGGGCTGGGGAACCATCTCCAGCCGTATGGCCATTTTTGTGCCTGGCGCGGCGCCAAGTGGGAAAGGGTGGTGTCGAGGCTGAAGGCAGCAGGAAAGCCCGCAACCCCCAGGTCTGTGCAGCTACGCAAGCGGTTCCCAAAGAGCTTTAGAACAAGACATAGTTTTCCCTGCTGGCTCCTTGGGCGGGGGACCCATCCCCAGCCGTATGGCTGTTTTTGTGCCTGGCGTGGCACCAAGTGGGAAAGGGTGGTGTGGAGGCTGAAGGCAGCAGGAAAGCCCGCAGCCCCCAGGTCTGTGGGGCTACGCAAGCGGTTCCCAAAGAGCTTTAGAGCAAGGCCTATTTTACCCTGCTAGCTCGTTGTGCGGGGGACCCATCTCCAGCTCTAAGGCCATTTTTGTGCCTGGCGCGGCGCCAAGTGGAAAGGGCGGTTTTGAGGCTGAAGGCAGCAGAAAAGCCTGCAGCCCCCAGGTCTGTGGGGCTATGCAAGCGGTTCCCAAAGAGCTTTAGAACAAGGCATAATTTTCCCTGCTGGCTCCTTGGGCGGGGGACCCATCTCCAGCCGTATGGCCATTTTTGGGCCTGGAGCAACACCTAGTGGGAAAGCGTAGTATTGAGGCTGAAGGCAGCAGGAAAGCCTGCAGCCCCCAGGTCTGTGGGTGCTACGCAAGCGGTTCCGAAAGAGCTTTAGAACAAGGTCTAGTTTTCCCCTCTGGGTCTTTGGGCGGGGGAGACATCTCCAGCCGTATGGCCATTTTTTTGCCTGGCGCGGCGCCAAGTGGGAAAGGGTGATGTCGAGGCTGAAGGCAGCAGGAAAGCCCGCAGCCCCCAGGTCTGTGGGGCTACACAAGCGGTTCCCAAAGAGCTTTAGAACAAAGCATAGTTTTCCCTGCTGGCTCTTTGGGCTGGGGACCCATCTCCAGCCGTATGGCTGTTGTTTTGCCTGGCGTGGCACGAAGTGGGAAAGGGTTGTGTCGAGGCTGAAGGCAGCAGGAAAGCCCGCAGCCCCCAGGTCTGTGGGGCTACGCAAGCGGTTCCCAAAGAGCTTTAGAACAAGGCCTATTTTTGCCTGCTGGGTCTCTGGGAGGGGGAACCATCTCCAGCTGTATGGCCATTTTTGTGCCTGGCGCGGCGCCAAGTGGGAAAGGGTGGTGTCGAGGCTGAAGGCAGCAGAAAAACCTGCAGCCCCCAGGTCTTTGGGGCTACGCAAGCGGTTCCCAAAGAGTTTTAGATCAAGGCGTAGTTTTCCCTGCTGGCTCCTTGTGCGGGCGACCCATCTCCAGCCATATGGCCATTTTTGTGCCTGGTGCGGCGCCAAGAGGGAAAGGGTGGTGTCGAGGCTGAAGGCAGCAGGAAGGCCCGCAGCCCCCAGGTCTATGGGGCTACGCAAGAGGTTCCCAAATAGCTTTAGAACAAGGCATAGTTTTCCCTGCTGGCTCCTTGGGCGGGGGACCCATATCTAGCCTTATGGCCATTTTTGTGCCTGGAGCGACACCTAGTGGGAAAGCATAATATTGAGGTTGAAGGCAGCAGGAAAGCCTGCAGCCCTCAGGTCTGTGGGTGCTACGCAAGCGGATCCCAAAGAGCTTTAGAACAAGGCATAGTTTTCCCTGCTGGCTCTTTGGGCGTGGGACCCATTTCCAGCCGTATGGCCATTTTTGTAGCTAGCGCGGCGCCAAGTGGCAAAGGGTCATGTCAAGGCAGAAGGCAGCAGGAAAGCCTGCAGCCCCCAGGTCTGTGGGGCTACGCAAGCGGTTCCCTAAGAGCTTTAGAACAAGGCCTAGTTTTCCCTGCTGGCTCCTTGGGCGGGGGACCATTGTCCAGACGTATGGCCATTTTTCTGCCTGGCGCGGCGCCAAGTGGGAAAGGGTGGTGTCGAGGCTGAAGGCAGCAGGAAGGCCCGCAGCCCCCAGGTCTGTGGGGCTACGCAAGAGGTTCCCTAAGAGCTTTTGAACAAGGCTTAGTTTTCCCTGCTGGCTTCTTAAGCGGGGGACCCATCTCCAGCCGTATGGCCATTTTTGCTCCTGGCGCGGCGCCAAGTGGGAAAGGGTGGTGTCGAGGCTGAAGGCAGCAGGAAAGCCCGCAGCCCCCAGGTCTGTGGGGCTACGCAAGAGGTTCCCTAAGAGCTTTAGAACAAGGCTTAGTTTTCCCTGCTGGCTCCTTGGGCGGGCGACCCATATCTAGCCTTATGGCCATTTTTGTGCCTGGAGCGACACCTAGTGGGAAAGCGTAATATTGAGGTTGAAGGCAGCAGGAAAGCCCGCAGCCCCCAGGTCTGTGGGTGCTACGCAAGCGGTTCCCAAAGAGCTTTAGAACAAGGCATAGTTTTCCCTGCTGGGTCTTTGGGCTGGGGAACCATCTCCAGCCGTATGGCCATTTTTGTGCCTGGCGCGGCGCCAAGTGGGAAAGGGTGGTGTCGAGGCTGAAGGCAGCAGGAAAGCCCGCAACCCCCAGGTCTGTGCGGCTACGCAAGCGGTTCCCAAAGAGCTTTAGAACAAGACATAGTTTTCCCTGCTGGCTCCTTGGGCGGGGGACCCATCCCCAGCCGTATGGCTGTTTTTGTGCCTGGCGTGGCACCAAGTGGGAAAGGGTGGTGTGGAGGCTGAAGGCAGCAGGAAAGCCCGCAGCCCCCAGGTCTGTGGGGCTACGCAAGCGGTTCCCAAAGAGCTTTAGAGCAAGGCCTATTTTACCCTGCTAGCTCGTTGTGCGGGGGACCCATCTCCAGCTCTAAGGCCATTTTTGTGCCTGGCGCGGCGCCAAGTGGAAAGGGCGGTTTTGAGGCTGAAGGCAGCAGAAAAGCCTGCAGCCCCCAGGTCTGTGGGGCTATGCAAGCGGTTCCCAAAGAGCTTTAGAACAAGGCATAATTTTCCCTGCTGGCTCCTTGGGCGGGGGACCCATCTCCAGCCGTATGGCCATTTTTGGGCCTGGAGCAACACCTAGTGGGAAAGCGTAGTATTGAGGCTGAAGGCAGCAGGAAAGCCTGCAGCCCCCAGGTCTGTGGGTGCTACGCAAGCGGTTCCGAAAGAGCTTTAGAACAAGGTCTAGTTTTCCCCTCTGGGTCTTTGGGCGGGGGACACATCTCCAGCCGTATGGCCATTTTTGTGCCTGGCGCGGCGCCAAGTGGGAAAGGGTGATGTCGAGGCTGAAGGCAGCAGGAAAGCCCGCAGCCCCCAGGTCTGTGGGGCTACACAAGCGGTTCCCAAAGAGCTTTAGAACAAAGCATAGTTTTCCCTGCTGGCTCTTTGGGCTGGGGACCCATCTCCAGCCGTATGGCTGTTGTTTTGCCTGGCGTGGCACGAAGTGGGAAAGGGTTGTGTCGAGGCTGAAGGCAGCAGGAAAGCCCGCAGCCCCCAGGTCTGTGGGGCTACGCAAGCGGTTCCCAAAGAGCTTTAGAACAAGGCCTATTTTTGCCTGCTGGGTCTTTGGGAGGGGGAACCATCTCCAGCTGTATGGCCATTTTTGTGCCTGGCGCGGCGCCAAGTGGGAAAGGGTGGTGTCGAGGCTGAAGGCAGCAGAAAAACCTGCAGCCCCCAGGTCTTTGGGGCTACGCAAGCGGTTCCCAAAGAGTTTTAGATCAAGGCCTAGTTTTCCCTGCTGGCTCCTTGTGCGGGCGACCCATCTCCAGCCATATGGCCATTTTTGTGCCTGGTGCGGCGCCAAGAGGGAAAGGGTGGTGTTGAGGCTGAAGGCAGCAGGAAGGCCCGCAGCCCCCAGGTCTGTGGGGCTACGCAAGAGGTTCCCAAATAGCTTTAGAACAAGGCATAGATTTCCCTGCTGGCTCCTTGGGCGGGGGACCCATATCTAGCCTTATGGCCATTTTTGTGCCTGGAGCGACACCTAGTGGGAAAGCATAATATTGAGGTTGAAGGCAGCATGAAAGCCCGCAGCCCTCAGGTCTGTGGGTGCTACGCAAGCGGATCCCAAAGAGCATTAGAACAAGGCATAGTTTTCCCTGCTGTCTCTTTGGGCTTGGGACCCATCTCCAGCCGTATGGCCATTTTTGTAGCTAGCGCGGCACCAAGTGGCAAAAGGTCATGTCAAGGCAGAAGGCAGCAGGAAAGCCTGCAGCCCCCAGGTCTGTGGGGCTACGCAAGCGGTTCCCAAAGAGCTTTAGAAGAAGGCATAGTTTTCCCTGCTGGCTCCTTGATCGGGGGACCCATCTCCAGCCATATGGCCATTTTTGTGCCTGGCGCGACGCCAAGTGGGAAAGGGTGTTGTCGAGGCTGAAGGCAGCAGGAAAGCCCGCAGCCCCCAGGTCTGTGGGGCTACGCAAGCGGTTCCCTAAGAGCTTTAGAACAAGGCGTAGTTTTCCCTGCTGGCTCCTTGGGCGGGGGACCCATCTCCAGCCGTATGGCCATTTTTGGGCCTGGAGCAACACCTAGTGGGAAAGCGTAGTATTGAGGCTGAAGGCAGCAGGAAAGCCCGCAGCCCCCAGGTCTGTGGGGCTACGCAAGCGGTTCCCAAAGAGCTTTAGAACAAGGCCTATTTTTGCCTGCTGGGTCTTTGGGAGGGGGAACCATCTCCAGCTGTATGGCCATTTTTGTGCCTGGCGCGGCGCCAAGTGGGAAAGGGTGGTGTCGAGGCTGAAGGCAGCAGAAAAACCTGCAGCCCCCAGGTCTTTGGGGCTACGCAAGCGGTTCCCAAAGAGCTTTAGAACAAGGCGTAGTTTTAACTGCTGGCTCTTTGGGCTGGGGAACCATCTCCAGCCGTATGGCCATTTTTGTGCCTGGCGCGGCGCCAAGTGGGAAAGGGTGATGTCGAGGCTGAAGGCAGCAGGAAAGCCCGCAGCCCCCAGGCCTGTGGGGCTACGCAAGCGGTTCCCTAAGAGCTTTAGAACAAGGCGTAGTTTTCCTTGCTGGTTGCTTGGGCGGGGGAACCATCTCCAGCCGTATGGCCATTTTTGGGCCTGGAGCGACACCTAGTGGGAAAGCGTAGTATTAAGGCTCAAGGCAGGAGGAAAGCCTGCAGCCCCCAGGTCTGTGGGTGCTACGCAAGCGGTTCCCAAAGAGCTTCAGAACAAGGCATAGTTTTCCCTTGTGGGTCTTTGGGCTGGGGATCCATCTCCAGCCGTATGGCCATTTTTGTGCCTAGCGCGGCGCCAAGTGGGAAAGGGTGGTGTCGAGGCTGAAGGCAGCAGAAATACCTGCAGCACCCAGGTCTGTAGGGCTACGCAATCGTTTCCCAAAGATCTTTGAAGAAGGCCTAGTTTTCCCTGCTGGTTCTTTCGGCGAGGGACGCATCTCCAGCCGTATGGCTGTTTTTGTGCCTGGCGCGGCGCCAATTGGGAAAGTGTGGTGTGGAGGCTGAAGGCAGCAGAAAAGCCCGCAGCCCCCAGGTCTGTGGGGCTACGCAAGCGGTTCCCTAAGAGCTTTAGAAGAAGGCATAGTTTTCCCTGCTGGCTCCTTGATCGGGGGACCCATCTCCAGCCATATGGCCATTTTTGTGCCTGGCGCGACGCCAAGTGGGAAAGGGTGTTGTCGAGGCTGAAGGCAGCAGGAAAGCCCGCAGCCCCCAGTTCTGTGGGGCTACGGAAGCGGTTCCGAAATAGCTTTAGAACAAGGCGTAGTTTTCCCTGCTGGCTCTTTGGGCGGGGGACCCATCTCCAGCCGTATGGCTGTTTTTCTGCCTGGCGCGGCGCCAAGTGGGAAAGGGTGGTGTCGAGGCTGAAGGCAGAAGAAATACCTGTAGCCCCCAGGTCTTTGGGGCTACGCAAGCGGTTCCCAAAGAGCTTTAGAAGAAGGCCTAGTTTTCCCTGTTAGCTCCTTGGGCGGGGGACCCATCTCCAGCCGTATAGCCATTTTTGTGCCTGGCGCGACGCCAAGTGGGAAAGAGTGGTGTGGAGGCTGAAGGCAGCAGGAAAGCCCGCAGCCCCCAGGTCTGTGGGGCTACGCAAGCGGTTACCAAAGAGCTTTAGAACAAGACATAGTTTTCCCTGCTGGCTCCTTGGGCGGGGGACCCATCCCCAGCCGTATGGCTGTTTTTGTGCCTGGCGTGGCACCAAGTGGGAAAGGGTGGTGTGGAGGCTGAAGGCAGCAGAAAAGCCCGCAGCCCCCAGGTCTGTGGGGCTATGCAAGCGGTTCCCAAAGAGCTTTAGAACAAGGCCTATTTTACCCTGCTAGGTCGTTGTGCCGGGGACCCATCTCCAGCTGTAAGGCCATTTTTGTGCCTGGCGCGGCGCGAAGTGGAAAGGGCGGTTTTGAGGCTGAAGGCAGCAGAAAAGCCTGCAGCCCCCAGGTCTGTGGGGCTACGCAAGCGGTTCCGAAATAGCTTTAGAACAAGGCCTAGTTTTCCCTGCTGGCTCCATGGGCGGGGGACCCATCTCCAGCCATATGGCCATTTTTGTGCCTGGCGCGGCGCCAAGTGGGAAAGGGTGGTGTCAAGGCTGAAGGCAGCAGGAAAGCTCGCATCCCCAGGTCTGTGGGGCTACGCAAGCGGTTCCTTAAGAGCTTTAGAACAAGGCATAGTTTTCCCTGCTGGCTCCTTGGGCGGGGGACCCATCTCCAGCCGTATGGCCATTTTTGGGCCTGGAGCAACACCTAGTGGGAAAGCGTAGTATTGAGGCTGAAGGCAGCAGGAAAGCCTGCAGCCCCCAGGTCTGTGAGTGCTACGCAAGCGGTTCCCAAAGAGCTTTAGAACAAGGTCTAGTTTTCCCCTCTGGGTCTTTGGGCGGGGGACACATCTCCAGCCGTATGGCCATTTTTGTGCCTGGTGCGGCGCCAAGTAGGAAAGGGTGGTGTCAAGGCTGAAGGCAGCAGGAAAGCTCGCATCCCCAGGTCTGTGGGGCTACGCAAGCGGTTCCTTAAGAGCTTTAGAACAAGGCATAGTTTTCCCTGCTGGTTCCTTGGGCGGGGGACCCATCTCCAGCCGTATGGCCATTTTTGGGCCTGGAGCAACACCTAGTGGGAAAGCGTAGTATTGAGGCTGAAGGCAGCAGGAAAGCCTGCAGCCCCCAGGTCTGTGGGTGCTACGCAAGCGGTTCCCAAAGAGCTTTAGAACAAGGCCTAGTTTTCCCTTCTGGGTCTTTGGGCGGGGGACACATCTCCAGCCGTATGGCCATTTTTGTGCCTGGCGCGGTGCCAAGTGGGAAAGGGTGGTGTCGAGGCTGAAGGCAGCAGGAAAGCCCGCAGCCCCCAGTTCTGTGGGGCTACGCAAGCGGTTCCCAAAGAGCTTTAGAACAAGGCCTATTTTTGCCTGCTGGGTCTTTGGGAGGGGGAACCATCTCCAGCTGTATGGCCATTTTTGTGCCTGGCGCGACGCCAAGTGGGAAAGGGTGGTGTCGAGGCTGAAGGCAGCAGAAAAACCTGCAGCCCCCAGGTCTTTGGGGCTACGCAAGCGGTTCCCAAAGAGTTTTAGATCAAGGCGTAGTTTTCCCTGCTGGCTCCTTGTGCGGGCGACCCATCTCCAGACATATGGCCATTTTTGTGCCTGGTGCGGCGCCAAGATGGAAAGGGTGGTGTCGAGGCTGAAGGCAGCAGGAAGGCCCGCAGCCCCCAGGTCTGTGGGGCTACGCAAGAGGTTCCCAAATAGCTTTAGAACAAGGCATAGTTTTCCCTGCTGGCTCCTTGGGCGGGGGACCCATATCTAGCCTTATGGCCATTTTTGTGCCTGGAGCGACACCTAGTGGGAAAGCATAATATTGAGGTTGAAGGCAGAAGGAAAGCCTGCAGCCCTCAGGTCTGTGGGTGCTACGCAAGCGGATCCCAAAGAGCTTTAGAACAAGGCATAGTTTTCCCTGCTGGGTCTTTGGGCTGGGGACCCATCTCCAGCCGTATGGCCATTTTTGTAGCTAGCGCGGCGCCAAGTTGCAAAGGGTCATGTCAAGGCAGAAGGCAGCAGGAAAGCCTGCAGCCCCCAGGTCTGTGGGGCTACGCAAGCGGTTCCCAAAGAGCTTTAGAACAAGGCCTAGTTTTCCCTGCTGGCTCCTTGGGCGGGGGACCATTGTCCAGACGTATGGCCATTTTTGTGACTGGCGCGGCGCCAAGTGGGAAAGGGTTGTGTCGAGGCTGAAGGCAGCAGGAAGGCCCGCAGCCCCCAGGTCTGTGGGGCTTCGCAAGAGTTTCCCTAAGAGCTTTTGAACAAGGCTTAGTTTTCCCTGCTGGCTCCTTAAGCGGGGGACCCATCTCCAGCCGTATGGCCATTTTTGCTCCTGGCGCGGCGCCAAGTGGGAAAGGGTGGTGTCGAGGCTGAAGGCAGCAGGAAAGCCCGCAGCCCCCAGGTCTGTGGGGCTACGCAAGAGGTTCCCTAAGAGCTTTAGAACAAGGCTTAGTTTTCCCTGCTGGCTCCTTGGGCGGGGGACCCATATCTAGCCTTATGGCCATTTTTGTGCCTGGAGCGACACCTAGTGGGAAAGCGTAATATTGAGGTTGAAGGCAGCAGGAAAGCCCGCAGCCCCCAGGTCTGTGGGTGCTACGCAAGCGGTTCCCAAAGAGCTTTAGAACAAGGCATAGTTTTCCCTGCTGGGTCTTTGGGCTGGGGAACCATCTCCAGCCGTATGGCCATTTTTGTGCCTGGCGCGGCGCCAAGTGGGAAAGGGTGATGTCGAGGCTGAAGGCAGCAGGAAAGCCCGCAGACCCCAGGCCTGTGGGGCTACGCAAGCAGTTCCCTAAGAGCTTTAGAACAATGCGTAGTTTTCCTTGCTGGTTCCTTGGGCGGGGGAACCATCTGCAGCCGTATGGCCATTTTTGGGCCTGGAGCGACACCTAGTGGGAAAGCGTAGTAGTAAGGCTCAAGGCAGCAGGAAAGCCTGCAGCCCCCAGGTCTGTGGGTGCTACGCAAGCGGTTCCCAAAGAGCTTCAGAACAAGGCATAGTTTTCCCTTGTGGGTCTTTGGGCTGGGGATCCATCTCCAGCCGTATGGCCATTTTTGTGCCTAGCGCGGCGCCAAGTGGGAAAGGGTGGTGTCGAGGCTGAAGGCAGCAGAAATACCTGCAGCACCCAGGTCTGTAGGGCTACGCAATCGTTTCCCAAAGATCTTTGAAGAAGGCCTAGTTTTCCCTGCTGGTTCTCTCGGCGAGGGACGCATCTCCAGCCGTATGGCTGTTTTTGTGCCTGCCGCGGCGCCAATTGGGAAAGTGTGGTGTGGAGGCTGAAGGCAGCAGGAAAGCCCGCAGCCCCCAGGTCTGTGGGGCTACGCAAGTGGTTCCCAAAGAGCTTTAGAACAAGGCGCAGTTTTCCCTGCTGGCTCTTTGGGCGGGGGACCCATCTCCAGCCGTATGGCTGTTTTTGTGCCTGGCGTGGCACCAAGTGGGAAAGGGTGGTGTCGAGGCTGAAGGCAGCAGGACAGCCCGCAGCCCCCAGGTCTGTGGGGTTACGCAAGCGGTTCCCAAAGAGCTTTAGAACAAGGCATAGTTTTCCCTGCTGGCTCCTTGGGTGGGGGAACCATCTCCAGCCATATGGCCGTTTTTGTGCCTGGCGCGGCGCCAAGTGGAAAGGGTGGTGTGGAGGCTGAAGGCAGCAGAAATAGCTATAGCCCCCAGGTCTTTGGGGCTACGCAAGCGGTTCCCAAAGAGCTTTAGAACAAGGCCTAGTTTTCCCTGTTGGCTCCTTGGGCGGGGGACCCATCTCCAGCCGTATAGCCATTTTTGTGCCTGGCGCGACGCCAAGTGGGAAAGAGTGGTGTGGAGGCTGAAGGCAGCAGGAAAGCCCGCAGCCCCCAGGTCTGTGGGGCTACGCAAGCGGTTCACAAAGAGCTTTAGAACAAGACATAGTTTTCCCTGCTGGCTCCTTGGGCGGGGGACCCATCCCCAGCCGTATGGCTGTTTTTGTGCCTGGCGTGGCACCAAGTGGGAAAGGGTGGTGTGGAGGCTGAAGGCAGCAGGAAAGCCCGCAGCCCCCAGGTCTGTGGGGCTATGCAAGCGGTTCCCAAAGAGCTTTAGAACAAGGCCTATTTTACCCTGCTAGCTCGTTGTGCGGGGGACCCATCTCCAGCTGTAAGGCCATTTTTGTGCCTGGCCCGGCGCCAAGTGGAAAGGGCGGTTTTGAGGCTGAAGGCAGCAGAAAAGCCTGCAGCCCCCAGGTCTGTGGGGCTACGCAAGCGGTTCCCAAATAGCTTTAGAACAAGGCCTAGTTTTCCCTGCTGGCTCCATGGGCGGGGGACCCATCTCCAGCCGTATGGCCATTTTTGTGCCTGGCGCGGCGCCAAGTGGGAAAGGGTGGTGTCAAGGCTGAAGGCAGCAGGAAAGCTCGCATCCCCAGGTCTGTGGGGCTACGCAAGCGGTTCCTTAAGAGCTTTAGAAGAAGGCATAGTTTTCCCTGCTGGCTCCTTGGGCGGGGGACCCATCTCCAGCCGTATGGCCATTTTTGGGCCTGGAGCAACACCTAGTGGGAAAGCGTAGTATTGAGGCTGAAGGCAGCAGGAAAGCCTGCAGCCCCCAGGTCTGTGGGTGCTACGCAAGCGGTTCCCAAAGAGCTTTAGAACAAGGCCTAGTTTTCCCTTCTGGGTCTTTGGGCGGGGGACACATCTCCAGCCGTATGGCCATTTTTGTGCCTGGTGCGGCGCCAAGTGGGAAAGGGTGGTGTCGAGGCTGAAGGCAGCAGGAAAGCCCGCAGCCCCCAGTTCTGTGGGGCTACGCAAGCGGTTCCCAAAGAGCTTTAGAACAAGGCATAGTTTTCCCTGCTGGCTCCTTGGGCTGGGGACCCATCTCCAGCCGTATGGCTGTTTTTGTGCCTGGCGTGGCGCCAAGTGGGAAAGGGTGGTGTCGAGGCTGAAGGCAGCAGGAAAGCCCGCAGCCCCCAGGTCTGTGGGGCTACGCAAGCAGTTCCCAAAGAGCTTTAGAACAAGGCCTATTTTTGCCTGCTGGGTCTTTGGGAGGGGGAACCATCTCAAGCTGTATGGCCATTTTTGTGCCTGGCGTGGCGCCAAGTGGGAAAGGGTGGTGTCGAGGCTGAAGGCAGCAGAAAAACCTGCAGCCCCCAGGTCTGTGGGTGCTACGCAAGCGGTTCCCAAAGAGCTTTAGAACAAGGCCTAGTTTTCCCTTCAGGGTCTTTGGGCAGGGGACACATCTCCAGCCGTATGGCCATTTTTGTGCCTGGTGCGGCGCCAAGTGGGAAAGGGTGGTGTGGAGGCTGAAGGCAGCAGGAAAGCCCGCAGCCCCCAGGTCTGTGGGGCTACGCAAGCGCTTCCCAAAGAGCTTTAGAAGAAGGCATAGTTTTTCCTGCTGGCTCCTTTGGCGTGGGACCCATATCTAGCCGTATGGCCATTTTTGTGCCTGGCGCGGCGCCAAGTTGGAAAGGTTAGTTTCGAGGCTGAAGGCAGCAGAAAGGACCGCAGCCCCCAGGTCTGTGGGGCTACGCAAGCGGTTCCCAAAGAGCTTTAGAACAAGGCGTAGTTTTCCCTGCTGGCTCTTTGGGCGGGGGACCCATCTCCAGCCGTATGGCTGTTTTTTGCCTGGCGTGGCACCAAGTGGGAAAGGGTGGTGTCGAGGCTGAAGGCAGCAGGATAGCCCGCAGCACCCAGGTCTGTGGGGTTACGCAAGCGGTTCCCAAAGAGCTTTAGAACAAGGCATAGTTTTCCCTGCTGGCTCCTTGGGTGGGGGAACCATCTCCAGCCGTATGGCCATTTTTGTGCCTGGAGCGACACCAAGTGGGAAAGGGTGTTTTTGAGGCTGAAGGCAGCAGGAAAGCCCGCAGCCCCCAGGTCTGTGGGGCTACGCCAGTGATTCCCAAAGAGCTTTGGAACAAGGCATAGTTTTCCCTGCTGGCTCCTTGGGCGGGGGAACCATCTCCAGCCGTATGGCCATTTTTGTGCCTGGCGCGGCGCCAATTGGGAAAGGGTGGTGTCGAGGCTGAAGGCAGCAGGAAAGCCCGCAGCCCCCAGGTCTGTGGGGCTACGCAAGCGTTTCCCAAAGATCTTTAGAACAAGGCATAGTTTTCCCTGCTGGCTCCTTGGGTGGGGGAACCATCTCCAGCCATATGGCCATTGTTGTGCCTGGTGCGGCGCCAAGTGGGAAAGGGTGGTGTGGAGGCTGAAGTCAGCAGAAAAACCTGTAGCCTCCAGGTCTTTGGGGCTACGCAAGCGGTTCCCAAAGAGCTGTAGAACAAGGCCTAGTTTTCCCTGCTGGCTCCTTGGGCGGGGGACCCATCTCCAACCGTATAGCCATTTTTGTGCCTGGCGCGAAGCCAAGTGGGAAAGGGCGGTTTTGAGGCTGAAGGCAGCAGGAAAGCCCGCAGCCCCCAGGTCTGTGGGGCTACGCAAGCGGTTCCCAAAGAGCTTTAGAACAAGGCATAGTTTTCCCTGCTGGCTCTTTGGGCGCGGGACCCATCTCCAGCCGTATGGCCATTTTTGTGCCTGGCGCGACGCCAAGTGGGAAAGGGTGGTGTCGAGGCTGAAGGCAGCAGGAAAGCCCGCAGCCCCCAGGTCTGTGGGGCTACGCAAGCGGTTCCCAAAGAGCTTTAGAACAAGGCCTATTTTACCCTGCTAGCTCGTTGTGCGGGCGACCATCTCCAGCTGTAAGTCCATTTTTGTGCCTGGCGCGGCGCCAAGTGGAAAGGGCGGTTTTGAGTCTGAAGGCAGCAGAAAAGCCTGCAGCCCCCAGGTCTGTGGGGCTACGCAAGCGGTTCCCAAATAGCTTTAGAACAAGGCATAGTTTTCCCTGCTGGCTCCTTGGGTGGGGGAACCATCTCCAGCCATATGGCCATTTTTGTGCCTGGCGCGGCGCCAAGTGGAAAGGGTGGTGTCGAGGCTGAAGGCAGCAGAAATACCTGTAGCCCCCAGGTCTTTGGGGCTACGCAAGCGGTTCCCAAAGAGCTTTAGAACAAGGCCTAGTTTTCCCTTTGGCTCCTTGGGCGGGGGACCCATCTCCAGCCGTATGGCCATTTTTGGGCCTGGAGCGACACCTAGTGGGAAAGCGTAGTATTAAGGCTGAAGGCAGCAGGAAAGCCTGCAGCCCCCAGGTCTGTGGGTGCTACGCAAGCGGTTCCCAAAGAGCTTTAGAACAAGGCCTAGTTTTCCCTTCAGGGTCTTTGGGCAGGGGACACATCTCCAGCCGTATGGCCATTTTTGTGCCTGGTGCGGCGCCAAGTGGGAAAGGGTGGTGTCGAGGCTGAAGGCAGCAGGAAAGCCCGCAGCCCCCAGGTCTGTGGGGCTACGCAAGAGGTTCCCAAATAGATTTAGAACAAGGCCTAGTTTTCCCTACTGGCTCCTTGGGCTGGGGACCCATCTCCAGCCATATGGCCATTTTTGTGCCTGGTGCGGCGCCAAGAGGGAAAGGGTGGTGTCGAGGCTGAAGGCAGCAGGAAGGCCCGCAGCCCGCAGGTCTGTGGGGCTACGCAAGAGGTTCCCAAATAGCTTTAGAACAAGGTATAATTTTCCCTGCTGGCTCCCTGGGCGGGGGACCCATATCTAGCCTTAGGGCCATTTTTGTGCCTGGAGCGACACCTAGTGGGAAAGCCTAATATTGAGGTTGAAGGCAGCAGGAAAGCCTGCAGCCCCCAGGTCTGTGGGTGCTACGCAAGCGGTTCCCAAAGAGCTTTAGAACAAGGCATAGTTTTCCCTGCTGGGTCTTTGGGCTGGGGACCCATCTCCAGCCGTATGGCCATTTTTGGGCCTGGTGCGGCGCCAAGAGGGAAAGGGTGGTGTCGAGGCTGAAGGCAGCAGGAAGGCCCGCAACCCCCAGGTCTGTGGGGCTACGCAAGAGGTTCCCAAATAGCTTTAGAACAAGGCATAGTTTTCCCTGCTGGCTCCTTGGGCGGGGGACCCATATCAAGCCTTATGGCCATTTTTGTGCCTGGAGCGACACCTAGTGGGAAAGCGTAATATTGAGGTTGAAGGCAGCAGGAAAGCCTGCAGCCCACAGGTCTGTGGGTGCTACACAAGCGGTTCCCAAAGAGCTTCAGAACAAGGCATAGTTTTCCCTACTGGGTCTTTGGGCTGGGGATCCATCTCCAGCCGTATGGCCATTTTTGTGCCTAGCGCGGCGCCAAGTGGGAAAGGGTGGTGTCGAGGCTGAAGGCAGCAGAAATACCTGCAGCACCCAGGTCTGTAGGGCTACGCAATCGTTTCCCAAAGATCTTTGAAGAAGGCCTAGTTTTCCCTGCTGGTTCTTTCGGCGAGGGACGCATCTCCAGCCGTATGGCTGTTTTTGTGCCTGGCGCGGCGCCAATTGGGAAAGTGTGGTGTGGAGGCTGAAGGCAGCAGAAAAGCCCGCAGCCCCCAGGTCTGTGGGGCTACGCAAGCGCTTCCCAAAGAGCTTTAGAAGAAGGCATAGTTTTTCCTGCTGGCTCCTTGGGCGTGGGACCCATATCTAGCCGTATGGCCATTTTTGTGCCTGGCGCGGCGCCAAGTTGGAAAGGTTGGTTTCGAGGCTGAAGGCAGCAGAAAGGACCGCAGCCCCCAGGTCTGTGGGGCTACGCAAGCGGTTCCCAAAGAGCTTTAGAACAAGGCGTAGTTTTCCATGCTGGCTCTTTGGGCGGGGGACCCATCTCCAGCCGTATGGCTGTTTTTGTGCCTGGCGTGGCACCAAGTGGGAAAGGGTGGTGTCGAGGCTGAAGGCAGCAGGACAGCCCGCAGCACCCAGGTCTGTGGGGTTACGCATCGGTTCCCAAAGAGCTTTAGAACAAGGCCTAGTTTTCCCTTTGGCTCCTTGGGCGGGGGACCCATCTCCAGCCATATAGCCATTTTTGTTCCTAGCGCGACGCCAAGTGGGAAAGAGTGGTGTGGAGGCAGAAGGCAGCAGGAAAGCCTGCAGCCCCCATGTCTGTGGGGCTATGCAAGCGGTTCCCAAAGAGCTTTAGAAGAAGGCATTGTTTACCCTGCTGGCTCCTTGGGCGGGGGACCCATCCCCAGCCGTATGGCTGTTTTTGTGCCTGGCATGGCACCAAGTGGGAAAGGGTGGTGTGGAGGCTGAAGGCAGCAGGAAAGCCCGCAGCCCCCAGGTCTGTGGGGCTATGCAAGCGGTTCCCAAAGAGCTTTAGAACAAGGCCTATTTTACCCTGCTAGCTCGTTGTGCGGGGGACCCATGTCCAGCTGTAAGTCCATTTTTGTGCCTGGCGCGGCGCCAAGTGGAAAGGGCGGTTTTGAGTCTGAAGGCAGCAGAAAAGCCTGCAGCCCCCAGGTCTGTGGGGCTACGCAAGCGGTTCCCAAATAGCTTTAGAACAAGGCCTAGTTTTCCCTTCTGGGTCTTTGGGCGGGAGACCCATCTCCAGCCGTATGGCCATTTTTGTGCCTGGTGCGGCGCCAAGTGGAAAGGGTGGTGTCGAGGCTGAAGGCAGCAGGAAGGCCCGCAGCCCGCAGGTCTGTGGGGCTACGCAAGAGGTTCCCAAATAGCTTTAGAACAAGGCATAATTTTCCCTGCTGGCTCCTTGGGCGGGGGACCCATATCTAGCCTTAGGGCCATTTTTGTGCCTGGAGCGACACCTAGTGGGAAAGCCTAATATTGAGGTTGAAGGCAGCAGGAAAGCCTGCAGCCCCCAGGTCTGTGGGTGCTACGCAAGCGGTTCCCAAAGAGCTTTAGAACGAGGCATAGTTTTTCCTGCTGGCTCCTTGGGTGGGGGAACCATCTCCAGCCATATGGCCATTTTTGTGCCTGGCGCGGCGCCAAGTGGAAAGGGTGGTGTCGAGGCTGAAGGCAGCAGAAATACCTGTAGCCCCCAGGTCTTTGGGGCTACGCAAGCGGTTCCCAAAGAGCTTTAGAACAAGGCATAGTTTTCCCTTTGGCTCCTTGGGCGGGGGACCCATCTCCAGCCATATAGCCATTTTTGTGCCTGGCGCGACGCCAAGTGGGAAAGAGTGGTGTGGAGGCAGAAGGCAGCAGGAAAGCCTGCAGCCCCCATGTCTGTTGGGCTACGCAAACGGTTCCCAAAGAGCTTTAGAAGAAGGCATTGTTTACCCTGCTGGCTCCTTGGGCGGGGGACCCATCTCCAGCCATATGGCCATTTTTGTACCTGGCGCGACGCCAAGTGGGAAAGGGTGTTGTCGAGGCTGAAGGCAGCAGGAAAGCCCGCAGCCCCCAGGTCTGTGGGGCTACGCAAGCGGTTCCAAAAGAGCTTTAGAACACGGCATAGTTTTCCCTGCTGGCTCCTTGGGCGGGGGACCCATCTCCAGCCGTATGGCTGTTTTTGTGCCTGGAGCGACACCTAGTGGGAAAGCGTAATATTGAGGTTGAAGGCAGCAGGAAAGCCCGCAGCCCCTAGGTCTGTGGGTGCTACGCAAGCAGTTCCCAAAGAGTTTTAGAACAAGGCATAGTTTTCCCTGCTGGCTCTTTGGGCGTGGGACCCATCTCCAGCCGTATGGCCATTTTTGTGCCTAGCGCGGCGCCAAGTGGGAAAGGGTGGTGTCAAGGCAGAAGGCAGCAGGAAAGCCTGCAGCCCCCAGGTCTGTGGGGCTACGCAAGCGGTTCCCAAAGAGCTTTAGAACAAGGCCTAGTTTTCCCTGCTGGCTCCTTGGGCGGGGGACCATTGTCCAGACGTATGGCCATTTTTGTGACTGGCGAGGCGCCAAGTGGGAAAGGGTGGTGTCGAGGCTGAAAGCAGCAGGAAGGCCCGCAGCCCGCAGGTCTGTGGGGCTACGCAAGAGGTTCCCTAAGAGCTTTAGAACAAGGCTTAGTTTTCCCTGCTGGCTCCTTAAGCGGGGGACCCATCTCCAGCCGTATGGCCATTTTTGCTCCTGGCGCGGCGCCAAGTGGGAAAGGGTGGTGTCGAGGCTGAAGGCAGCAGGAAAGCCCGCAGCCCCCAGGTCTGTGGGGCTACTCAAGAGGTTCCCTAAGAGCTTTAGAACAAGGCTTAGTTTTCCCTGCTGGCTCCTTGGGCTGGGGACCCATATCTAGCCTTATGGCCATTTTTGTGCCTGGAGCGACACCTAGTGGGAAAGCGTAATATTGAGGTTGAAGGCAGCAGGAAAGCCCGCAGCCCCCAGGTCTGTGGGTGCTACGCAAGCAGTTCCCAAAGAGCTTTAGAACAAGGCCTAGTTTTCCCTGCTGGGTCTTTGGGATAGGAACCATCTCCAGCCGTATGGCCATTTTTGCTCCTGGCGCGGCGCCAAGTGGGAAAGGGTGATGTCGAGGCTGAAGGCAGCAGGAAAGCCTGCAGCCCCCAGGCCTGTGGGGCTACGCAAGCAGTTCCCTAAGAGCTTTAGAACAAGGCGTAGTTTTCCTTGCTGGTTCCTTGGGCGGGGGACTCATCTCCAGCCGTATGGCCATTTTTGGGCCTGGAGCGACACCTAGTGGGAAAGCGTAATATTGAGGTTGAAGGCAGCAGGAAAGCCCGCAGCCCCCAGGTCTGTGGGTGCTACGCAAGCGGTTCCCAAAGAGCTTTAGAACAAGGCCTAGTTTTCCCTTCAGGGTCTTTGGGCAGGGGACACATCTCCAGCCGTATGGCCATTTTTGTGCCTGGTGCGGCGCCAAGTGGGAAAGGGTGGTGTCGAGGCTGAAGGCAGCAGGAAAGCCCGCAGCCCCCAGGTCTGTGGGGCTACGCAAGAGGTTCCCAAATAGCTTTAGAACAAGGCCTAGTTTTCCCTGCTGGCTCCTTGTGCGGGCGACCCATCTCCAGCCATATGGCCATTTTTGTGCCTGGTGCGGCGCCAAAAGGGAAAGGGTGGTGTCGAGGCTGAAGGCAGCAGGAAGGCCCGCAGCCCGCAGGTCTGTGGGGCTACGCAAGAGGTTCCCAAATAGCTTTAGAACAAGGTATAATTTTCCCTGCTGGCTCCCTGGGCGGGGGACCCATATCTAGCCTTAGGGCCATTTTTGTGCCTGGAGAGACAGCTAGTGGGAAAGCCTAATATTGAGGTTGAAGGCAGCAGGAAAGCCTGCAGCCCCCAGGTCTGTGGGTGCTACGCAAGCGGTTCCCAAAGAGCTTTAGAACAAGGCATAGTTTTCCCTGCTGGGTCTTTGGGCTGGGGACCCATCTCCAGCCGTATGGCCATTTTTGGGCCTGGTGCGGCGCCAAGAGGGAAAGGGTGGTGTCGAGGCTGAAGGCAGCAGGAAGGCCCACAACCCCCAGGTCTGTGGGGCTACGCAAGAGGTTCCCAAATAGCTTTAGAACAAGGCATAGTTTTCCCTGCTGGCTCCTTGGGCGGGAGACCCATATCAAGCCTTATGGCCATTTTTGTGCCTGGAGCGACACCTAGTGGGAAAGCGTAATATTGAGGTTGAAGGCAGCAGGAAAGCCTGCAGCCCCCAGGTCTGTGGGTGCTACACAAGCGGTTCCCAAAGAGCTTCAGAACAAGGCATAGTTTTCCCTACTGGGTCTTTGGGCTGGGGATCCATCTCCAGCCGTATGGCCATTTTTGTGCCTAGCGCGGCGCCAAGTGGGAAAGGGTGGTGTCGAGGCTGAAGGCAGCAGAAATACCTGCAGCACCCAGGTCTGTAGGGCTACGCAATCGTTTCCCAAAGATCTTTGAAGAAGGCCTAGTTTTCCCTGCTGGTTCTTTCGGCGAGGGACGCATCTCCAGCCGTATGGCTGTTTTTGTGCCTGGCGCGGCCCCAATTGGGAAAGTGTGGTGTGGAGGCTGAAGGCAGCAGAAAAGCCCGCAGCCCCCAGGTCTGTGGGGCTACGCAAGCGCTTCCCAAAGAGCTTTAGAAGAAGGCATAGTTTTTCCTGCTGGCTCCTTGGGCGTGGGACCCATATCTAGCCGTATGGCCATTTTTGTGCCTGGCGCGGCGCCAAGTTGGAAAGGTTGGTTTCGAGGCTGAAGGCAGCAGAAAGGACCGCAGCCCCCAGGTCTGTGGGGCTACGCAAGCGGTTCCCAAAGAGCTTTAGAACAAGGCGTAGTTTTCCCTGCTGGCTCTTTGGGCGGGGGACCCATCTCCAGCCGTATGGCTGTTTTTGTGCCTGGCGTGGCACCAAGTGGGAAAGGGTGGTGTGGAGGCTGAAGGCAGCAGAAAAGCCTGCAGCCCCCATGTCTGTTGGGCTACGCAAGCGGTTCCCAAAGAGCTTTAGAACAAGGCATAGTTTTCCCTGCTGGCTCCTTGGGTGGGGGTACCATCTCCAGCCATATGGCCATTTTTGTGCCTGGCGCGGCGCCAAGTGGAAAGGGTGGTGTCGAGGCTGAAGGCAGCAGGAAAGCCCGCAGCCCCCAGGTCTGTGGGGCTACGCAAGCGGTTCCCAAAGAGCTTTAGAACAAGACATAGTTTTCCCTGCTGGCTCCTTGGGCGGGGGACCCATCCCCAGCCGTATGGCTGTTTTTGGGCCTGGTGCGGCGCCAAGAGGGAAAGGGTGGTGTCGAGGCTGAAGGCAGCAGGAAAGCCCGCAGCCCCCAGGCCTGTGGGGCTACGCAAGCGGTTCCCTAAGAGCTTTAGAACAAGGCGTAGTTTTCCCTGCTGGTTCCTTTGGCGGGGGACCCATCTCCAGCCGTATGGCCATTTTTGGGCCTGGAGCGACACCTAGTGGGAAAGCGTAGTATTAAGGCTGAAGGCAGCAGGAAAGCCTGCAGCCCCCAGGTCTGTGGGTGCTACGCAAGCGGTTCCCAAAGAGCTTTAGAACAAGGCCTAGTTTTCCCTTCAGGGTCTTTGGGCGGGGGACCCATCTCCAGCTGTATGGCGATTTTAGTGCCTGGCGTGGAGCCAAGCGGAAAGGGCGGTTTTGAGGCTGAAGGCAGCAGAAAAGCCTGCAGCCCCCAGGTCTGTGGGGCTACGCAAGAGGTTCCCAAATAGCTTTAGAACAAGGCATATTTTTCCCTGCTGGCTCCTTGGGCGGGGGACCCATATCTAGCCTTATGGCCATTTTTGTGCCTGGCGCGACGCCAAGTGGGAAAGAGTGGTGTGGAGGCTGAAGGCAGCAGGAAAGCCCGCAGCCCCCAGGTCTGTGGGGCTATGCAAGCGGTTCCCAAAGAGCTTTAGAACAAGGCACAGTTTTCCCTGCTGGCTCCTTGGGCGGGGGACCCATCTCCAGCCGTATGGCCATTTTTGGGCCTGGAGCAACACCTAGTGGGAAAGGGTGGTGTGGAGGCTGAAGGCAGCAGGAAAGCCCGCAGCCCCCAGGTCTGTGGGGCTACGCAAGCGGTTCCCAAAGGGCTTTAGAACAAGGCCTAGTTTTCCCTGCTGGTTTTTTGGGCGGGGGACCCATCTCCAGCCCTATGGCTATTTTTGGGCCTGGAGCGACACCTAGTGGGAAAGCGTAGTATTGACGTTGAAGGCAGCAGGAAAGCATGCAGCCCCCAGTTCTGTGGGGCTACGCAAGCGGTTCCCAAAGAGCTTTAGAACAAAGCATAGTTTTCCCTTCTGGGTCTTTGGGCGGAGACCCATCTCCAGCCGTAAGGCCATTTTTGCTCCTGGCGCGGCGCCAAGTGGAAAGGGCGGTTTTGAGGCTGAAGGCAGCAGGAAAGCCTGCAGCCCCCAGGTCTGTGGGGCTACGCAAGCGATTCCCAAATAGCTTTAGAACAAGGCCTAGTTTTCCCTGCTGGCTCCTTGGGCGGGTGACCCGTTTCCAGCCGTATAGCCATTTTTGTGCCTGGCGCGGCACCAAGTGGTAAAGGGTTGTGTCGAGGCTGAAGGCAGCAGGAAAGCCCGCAGCCCCCAGGTCTGTGGGGCTACGCAAGCGGTTCCCAAAGAGCTTTAGAACAAGGCATAGTTTTCCCTGCTGGCTCCTTGGGCGTGGGACCCATCTCCAGCCGTATGGCCATTTTTGTGCCTGGCGTGGCGCCAAGTGGGAAAGGGTGGTGTCGAGGCTGAAGGCAGCAGGAAAGCCCGCAGCCCCCAGGTCTGTGGGGATACGCAAGAGGTTCCCAAAGAGCTTTAGAACAAGGCCTAGTTTTCCCTGCTGGCTCCTTTGGCGGGGGACCCATCTCCAGCCTTATGGCCATTTTAGCTCCTGGCGCGGCGCCAAGTGGGAAAGGGTGATGTCGAGGCTGAAGGCAGCAGGAAAGCCCGCAGCCCCCAGGTCTGTGGGGCTACGAAGAGGTTCCGAAATAGCTTTAGAACAAGGCCTAGTTTTTCCTGTTTGCTCCTTGGGTGGACAACCTATCTTCAGCCGTATGGCCATTTTTGTGCCTGGAGCGACACCAAGTGGGAAAGGGTGTTTTTGAGGCTGAAGGCAGCAGGAAAGCCCGCAGCCCCCAGGTCTGTGGGGCTACGCCAGTGATTCCCAAAGAGCTTTAGAACAAGGCATAGTTTTCCCTGCTGGCTCCTTGGGCGGGGGACCCATCTCCAGCCGTATGGCCATTTTTGTGCCTGGCGCGGCGCCAATTGGGAAAGGGTGGTGTCGAGGCTGAAGGCAGCAGGAAAGCCCGCAGCCCCCAGGTCTGTGGGGCTACGCAAGCGTTTCCCAAAGATCTTTAGAACAAGGCATAGTTTTCCCTGCTGGCTCCTTGGGTGGGGGAACCATCTCCAGCCATATGGCCATTGTTGTGCCTGGTGCGGCGCCAAGTGGGAAAGGGTGGTGTCGAGGCTGAAGTCAGCAGAAAAACCTGTAGCCTCCAGGTCTTTGAGGCTACGCAAGCGGTTCCCAAAGAGCTGTAGAACAAGGCCTAGTTTTCCCTGCTGGCTCCTTGGGCGGGGGACCCATCTCCAACCGTATAGCCATTTTTGTGCCTGGCGCGAAGCCAAGTGGGAAAGGGCAGTTTTCAGGCTGAAGGCAGCAGGACAGCCCGCAGCCCCCAGGTCTGTGGGGCTACGCAAGCGGTTCCCAAAGAGCTTTAGAACAAGGCATAGTTTTCCCTGCTGGCTCTTTGGGCGCGGGACCCATCTCCAGCCATATGGCCATTTTTGTGCCTGGCGCGACGCCAAGTGGGAAAGGGTGGTGTCAAGGCTGAAGGCAGCAGGAAAGCCCGCAGGCCCCAGGTCTGTGGGGCTACGCAAGCGGTTCCCAAAGAGCTTTAGAAGAAGGCATTGTTTTCCCTGCTGGCTCCTTGTGCGGCGGACCCATCTCCAGCCATATGGCCATTTTTGTGCCTGGCGCCACGCCAAGTGGGAAAGGGTGGTGTCGAGGCTGAAGGCAGCAGGAAAGCCCGCAGCCCCCAGGTCTGTGGGGCTACGCAAGCGGTTCCCAAAGAGCGTTAGAACAAGGCATAGTTTTCAGTGCTGGCTCTTTGAGCGGTGACCTAGCTCGACCCGTATGGCCATTTTTGTTTCTTGCGCGACGCCAAGTGAGGAAGGGTGGTGTGGAGGCTGAAGGCAGCAGGAAAGCCCGCAGCCCCCAGGTCTGTGGGGCTACGCCAGTGATTCCCAAAGAGCTTTAGAACAAGGCATAGTTTTCCCTGCTGGCTCCTTGTGCAGGGGACCCATATCTAGGCGTATGGCCATTTTTGTGCCTGGCGTGACGCCAAGTGGGAAAGGGTGGTGTGGAGGCTGAAGGCAGCAGGAAAGCCCGCAGCCCCCAGGTCTGTGGGGCTACGCAAGAGGTTCCGAAATAGCTTTAGAACAAGGCCTAGTTTTTCCTGTTTGCTCCTTGGGTGGACAACCTATCTTCAGCCGTATGGCCATTTTTGTGCCTGGAGCGACACCAAGTGGGAAAGGGTGTTTTTGAGGCTGAAGGCAGCAGGAAAGCCCGCAGCCCCCAGGTCTGTGGGGCTACGCAAGCGGTTCCCAAAGATCTTTAGAACAAGGCCTAGTTTACCCTGCTGGTATTTGGGCGGGGGACCCATCTCCAGCCGTATGGCTGTTTTTGTGCCTGGCGTGGCACCAAGTGGGAAAGGGTGGTGTGGAGGCTGAAGGCAGCAGGAAAGCCCGCAGCCCCCAGGTCTGTGGGGCTATGCAAGCGGTTCCCAAAGAGCTTTAGAAGAAGGCCTAGTTTTCCCTGCTGGGTCTTTGGGCGGGGGACCCATCTCCAGCTGTATGGCCATTTTTGTGCCTTGCGCGGCGCCAAGTGGAAAGGGCGGTTTTGAGGCTGAAGGCAGCAGAAAAGCCTGCAGCCCCCAGGTCTGTGGGGCTACTCAAGCGGTTCCCAAAGAGCTTTAGAACAAGGCCTAGTTTTCCCTGCTGGCTCCTTGGGCGGGAGACCCATCTCCAGCCGTATAGCCATTTTTGTGCCTGGCGCGACGCCAAGTGGGAAAGGGTGGTGTCGAGGCTGAAGGCAGCAGGAAAGCCCGCAGCCCCCAGGTCTGTGGGGCTACGCAAGCGGTTCCCAAAGAGCTTTAGAAGAAGGCATTGTTTTCCCTACTGGCTCCTTGTGCGGCGGACCCATCTCCAGCCTTATGGCCATTTTTGTGCCTGGCGCGGCACCAAGTGGGAAAGGGTGGCGTGGAGGCTGAAGGCAGCAGAGAAGCCCGCAGCCCCCAGGTCTGTGGGGCTACGCAAGCGGTTCCCAAAGAGCTTTAGAACAAGGCATAGTTTTCCGTGCTGGCTCTTTGAGCGGTGACCTAGCTCGACCCGTATGACCACTTTTGTTTCTTGCGCGACGCCAAGTGAGGAAGGGTGGTGTGGAGGCTGAAGGCAGCAGGAAAGCCCGCAGCCCCCAGGTGTGTGGGGCTACGCAAGCGGTTCCCAAAGAGCTTTAGAACAAGGCATAGTTTTCCCTGCTGGCTCCTTGTGCAGGGGACCCATATCTAGGCGTATGGCCATTTTTGTGCCTGGCGTGACGCCAAGTGGGAAAGGGTGGTGTCGAGGCTGAAGGCAGCAGGAAAGCCCGCAGCCCCCAGGTCTGTGGGGCTACGAAGAGGTTCCGAAATAGCTTTAGAACAAGGCCTAGTTTTTCCTGTTTGCTCCTTGGGTGGACAACCTATCTTCAGCCATATGGCCATTTTTGTGCCTAGAGCGACACCAAGTGGGAAAGGGTGTTTTTGAGGCTGAAGGCAGCAGGAAAGCCCGCAGCCCCCAGGTCTGTGGGGCTACGCCAGTGATTCCCAAAGAGCTTTAGAACAAGGCATAGTTTTCCCTGCTGTCTCCTTGGGCGGGGGACCCATCTCCAGCCGTATGGCCATTTTTGTGCCTGGCGCGGCGCCAATTGGGAAAGGATGGTGTCGAGGCTGAAGGCAGCAGGAAAGCCCGCAGCCCCCAGGTCTGTGGGGCTACGCAAGTGGTTCCCAAAGAGGTTTAGAACAAGGCATAGTTTTCCCTGCTGGCTCCTTGTGCAGGGGACCCATATCTAGGCGTATGGCCATTTTTGTGCCTGGCGCGGCGCCAAGTGGGAAAGGGTGGTGTGGAGGCTGAAGGCAGCAGGAAAGCCCGCAGCCCCCAGGTCTGTGGGGCTACGCAAGCGTTTCCCAAAGATCTTTAGAACAAGGCATAGTTTTCCCTGCTGGCTCCTTGGGTGGGGGAACCATCTCCAGCCATATGGCCATTGTTGTGCCTGGTGCGGCGCCAAGTGGGAAAGGGTGGTGTGGAGGCTGAAGTCAGCAGAAAAACCTGTAGCCTCCAGGTCTTTGGGGCTACGCAAGCGGTTCCCAAAGAGCTGTAGAACAAGGCCTAGTTTTCCCTGCTGGCTCCTTGGGCGGGGGACCCATCTCCAACCGTATAGCCATTTTTGTGCCTGGCGCGAAGCCAAGTGGGAAAGGGCGGTTTTGAGGCTGAAGGCAGCAGGAAAGCCCGCAGCCCCCAGGTCTGTGGGGCTACGCAAGCGGTTCCCAAAGAGCTTTAGAACAAGGCATAGTTTTCCCTGCTGGCTCCTTGTGCAGGGGACCCATATCTAGGCGTATGGCCATTTTTGTGCCTGGCGTGACGCCAAGTGGGAAAGGGTGGTGTCGAGGCTGAAGGCAGCAGGAAAGCCCGCAGCCCCCAGGTCTGTGGGGCTACGCAAGAGGTTCCGAAATAGCTTTAGAACAAGGCCTAGTTTTTCCTGTTTGCTCCTTGGGTGGACAACCTATCTTCAGCCGTATGGCCATTTTTGTGCCTGGAGCGACACCAAGTGGGAAAGGGTGTTTTTGAGGCTGAAGGCAGCAGGAAAGCCCGCAGCCCCCAGGTCTTTGGGGCTACGCCAGTGATTCCCAAAGAGCTTTGGAACAAGGCATAGTTTTCCCTGCTGGCTCCTTGGGCGGGGGACCCATCTCCAGCCGTATGGCCATTTTTGTGCCTGGCGCGGCGCCAATTGGGAAAGGGTGGTGACGAGGCTGAAGGCAGCAGGAAAGCCCGCAGCCCCCAGGTTTGTGGGGCTACGCAAGCGGTTCCCAAAGAGGTTTAGAACAAGGCATAGTTTTCCCTGCTGGCTCCTTGGGCAGGGGACCCATATCTAGGTGTATGGCCATTTTTGTGCCTGGCGCGGCGCCAAGTGGGAAATGGTGGTGTGGAGGCTGAAGGCAGCAGGAAAGCCCGCAGCCCCCAGGTCTGTGGGGCTACGCAAGCGTTTCCCAAAGATCTTTAGAACAAGGCATAGTTTTCCCTGCTGGCTCCTTGGGTGGGGGAACCATCTCCAGCCATATGGCCATTGTTGTGCCTGGTGCGGCGCCAAGTGGGAAAGGGTGGTGTGGAGGCTGAAGGCAGCAGAAAAACCTGTAGCCTCCAGGTCTTTGGGGCTACGCAAGCGGTTCCCAAAGAGCTGTAGAACAAGGCCTAGTTTTCCCTGCTGGCTCCTTGGGCGGGGGACCCATCTCCAACCGTATAGCCATTTTTGTGCCTGGCGCGAAGGCAAGTGGGAAACGGCGGTTTTGAGGCTGAAGGCAGCAGGAAAGCCCGCAGCCCCCAGGTCTGTGGGGCTACGCAAGCGGTTCCCTAAGAGCTTTAGAACAAGGCATAGTTTTCCCTGCTGGCTCTTTGGGCGCGGGACCCATCTCCAGCCATATGGCCATTTTTGTGCCTGGCGCGACGCCAAGTGGGAAAGGGTGGTGTCGAGGCTGAAGGCAGCAGGAAAGCCCGCAGCCCCCAGGTCTGTGGGGCTACGCAAGCGGTTCCCAAAGAGCTTTAGAAGAAGGCATTGTTTTCCCTGCTGGCTCCTTGTGCGGCGGACCCATCTCCAGCCATATGGCCATTTTTGTGCCTGGCGCGACGCCAAGTGGGAAAGGGTGGTGTCGAGGCTGAAGGCAGCAGGAAAGCCCGCAGCCCCCAGGTCTGTGGGGCTACGCAAGCGGTTCCCAAAGAGCTTTAGAACAAGGCATAGTGTTCCCTGCTGGCTCTTTGAGCGGTGACCTAGCTCGACCCGTATGGCCATTTTTGTTTCTTGCGTGACGCCAAGTGAGGAAGGGTGGTGTGGAGGCTGAAGGCAGCAGGAAAGCCCGCAGCCCCCAGGTCTGTGGGGCTACGCAAGCGGTTCCCAAAGAGCTTTAGAACAAGGCATAGTTTTCCCTGCTGGCTCCTTGTGCAGGGGACCCATATCTAGGCGTATGGCCATTTTTGTGCCTGGCGTGACGCCAAGTGGGAAAGGGTGGTGTCGAGGCTGAAGGCAGCAGGAAAGCCCGCAGCCCCCAGGTCTGTGGGGCTACGCAAGAGGTTCCGAAATAGCTTTAGAACAAGGCCTAGTTTTTCCTGTTTGCTCCTTGGGTGGACAACCTATCTTCAGCCGTATGGCCATTTTTGTGCCTGGCGCGGCACCAAGTGGGAAAGGGTGTTTTTGAGGCTGAAGGCAGCAGGAAAGCCCGCAGCCCCCAGGTCTGTGGGGCTACCAAGCGGTTCCCAAAGATCTTTAGAACAAGGCATAGTTTTCCCTGCTGGCTCTTTGGGCGGGGGACCCATCTCCAGCCGTATGGCTGTTTTTGTGCCTGGCGTGGCACCAAGTGGGAAAGGGTGGTGTGGAGGCTGAAGGCAGCAGGAAAGCCCGCAGCCCCCAGGTCTGTGGGGCTATGCAAGCGGTTCCCAAAGAGCTTTAGAAGAAGGCCTAGTTTTCCCTGCTGGGTCTTTGGGCGGGGGACCCATCTCCAGCTGTATGGCCATTTTTGTGCCTTGCGCGGCGCCAAATGGAAAGGGCGGTTTTGAGGCTGAAGGCAGCAGAAAAGCCTGCAGCCCCCAGGTCTTTGGGGCTACTCAAGCGGTTCCCAAAGAGCTTTAGAACAAGGCCTAGTTTTCCCTGCTGGCTCCTTGGGCGGGGGACCCATCTCCAGCCTTATGGCCATTTTTGTGCCTGGCGCTACGCCAAATGGGAAAGGGTGGTGTGGAGGCTGAAGGCAGCAGGAAGGCCCGCAGCCCGCAGGTCTGTGGGGCTACGCAAGCGGTTCCCAAATAGCTTTAGAACAAGGCATAATTTTCCCTGCTGGCTCCTTGGGCGGGGGACCCATATCTAGCCTTAGGGCCATTTTTGTGCCTGGAGCGACAGCTAGTGGGAAAGCCTAATATTGAGGTTGAAGGCAGCAGGAAAGCCTGCAGCCCCCAGGTCTGTGGGTGCTACGCAAGCGGTTCCCAAAGAGCTTTAGAACAAGGCCTAGTTTTCCCTGCTGGGTCTTTGGGCTGGGGACCCAACTCCAGCCGTATGGCCATTTTTGTGCCTGGTGCGGCGCCAAGAGGGAAAGGGTGGTGTCGAGGCTGAAGGCAGCAGGAAGGCCCGCAGCGCCCAGGTCTGTGGGGCTACGCAAGAGGTTCCCAAATAGCGTTAGACCAAGGCATAGTTTTCCCTGCTGGCTCCTTGGGCGGGGGACCCATATCAAGCCTTATGGCCATTTTTGTGCCTGGAGCGACACCTAGTGGGAAAGCGTAATATTGAGGTTGAAGGCAGCAGGAAAGCCTGCAGCCCCCAGGTCTGTGGGTGCTACACAAGCGGTTCCCAAAGAGCTTCAGAAGAAGGCATAGTTTTCCCTACTGGGTCTTTGGGCTGGGGATCCATCTCCAGCCGTATGGCCATTTTTGTGCCTAGCGCGGCGCCAAGTGGGAAAGGGTGGTGTCGAGGCTGAAGGCAGCAGAAATACCTGCAGCCCCCAGGTCTTTGGGGCTACGCAAGCGGTTCCCAAATAGCTTTAGAACAAGGCCTAGTTTTCCCTGCTGGCTTCCTGGGCGGGAGACCCATCTCCAGCCGTATAGCCATTTTTGTGCCTGGCGCGACACCATGTGGGAAAGGGTGGTGTGGAGGCTGAAGGCAGCAGGAAAGCCCGCAGCCCCCAGGTGTGTGGGGCTACGCAAGCGGTTCCCAAAGAGCTTTAGAACAAGGCATAGTTTTCCCTGCTGGCTCTTTGGGCGGGGGACCCATCTCCAGCCGTATGGCTGTTTTTGTGCCTGGCGTGGCACCAAGTGGGAAAGGGTGGTGTGGAGGCTGAAGGCAGCAGGAAAGCGCGCAGCCCCCAGGTCTGTGGGGCTATGCAAGCGGTTCCCAAAGAGCTTTAAAACAAGGCCTAGTTTTCCCTGCTGGGTCTTTGGGCGGGGGACCCATCTCCAGCTGTATGGCCATTTTTGTGCCTTGCGCGGCGCCAAGTGGAAAGGGCGGATTTGAGGCTGAAGGCAGCAGAAAAGCCTGCAGCCCCCAGGTCTTTGGGGCTACTCAAGCGGTTCCCAAAGAGCTTTAGAACAAGGCCTAGTTTTCCCTGCTGGCTCCTTGGGCGGGAGACCCATCTCCAGCCGTATAGCCATTTTTGTGCCTGGCGCTACGCCAAATGGGAAAGGGTGGTGTGGAGGCTGAAGGCAGCAGGAAGGCCCGCAACCCCCAGGTCTGTGGGGCTACGCAAGAGGTTCCCAAAGAGCTTTAGAACAAGGCTTAGTTTTCCCTGCTGGCTCCTTGTGCGGGGGACCCATATCTAGCCTTATGGCCATTTTTGTGCCTGGAGCGACACCTAGTGGGAAAGCGTAATATTGAGGTTGAAGGCAGCAGGAAAGACTGCAGCCCCCAGGTCTGTGGGTGCTACGCAAGCGGTTCCCAAAGAGCTTTAGAACAAGGCATAGTTTTCCCTGCTGGGTCTTTGGGCTGGGGAACCATCTCCAGCCGTATGGCCATTTTTGCTCCTGGCGCGGCGCCAAGTGGGAAAGGGTGATGTCGAGGCTGAAGGCAGCAGGAAAGCCCGCAGCCCCCAGGTCTGTGGGGCTACGCAAGCGGTTCCCTAAGAGCTTTAGAACAAGGCGCAGTTTTCCCTGCTGGTTCCTTTGGCGGGGGACCCATCTCCAGCCGTATGGCCATTTTTGGGCCTGGAGCGACACCTAGTGGGAAAGCGTAGTATTAAGGCTGAAGGCAGCAGGAAAGCCTGCAGCCCCCAGGTCTGTGGGTGCTACGCAAGCGGTTCCCAAAGAGCTTTAGAACAAGGCCTAGTTTTCCCTGCTGGGTCTTTGGGCGGGGGACCCATCTCCAGCTGTATGGCGATTTTAGTGCCTGGCGTGGCGCCAAGTGGAAAGGGCGGTTTTGAGGCTGAAGGCAGCAGAAAAGCCTGCAGCCCCCAGGTCTGTGGGGCTACGCAAGAGGTTCCCAAATAGCTTTAGAACAAGGCATAATTTTCCCTGCTGGCTCCTTGGGCGGGGGACCCATATCTAGCCTTATGGCCATTTTTGTGCCTGGAGCGACACCTAGTGGGAAAGCGTAATATTGAGGTTGAAGGCAGCAGGAAAGCCTGCAGCCCCCAGGTCTGTGGGTGCTACGCAAGCGGTTCCCAAAGAGCTTTAGAACAAGGCATAGTTTTCCCTGCTGGGTCTTTGGGCTGGGGAACCATCTCCAGCCGTATGGCCATTTTTGCTCCTGGCGCGGCGCCAAGTGGGAAAGGGTGATGTCGAGGCTGAAGGCAGCAGGAAAGCCCGCAGCCCCCAGGCCTGTGGGGCTACGCAAGCGGTTCCCTAAGAGCTTTAGAACAAGTCGTAGTTTTCCCTGCTGGTTCCTTTGACGGGGGACCCATCTCCAGCCGTATGGCCATTTTTGGGCCTGGAGCGACACCTAGTGGGAAAGCGTAGTATTAAGGCTGAAGGCAGCAGGAAAGCCTGCAGCCCCCAGGTCTGTGGGTGCTACGCAAGCGGTTCCCAAAGAGCTTTAGAACAAGGCCTAGTTTTCCCTTCAGGGTCTTTGGGCGGGGGACCCATCTCCAGCTGTATGGCGATTTTAGTGCCTGGCGCGGCGCCAAGTGGGAAAGGGTGGTGTCGAGGCTGAAGGCAGCAGAAAAACCTGCAGCCCCCAGGTCTTTGGGGCTATGCAAGCGGTTCCCAAAGAGCTTTAGAACAAGGCCCAGTTTTCCCTGCTGGCTCCTTGTGCGGGCGACCCATTTCCAGCCATACGGCCATTTTTGTAGCTAGCGCGTCACCAAGTGGGAAAGGGTGGTGTCGAGGCTGAAGGCAGCAGGAAAGCCCGCAGCCCCCAGGTCTGTGGGGATACGCAAGAGGTTCCCTAAGAGCTTTAGAACAAGGCCTAGTTTTCCCTGCTGGCTCCTTTGGCGGGGGACCCATCTCCAGCCTTATGGCCATTTTATCTCCTGGCGCGGCGCCAAGTGGGAAAGGGTGATGTCGAGGCTGAAGGCAGCAGGAAAGCCCGCAGCCCCCAGGTCTGTGGGGCTACGCAAGCGGTTCCCAAAGGGCTTTAGAACAAGGCATAGTTTTCCCTGCTGGCTCTTTGGGCTGGGGACCCATCTCCAGCCGTATGGCTCTTTTTGTGCCTGGCGTGGCACCAAGTGGGAAAGGGTGGTGTCGAGGCTGAAGGCAGCAGGAAAGCCCGCAGCCCCCAGGTCTGTGGGGCTACGCAAGCGGTTCCAAAAGAGCTTTAGAACAAGGCATAGTTTTCCCTGCTGGGTCTTTGGGCGGGGGAACCATCTCCAGCTGTATGGCCATTTTTGTGCCTGGCGCGGCGCCAAGTGGGAAAGGCTGGTGTCGAGGCTGAAGGCAGCAGAAAAACCTGCAGCCCCCAGGTCTTTGGGGCTATGCAAGCGGTTCCCAAAGAGCTTTAGAACAAGGCCCAGTTTTCCCTGCTGGCTCCTTGTGCGGGCGACCCATCTCCAGCCATACGGCCATTTTTGTGCTTGGCGTGACGCCAAGTGGGAAAGGGTGGTGTCGAGGCTGAAGGCAGCAGGAAAGCCCGCAGCCCCCAGGTCTGTGGGGCTACGCAAGCGGTTCCCAAAGAGCTTTAGAACAAGGCATAGTTTTCCCTGCTGGCTCCTTGGGCGGGGGACCCATCTCCAGCCGTATGGCCATTATTGTGCCTGGCGCGGCGCCAAGTTGGAAAGGGTGGTGTGGAGGCTGAAGGCAGCAGGAAAGCCCGCAGCCCCCAGGTCTGTGGGGCTACGCAAGCGGTTCCCAAAGATCTTTAGAACAAGGCATAGTTTTCCCTGCTGGCTCCTTGGGCGGGGGACCCATCTCCAGCCTTATAGCCATTTTTGTGCCTGGCGCGAAGCCAAGTGGGAAAGGGTGGTTTTGAGGCTGAAGGCAGCAGGAAAGCCCGCAGCCCCCAGGTCTGTGGGGCTACGCAAGCGGTTCCCAAAGAGCTTTAGAAGAAGGCATAGTTTTCCCTGCTGGCTCTTTGGGCGGGGGACCCACTTCCAGCCATATTGCTGTTTTTGTGCCTGGCGTGGCACCAAGTGGGAAAGGGTGGTGTCGAGGCTGAAGGCAGCAGGAAAGCCCGCAGCACCCAGGTCTGTGGGGCTACGCAAGCGGTTCCCAAAGAGGTTTAGAAGAAGGCATAGTTTTCCCTGCTGGCTTCTTGGGCAGGGGACCCATATCTAGGCGTATGGCCATTTTTGTGCCTGGCGCGGCGCCAAGTGGGAAAGGGTGGTGTGGAGGCTGAAGGCAGCAGGAAAGCCCGCAGCCCCCAGGTCTGTGGGGCTACGCAAGCGGTTCCCAAAGATCTTTAGAACAAGGCATAGTTTTCCCTGCTGGCTCCTTGGGTGGGGGAACCATCTCCAGCCATATGGCCATTGTTGTGCCTGGTGCGGCGCCAAGTGGGAAAGGGTGGTGTCGAGGCTGAAGTCAGCAGAAAAACCTGTAGCCTCCAGGTCTTTGGGGCTACACAAGCGGTTCCCAAAGAGCTTTAGAACAAGGCCTAGTTTTCCCTGCTGGCTCCTTGGGCGGGGGACCCATCTCCAGCCGTATAGCCATTTTTGTGCCTGCCGCGGCGCCAAGTGGGAAAGGGCGGTTTTGAGGCTGAAGGCAGCAGGAAAGCCCGCAGCCCCCAGGTCTGTGGGGCTACGCAAGCGTTTCTCAAAGAGCTTTAGAACAAGGCATAGTTTTCCCTGCTGGCTCTTTGAGCGGTGGACCTACCTCGACCCGTATGGCTGTTTTTGTGCCTGGCGCGGCACGAAGTGGGAAAGGGTGGTGTGGAGGCTGAAGGCAGCACGAAAGCCCGCAGCCCCCAGGTCTGTGGGGCTACGCAAGCGGTTCCCACAGAGCTTTAGAACAAGGCCTAGTTTTCCCTGCTGGCTCCTTGGGCGGGGGACACATTTCCAGGCGTATAGCCATTTTTGTGCCTGGCGCGGCACCAAGTGGGAAAGGGTGGTGTCGAGGCTGAAGTCAGCAGAAAAACCTGTAGCCTCCAGGTCTTTGGGGCTACGCAAGCTGTTCCCAAAGAGCTGCAGAACAAGGCCTAGTTTTCCCTGCTGGCTCCTTGGGCGGGGGACCCATCTCCAACCATATAGCCATTTTTGTGCCTGGCGCGAAGCCAAGTGGGAAAGGGCGGTTTTGAGGCTGAAGGCAGCAGGAAAGCCCGCAGCCCCCAGGTCTGTGGGGCTACGCAAGCGGTTCCCAAAGAGCTTTAGAACAAGGCATAGTTTTCCCTGCTGGCTCTTTGGGCGCTGGACCCATCTCCAGCCATATGGCCATTTTTGTGCCTGGCGCGACGCCAAGTGGGAAAGGGTGGTGTCGAGGCTGAAGGCAGCAGGAAAGCCCGCAGCCCCCAGGTCTGTGGGGCTACGCAAGCGGTTCCCAAAGAGGTTTAGAACAAGGCATAGTTTTCCCTGCTGGCTCCTTGGGCAGGGGACCCATATCTAGGCGTATGGCCATTTTTGTGCCTGGCGCGGCGCCAAGTGGGAAAGGGTTGTGTGGAGGCTGAAGGCAGCAGGAAAGCCCGCAGCCCCCAGGTCTGTGGGGCTACGCAAGCGTTTCCCAAAGATCTTTAGAACAAGGCATAGTTTTCCCTGCTGGCTCCTTGGGTGGGGGAACCATCTCCAGCCATATGGCCATTGTTGTGCCTGGTGCGGCGCCAAGTGAGAAAGGGTGGTGTCGAGGCTGAAGTCAGCAGAAAAACCTGTAGCCTCCAGGTCTTTGGGGCTACGCAAGCGGTTCCCAAAGAGCTGTAGAACAAGGCCTAGTTTTCCCTGCTGGCTCCTTGGGCGGGGGACCCATCTCCAACCGTATAGCCATTTTTGTGCCTGGCGCGAAGCCAAGTGGGAAAGGGCGGTTTTGAGGCTGAAGGCAGCAGGAAAGCCCGCAGCCCCCAGGTCTGTGGGGCTACGCAAGCGGTTCCCAAAGAGCTTTAGAACAAGGCATATTTTTCCCTGCTGGCTCCTTGTGCGGGGGACCCATCTCCAGCCGTATGGCTGTTTTTGTGCCTGGCGTGGCGCCAAGTGTGAAAGGGTGGTGTGGAGGATGAAGGCAGCAGGAAAGCCCGCAGCCCCCAGTTCTGTGGGGCTACGCAAGCGGTTCCCAAAGAGCTTTAGAACAAGGCCTAGTTTACCCTGCTGGCTCCTTGGGTGGGGGAACCATCTCCAGCCATATGGCCATTATTGTGCCTGGCGCGGCGGCAAGTGGGAAAGGGTGGTGTCGAGGCTGAAGTCAGCAGAAAAACCTGTAGCCTCCAGGTCTTTGGGGCTACGCAAGCGGTTCCCAAAGAGCTTTAGAACAAGGCCTAGTTTTCCCTGCTGGCTCCTTGGGCGGGGGACCCATCTCCAGCCGTATAGCCATTTTTGTGCCTGCCGCGGCGCCAAGTGGGAAAGGGCGGTTTTGAGGCTGAAGGCAGCAGGAAAGCCCGCAGCCCCCAGGTCTGTGGGGCTACGCAAGCGGTTCCCAAACAGCTTTAGAAGAAGGCCTAGTTTTCCCTGCTGACTCCTTGGGAGGGGGACACATTTCCAGGCGTATAGCCATTTTTGTGCCTGGCGCGGCACCAAGTGGGAAAGGGTGGTGTCGAGGCTGAAGGCAGCAGGAAAGCTTGCACACCCCAGGTCTGTGGGGCTATGCAAGCGGTTTCCAAAGAGCTTTAGAACAAGGCATAGTTTTCCCTGCTGGGTCTTTGGGCGGGGGACTCATCTCCAGCCGTATGGCCATTTTTGTGCCTAGAGCGGCGCCAAGTTGCAAAGGGTCATGTCAAGGCTGAAGGCTGCAGGAAAGCCCGCAGCCCCCATGTCTGTGGGGTTACGCAAGCCGTTCCCATAGAGCTTTAGAACAAGGCCTAGTTTTCCCTGCTGGCTCCTTGGGCCGACAACCTATCTTCAGCCGTATGGCCATTTTTGTGCCTGGCGTGACGCCAAGTGGGAAAGGGTGGCGTCGAGGCTGAAGGCAGCAGGAAAGCCCGCAGCCCCCAGGTCTGTAGGGCTACGCAAGCGGTTCCCAAAGAGCTTTAGAACAAGGCCTAGTTTTCCCTGCTGGATCTTTGGGCGGGGGACCCATCTCCAGACGTATGGCCATTTTTGTGCCTGCCGCGGCGCCAAGTGGGAAAGGGCGGTTTTGAGGCTGAAGGCAGCAGGAAAGCCTGCAGCCCCCAGGTCTGTGGGGCTACGCAAGCGTTTCCCAAAGAGCTTTAGAACAAGGCATAGTTTTCCCTGCTGGCTCTTTGAGCGGTGTACCTACCTCGACCCGTATGGCCATTTTTGTTTCTTGCGCGACGCCAAGTGAGGAAGGGTGGTGTGGAGGCTGAAGGCAGCAGGAAAGCCCGCAGCCCCCAGGTCTGTGGGGCTACGCAAGCGGTTCCCAAAGAGCTTTAGAACAAGGCATAGTTTTCCCTGCTGGCTCCTTGGGCAGGGGACCCATATCTAGACGTATGGCCATTTTTGTGCCTGGCGTGGCGCCAAGTGGGAAAGGGTGGTGTGGAGGCTGAAGGCAGCAGGAAAGCCCGCAGCCCCCAGGTCTGTGGGGCTACGAAGAGGTTCCGAAATAGCTTTAGAACAAGGCCTAGTTTTTCCTGCTGGCTCCTTGGGCGAACAAAATATCTTCAGCCGTATGGCCATTTTTGTGCCTGGCGTGACGCCAAGTGGGAAAGGGTGGTGTGAAGGCTGAAGGCAGCAGGAAAGCCCGCAGCCCCCAGGTCTGTGAGGCCACGCAAGCGGTTCCCAAAGATCTTTAGAACAAGGCATAGTTTTCCCTGCTGGCTCCTTGGGCGGGGGACCCATCTCCAGTCATATAGCCATTTTTGTGCCTGGCGCGGCGCCAATTGGGAAAGGGTGGTTTTGAGGCTGAAGGCAGCAGGAAAGCCCGCAGCCCCCAGGTCTGTGGGGCTACGCAAGCGTTTCCCAAAGAGCTTTAGAAGAAGGCATAGTTTTCCCTGCTGGCTCCTTGGGCAGGGGACCCATATCTAGATGTATGGCCATTTTTGTGCCTGGCGCGACGCCAAGTGGGAATGGGTGGTGTCGAGGCTGAAGGCAGCAGGAAAGCCCGCAGCCCCCAGGTCTGTGGGGCTATGCAAGAGGTTCCGAAATAGCTTTAGAATAAGGCCTAGTTTTTCCTGTTTGCTCCTTGGGCGGACAACCTATCTTCAGCCGTATGGCCATTTTTGTGCCTGGCGCGGCACCAAGTGGGAAAGGGTGGTGTCGAGGCTGAAGGCAGCAGGAAAGCCCGCAGCCCCCAGGTCTGTGGGGCTACGCAAGCGTTTCCCAAAGATCTTTAGAACAAGGCATAATTTGCCCTGCTGGCTCTTTGGGTGGGGGAACCATCTCCAGCCATATGGCCATTGTTGTGCCTGGCGCGGCGCCAAGTGGGAAAAGGTGGTGTCGAGGCTGATGTCAGCAGAAAAACCTGTAGCCTCCAGGTCTTTGGGGCTACACAAGCGGTTCCCAAAGAGCTTTAGAACAAGGCCTAGTTTTCCCTGCTGGCTCCTTTGGCGGGGGACCCATCTCCAGCCGTATAGCCATTTTTGTGCCTGGCGGGGCGCCTAGTGGGAAAGGGTGGTGTCGACGCTGAAGGCAGCAGGAAAGCTCGCAGCCCCAGGTCTGTGGGGCTACGCCAGCGGTTCCCAAAGAGCTTTAGAACAAGGCATAGTTTTCCCTGCTGGTTCCTTGGGCGGGGGACCCATCTCCAGCCATATGGCCATTTTTGTGCCTGGCGCGGCGCCAAGAGGGAAAGGGTGGTGTCGAGGCTGAAGGCAGCAGGAAGGCCCGCAGCCCCCAGGTCTGTGGGTGCTACGCAAGCGGTTCCCAAAGAGCTTTAGAAGAAGGCATAGTTTTCCCTGCTGGCTCCTTGGGCGGGGGACCCATCTCCAGGCGTATAGCCATTTTTGTGCCTGGCGCGGCACCAAGTGGGAAAGGGTGGTGTCGAGGCTGAAGGCAGCAGGAAAGCCCGCAGCCCCCAGGTCTGTGGGGCTACACAAGCGGTTTCCAAAGAGCTTTAGAACAAGGCATAGTTTTCCCTGCTGGGTCTTTGGGCGGGGGACTCATCTCCAGCCATATGGCCATTTTTGTGCCTAGACCGGCGCCAAGTGGCAAAGGGTCATGTCAAGGCTGAAGGCTGCAGGAAAGCCCGCAGCCCCCAGGTCTGTGGGGCTACGCAAGCCGTTCCCATAGAGCTTTAGAACAAGGCCTAGTTTTCCCTGCTGGCTCCTTGGGCGGGGGACCCATCTCCAGCTGTATGGCCATTTTTGTGCCTGTTGCGGCGCCAAGTGGGAAAGGGTGGTGTGGAGGCTGAAGGCAGCAGGAAAGCCCGCAGCCCCCAGGTCTGTGGGGCTACGCAAGCGGTTCCCAAAGAGCTTTAGAACAAGGCATAGTTTTCCCTGCTGTCTCTCTGGGCGGGGGACTCCTCTCCAGCCGTATGGCTGTTTTTGTGCCTGGCGTGGCACCAAGTGGGAAAGGGTGGTATCGAGGCTGAAGGCAGCAGGAAAGCCTGCAGCCCCCAGGTCTGTTGGGCTACGCAAGCGGTTCCCAAAGAGCTTTAGAAGAAGGCATTGTTTTCCCTGCTGGGTCTTTGGGCGGGGGACCCATCTCCAGCCGTATAGCCATTTTAGTGCCTGCCGCGGCGCCAAGTGGGAAAGGGCGGTTTTGAGGCTGAAGGCAGCAGGAAAGCCCGCAGACCCCAGGTCTGTGGGGCTACGCAAGCGGTTCCCAAACAGCTTTAGAACAAGGCCTAGTTTTCCCTGCTGGCTCCTTGGGAGGGGGACACATTTCCAGGCGTATAGTCATTTTTGTGCCTGGCGCGGCACCAAGTGGGAAAGGGTGGTGTCGAGGCTGAAGGCAGCAGGAAAGCTTGCACACCCCAGGTCTGTGGGGCTATGCAAGCGGTTTCCAAAGAGCTTTAGAACAAGGCATAGTTTTCCCTGCTGGGTCTTTGGGCGGGGGACTCATCTCCAGCCGTATGGCCATTTTTGTGCCTAGAGCGGCGCCAAGTTGCAAAGGGTCATGTCAAGGCTGAAGGCTGCAGGAAAGCCCGCAGCCCCCATGTCTGTGGGGCTACGCAAGCCGTTCCCATAGAGCTTTAGAACAAGGCATAGTTTTCCCTGCTGGCTCCTTGGGCGGACAAAATATCTTCAGCCGTATGGCCATTTTTGTGCCTGGCGTGACGCCAAGTGGGAAAGGGTGGTGTGGAGGCTGAAGGCAGCAGGAAAGCCCGCAGCCCCCAGGTCTGT
Organism: Chroicocephalus ridibundus; assembly: GCF_963924245.1. Classification (NCBI taxonomy): domain Eukaryota; kingdom Metazoa; phylum Chordata; class Aves; order Charadriiformes; family Laridae; genus Chroicocephalus; species Chroicocephalus ridibundus. Next base: position 241,316 of record NW_026961558.1, on the reverse strand, counting down.
GAGGCCACGCAAGCGGTTCCCAAAGAGCTTTAGAACAAGGCATAGTTTTCCCTGCTGGCTCCTTGGGCGGGGGACCCATCTCCAGTCATATAGCCATTTTTGTGCCTGGCGCGGCGCCAATTGGGAAAGGGTGGTTTTGAGGCTGAAGGCAGCAGGAAAGCCCGCAGCCCCCAGGTCTGTGGGGCTACGCAAGCGGTTCCCAAAGAGCTTTAGAAGAAGGCATAGTTTTCCCTGCTGGCTCCTTGGGCAGGGGACCCATATCTAGATGTATGGCCATTTTTGTGCCTGGCGCGACGCCAAGTGGGAATGGGTGGTGTCGAGGCTGAAGGCAGCAGGAAAGCCCGCAGCCCCCAGGTCTGTGGGGCTATGCAAGAGGTTCCGAAATAGCTTTAGAATAAGGCCTAGTTTTTCCTGTTTGCTCCTTGGGCGGACAACCTATCTTCAGCCGTATGGCCATTTTTGTGCCTGGCGCGGCACCAAGTGGGAAAGGGTGGTGTCGAGGCTGAAGGCAGCAGGAAAGCCCGCAGCCCCCAGGTCTGTGGGGCTACGCAAGCGTTTCCCAAAGATCTTTAGAACAAGGCATAATTTGCCCTGCTGGCTCTTTGGGTGGGGGAACCATCTCCAGCCATATGGCCATTGTTGTGCCTGGCGCGGCGCCAAGTGGGAAAAGGTGGTGTCGAGGCTGATGTCAGCAGAAAAACCTGTAGCCTCCAGGTCTTTGGGGCTACACAAGCGGTTCCCAAAGAGCTTTAGAACAAGGCCTAGTTTTCCCTGCTGGCTCCTTTGGCGGGGGACCCATCTCCAGCCGTATAGCCATTTTTGTGCCTGGCGGGGCGCCTAGTGGGAAAGGGTGGTGTCGACGCTGAAGGCAGCAGGAAAGCTCGCAGCCCCAGGTCTGTGGGGCTACGCCAGCGGTTCCCAAAGAGCTTTAGAACAAGGCATAGTTTTCCCTGCTGGTTCCTTGGGCGGGGGACCCATCTCCAGCCATATGGCCATTTTTGTGCCTGGCGCGGCGCCAAGAGGGAAAGGGTGGTGTCGAGGCTGAAGGCAGCAGGAAGGCCCGCAGCCCCCAGGTCTGTGGGTGCTACGCAAGCGGTTCCCAAAGAGCTTTAGAAGAAGGCATAGTTTTCCCTGCTGGCTCCTTGGGCGGGGGACCCATCTCCAGGCGTATAGCCATTTTTGTGCCTGGCGCGGCACCAAGTGGGAAAGGGTGGTGTCGAGGCTGAAGGCAGCAGGAAAGCCCGCAGCCCCCAGGTCTGTGGGGCTACGCAAGCGGTTTCCAAAGAGCTTTAGAACAAGGCATAGTTTTCCCTGCTGGGTCTTTGGGCGGGGGACTCATCTCCAGCCATATGGCCATTTTTGTGCCTAGACCGGCGCCAAGTGGCAAAGGGTCATGTCAAGGCTGAAGGCTGCAGGAAAGCCCGCAGCCCCCAGGTCTGTGGGGCTACGCAAGCCGTTCCCATAGAGCTTTAGAACAAGGCCTAGTTTTCCCTGCTGGCTCCTTGGGCGGGGGACCCATCTCCAGCTGTATGGCCATTTTTGTGCCTGTTGCGGCGCCAAGTGGGAAAGGGTGGTGTGGAGGCTGAAGGCAGCAGGAAAGCCCGCAGCCCCCAGGTCTGTGGGGCTACGCAAGCGGTTCCCAAAGAGCTTTAGAACAAGGCATAGTTTTCCCTGCTGTCTCTCTGGGCGGGGGACTCCTCTCCAGCCGTATGGCTGTTTTTGTGCCTGGCGTGGCACCAAGTGGGAAAGGGTGGTATCGAGGCTGAAGGCAGCAGGAAAGCCTGCAGCCCCCAGGTCTGTTGGGCTACGCAAGCGGTTCCCAAAGAGCTTTAGAAGAAGGCATTGTTTTCCCTGCTGGCTCCTTGGGCGGACAACCTATCTTCAGCGGTATGGCCATTTTTGTGCCTGGCGTGACGCCAAGTGGGAAAGGGTGGTGTCGAGGCTGAAGGCAGCAGGAAAGCTTGCACACCCCAGGTCTGTGGGGCTATGCAAGCGGTTTCCAAAGAGCTTTAGAACAAGGCATAGTTTTCCCTGCTGGGTCTTTGGGCGGGGGACTCATCTCCAGCCGTATGGCCATTTTTGTGCCTAGAGCGGCGCCAAGTTGCAAAGGGTGGTGTGGAGGCTGAAAGCAGCAGGAAAGCCTGCAGCCCCCCGGTCTGTAGGGCTACGCAAGCGGTTCCCAAAGAGCTTTAGAACAAGGCCTAGTTTCCCCTGCTGGATCTTTGGGCGGGGGACCCATCTCCAGCCGTATGGCCATTTTTGTGCCTGCCGCGGCGCCAAGTGGGAAAGGGCGGTTTTGAGGCTGAAGGCAGCAGGAAAGCCCGCAGCCCCCAGGTCTGTGGGGCTACGCAAGCGTTTCCCAAAGAGGTTTAGAACAAGGCATAGTTTTCCATGCTGGCTCCTTGGGCGGGGGACGCATCTCCAGCCGTATGGCCATTTTTGCTCCTGGCGCGGCGCCAAGTGGGAAAGGGTGGTGTCGAGGCTGAAGTCAGCAGAAAAACCTGTAGCCTCCAGGTCTTTGGGGCTACACAAGCGGTTCCCAAAGAGCTTTAGAACAAGGCCTAGTTTTCCCTGCTGGCTCCTTGGGCGGGGGACCCATCTCCAGCCGTATAGCCATTTTTGTGCCTGCCGCGGCGCCAAGTGGGAAAGGGCGGTTTTGAGGCTGAAGGCAGCAGGAAAGCCCGCAGCCCCCAGGTCTGTGGGGCTACGCAAGCGTTTCCCAAAGAGCTTTAGAACAAGGCATAGTTTTCCCTGCTGGCTCCTTGGGCAGGGGACCCATATCTAGACGTATGGCCATTTTTGTGCCTGGCGCGGCGCCAAGTGGGAAAGGGTGGTGTCAAGGCTGAAGGCAGCAGGAAAGCCCGCAGCCCCCAGGTCTGTGGGGCTACGAAGAGGTTCCGAAATAGCTTTAGAACAAGGCCTAGTTTTTCCTGTTGGCTCCTTGGGCGGACAACCTATCTTCAGCCGTATGGCCATTTTTGTGCCTGGCGCGGCACCAAGTGGGAAAGGGTGGTGTCGAGGCTGAAGGCAGCAGGAAAGCCCGCAGCCCCCAGGTCTGTGGGGCTAGGCAAGCGGTTCCCAAAGAGCTTTAGAACAAGGCCTAGTTTTCCCTGCTGGCTCCTTGGGCGGGGGACCCATCTCCAGCCGTATGGCCATTTTTACTCCTTGCGCAGCGCCAAGTGGGAAAGGGTGGTGTGGAGGCTGAAGGCAGCAGGAAAGCCCGCAGCCCCCAGGTCTGTGAGGCCACGCAAGCGGTTCCCAAAGATCTTTAGAACAAGGCATAGTTTTCCCTGCTGGCTCCTTGGGCGGGGGACCCATCTCCAGTCATATAGCCATTTTTGTGCCTGGCGCGGCGCCAATTGGGAAAGGGTGGTTTTGAGGCTGAAGGCAGCAGGAAAGCCCGCAGCCCCCAGGTCTGTGGGGCTACGCAAGCGGTTCCCAAAGAGCTTTAGAAGAAGGCATAGTTTTCCCTGCTGGCTCCTTGGGCAGGGGACCCATATCTAGATGTATGGCCATTTTTGTGCCTGGCGCGACGCCAAGTGGGAATGGGTGGTGTCGAGGCTGAAGGCAGCAGGAAAGCCCGCAGCCCCCAGGTCTGTGGGGCTATGCAAGAGGTTCCGAAATAGCTTTAGAACAAGGCCTAGTTTTTCCTGTTTGCTCCTTGGGCGGACAACCTATCTTCAGCCGTATGGCCATTTTTGTGCCTGGCGCGGCACCAAGTGGGAAAGGGTGGTGTCGAGGCTGAAGGCAGCAGGAAAGCCCGCAGCCCCCAGGTCTGTGGGGCTACGCAAGCGTTTCCCAAAGATCTTTAGAACAAGGCATAATTTGCCCTGCTGGCTCTTTGGGTGGGGGAACCATCTCCAGCCATATGGCCATTGTTGTGCCTGGCGCGGCGCCAAGTGGGAAAAGGTGGTGTCGAGGCTGATGTCAGCAGAAAAACCTGTAGCCTCCAGGTCTGTGGGGCTACGCCAGCGGTTCCCAAAGAGCTTTAGAACAAGGCATAGTTTTCCCTGCTGGTTCCTTGGGCGGGGGACCCATCTCCAGCCATATGGCCATTTTTGTGCCTGGCGCGGCGCCAAGAGGGAAAGGGTGGTGTCGAGGCTGAAGGCAGCAGGAAGGCCCGCAGCCCCCAGGTCTGTGGGTGCTACGCAAGCGGTTCCCAAAGAGCTTTAGAAGAAGGCATAGTTTTCCCTGCTGGCTCCTTGGGCGGGGGACCCATCTCCAGGCGTATAGCCATTTTTGTGCCTGGCGCGGCACCAAGTGGGAAAGGGTGGTGTCGAGGCTGAAGGCAGCAGGAAAGCCCGCAGCCCCCAGGTCTGTGGGGCTACGCAAGCGGTTTCCAAAGAGCTTTAGAACAAGGCATAGTTTTCCCTGCTGGGTCTTTGGGCGGGGGACTCATCTCCAGCCATATGGCCATTTTTGTGCCTAGACCGGCGCCAAGTGGCAAAGGGTCATGTCAAGGCTGAAGGCTGCAGGAAAGCCCGCAGCCCCCAGGTCTGTGGGGCTACGCAAGCCGTTCCCATAGAGCTTTAGAACAAGGCCTAGTTTTCCCTGCTGGCTCCTTGGGCGGGGGACCCATCTCCAGCTGTATGGCCATTTTTGTGCCTGGCGCGGCGCCAAGTGGGAAAGGGTGGTGTGGAGGCTGAAGGCAGCAGGAAAGCCCACAGCCCCCAGGTCTGTAGAGCTACGCAAGCGGTTCCCAAAGAGCTTTAGAACAAGGCCTAGTTTCCCCTGCTGGATCTTTGGGCGGGGGACCCATCTCCAGCCATATGGCCGTTTTTGTGCCTGGCGCGGCGCCAAGTGGGAAAGGGTGGTGTGGAGGCTGAAGGCAGCAGGAAAGCCCGCAGCCCCCAGGTCTGTGGGGCTACGCAAGCGTTTCCCAAAGAGCTTTAGAAGAAGGCATAGTTTTCCCTGCTGGCTCCTTGGGCAGGGGACCCATCTCCAGCCGTATGGCCATTTTTGCTCCTGGCGCGGCGCCAAGTGGGAAAGGGTGGTGTGGAGGCTGAAGGCAGCAGGAAAGCCCGCAGCCCCCAGGTCTGTGGGGATACGCAAGCGATTCCCAAAGATCTTTAGAACAAGGCATAGTTTTCCCTGCTGGCTCCTTGGGTGGGGAAACCATCTCCAGCCATATGGCCATTATTGTGCCTGGGGCGGCGGCAAGTGGGAAAGGGTGGTGTCGAGGCTGAAGTCAGCAGAAAAACCTGTAGCCTCCAGGTCTTTGGGGCTACACAAGCGGTTCCCAAAAAGCTTTAGAACAAGGCCTAGTTTTCCCTGCTGGCTCCTTGGGCGGGGGACCCATCTCCATTCGTATAGCCATTTTTGTGCCTGCCGCGGCGCCAAGTGGGAAAGGGCGGTTTTGAGGCTGAAGACAGCAGGAAAGCCCGCAGACCCCAGGTCTGTGGGGCTACGCAAGCGTTTCCCAAAGAGCTTTAGAACAAGGCATAGTTTTCCCTGCTGGCTCTTTGAGCGGTGGACATACCTCGACCCGTATGGCCATTTTTGTTTCTTGCGCGACGCCAAGTGAGGAAGGGTGGTGTGGAAGCTGAAGGTCGCAGGAAAGCCCGCAGCACCCAGGTCTGTGGGGCTACGAAGAGGTTCCGAAATAGCTTTAGAACAAGGCCTAGTTTTTCCTGTTGGCTCCTTGGGCGGACAACCTATCTTCAGCCGTATAGCCATTTTTGTGCCTGGCGCGGCACCAAGTGGGAAAGCGTGGTGTCGAGGCTGAAGGCAGCAGGAAAGCCCGCAGCCCCCAGGTCTGTGGGGCTACGTCAGTGATTCCCAAAGAGCTTTAGAACAAGGCATAGTTTTCCCTGCTGGCTCCTTGGGCGGGGGACCCATCTCCAGCCGTATGGCCATTTTTACTCCTTGCGCTGCGCCAAGTGGGAAAGGGTGGTGTGGAGGCTGAAGGCAGCAGGAAAGCCCGCAGCCCCCAGGTCTGTGGGGCTACGCAAGCGGTTCCCAAAGAGCTTTAGAAGAAGGCATAGTTTTCCCTGCTGGCTCTTTGGGCGGGGGACCCACTTCCAGCCATATTGCTGTTTTTGTGCCTGGCGTGGCACCAAGTGGGAAAGGGTGGTGTCGAGGCTGAAGGCAGCAGGAAAGCCCGCAGCCCCCAGGTCTGTGGGGCTACGCAAGCGGTTCCCAAAGAGCTTTAGAACAAGGCATAGTTTTCCCTGCTGGCTCCTTGGGCAGGGGACCCATATCTAGGCGTATGGCCATTTTTGTGCCTGGCGCGACGCCAAGTGGGAATGGGTGGTGTCGAGGCTGAAGGCAGCAGGAAAGCCCGCAGCCCCCAGGTCTGTGGGGCTATGCAAAAGGTTCCGAAATAGCTTTAGAACAAGGCCTAGTTTTTCCTGTTTGCTCCTTGGGCGGACAACCTATCTTCAGCCATATGGCCATTGTTGTGCCTGGCGCGGCGCCAAGTGGAAAAGGGTGGTGTCGACGCTGAAGCCAGCAGAAAAACCTGTAACCTCCAGGTCTTTGGGGCTACACAAGCGGTTCCCAAAGAGCTTTAGAACAAGGCATAGTTTTCCCTGCTGGCTCCTTGGGCGGGGGACCCATCTCCAGCCGTATAGCCATTTTTGTGCCTGCCGCGGCGCCAAGTGGGAAAGGGCGGTTTTGAGGCTGAAGGCAGCAGGAAAGCCCGCAGCCCCCATGTCTGTGGGGCTACGCAAGCGGTTCCCAAATAGCTTTAGAACAAGGCCTAGTTTTTTCTGCTGGTTCCTTGGGCGGGGGACCACTCTCCAGCCGTATAGCCATTTTTCTGCCTGGCACGACGCCAAGTTGGAAAGGGTGATGTCGAGGCTGAAGGTAGCAGGAAAGCCCGCAGCCCGCAGGTCTGTGGGGCTACGCAAGCGGTTCCCACAGAGCTTTAAAACAAGGCATAGTTTTCCCTGCTGGCTCCTTGGGCGTGGGACCAATCTCCATCCGTATGGCCATTTTTGTGCCAGGCGCGGCGCCAAGTGGGAAAGGGTGGTGTCGAGGCTGAAGGCAGCAGGAAAGCTCGCAGCCCCAGGTCTGTGGGGCTACGCAAGCGGTTCCCAAAGAGCTTTAGAACAAGGCCTAGTTTTCCCTGCTGTTTCCTTGGGCGGGGGACCCATCTCCAGCCGTATGGCCATTTTTGTGCCTGGAGCGACACCTAGTGGGAAAGCGTACTATTCAGGCTGAAGGCAGCAGGAAAGCCTGCAGCCCCCAGGTCTGTGGGTGCTACGCAAGCGGTTCCCAAAGAGCTTTAGAAGAAGGCATAGTTTTCCCTGCTGGCTCCTTGGGCGGGGGACCCATCTCCAGGCGTATAGCCATTTTTGTGCCTGGCGCGGCACCAAGTGGGAAAGGGTGGTGTCGAGGCTGAAGGCAGCAGGAAAGCCCGCAGCCCCCAGGTCTGTGGGGCTACGCAAGCGGTTTCCAAAGAGCTTTAGAACAAGGCATAGTTTTCCCTGCTGGGTCTTTGGGCGGGGGACTCATCTCCAGCCATATGGCCATTTTTGTGCCTAGACCGGCGCCAAGTGGCAAAGGGTCATGTCAAGGCTGAAGGCTGCAGGAAAGCCCGCAGCCCCCAGGTCTGTGGGGCTACGCAAGCCGTTCCCATAGAGCTTTAGAACAAGGCCTAGTTTTCCCTGCTGGCTCCTTGGGCGGGGGACCCATCTCCAGCTGTATGGCCATTTTTGTGCCTGTTGCGGCGCCAAGTGGGAAAGGGTGGTGTGGAGGCTGAAGGCAGCAGGAAAGCCAGCAGCCCCAAGGTCTGTTGGGCTACGCAAGCGGTTCCCAAAGAGTTTTAGAAGAAGGCATTGTTTTCCCTGCTGTCTCTCTGGGCGGGGGACCCCTCTCCAGCCGTATGGCTGTTTTTGTGCCTGGAGTGGCACCAAGTGGGAAAGGGTGGTGTCGAGGCTGAAGGCAGCAGGAAAGCCTGCAGCCCCCAGGTGTGTGGGGCTGCGCAAGCGGTTCCCAAAGAGCTTTAGAAGAAGGCATTGTTTTCCCTGCTGGCTCCTTGGGCGGGCGACCCATCTCCAGCCATATGGCCGTTTTTGTGCCTGGCGCGGCGCCAAGTGGGAAAGGGTGGTGTGGAGGCTGAAGGCAGCAGGAAAGCCCGCAGCCCCTAGTTCTGTGGGGCTACGCAAGCGGTTCCCAAAGAGCTTTAGAACAAGGCCTAGTTTTCCCTGCTGGCTCTTTGGGCGGAGGACCCATCTCCAGCCGTATGGCTGTTTTTGTGACTGGAGTGGCACCAAGTGGGAAAGGGTGGTGTGGAGGCTGAAGGCAGCAGTAAAGCCCGCAGCCCCCAGGTCTGTGGGGCTACGCAAGCGGTTCCCAAAGAGCTTTAGAAGAACGCATTGTTTTCCCTGCTGGCTCCTTGTGCGGGGTTCCCATCTACAGCCATATGGCCGTTTTTGTGCCTGGCGTGGCGCCAAGTGGGAAAGGGTGGTGTGGAGGCTGAAGGCAGCAGGAAAGCCCGCAGCCCCCAGGTCTGTGGGGCTACGCAAGCGGTTCCCAAAGAGCTTTAGAACAAGGCCTAGTTTTCCCTGCTGGCCACTTGGGAGGGGGACCCATCTCCAGCTGTATGGCCATCTTTGTGCCTGGCGCGGCGCCAAGTGGGAAATGGTGGTGTCGAGGCTGAAGGCAGCAGAAAAGCCTGCAGCCTCCAACTCTTTGGGGCTACGCAAGCGGTTCCCAACTAGCTTTAGAACAAGGCCTAGTTTTCCCTGCTGGCTCCTTGGGAGGGTGACCCATCTCCAGCCGTATAGCCATTTTTGTGCCTGGCACGACGCCAAGTGGGAAAGGGTGGTGTGGAGGCTGAAGGCAGCAGAAAAGCCTGCAGCCCCCAGGTCTGTGGGGCTACGCAAGCGTTTCCCAAAGAGCTTTAGAACAAGGCATAGTTTTCCCTGCTGGCTCTTTGAGCGGTGGACCTACCTGGACCCGTATGGCCATTTTTGTTTCTTGCGCGACGCCAAGTGAGGAAGGGTGGTGTGGAGGCTGAAGGCAGCAGGAAAGCCCGCAGCCCCCAGGTCTGTGGGGCTACGCAAGCGGTTCCCAAAGAGCTTTAGAACAAGGCATAGTTTTCCCTGCTGGCTCCTTGGGCGGGGGACCCATATCTAGACGTATGGCCATTTTTGTGCCTGGCGCGGCGCCAAGTGGGAAAGGGTGGTGTCAAGGCTGAAGGCAGCAGGAAAGCCCGCAGCCCCCAGGTCTGTGGGGCTACGCAAGAGGTTCCGAAATAGCTTTAGAACAAGGCCTAGTTTTTCCTGTTGGCTCCTTGGGCGGACAACCTATCTTCAGCCGTATGGCCATTTTTGTGCCTGGCGCGGCACCAAGTGGGAAAGGGTGGTGTCGAGGCTGAAGGCAGCAGGAAAGCCCGCAGCCCCCAGGTCTGTGGGGCTACGCAAGCCGTTCCCAAAGAGCTTTAGAACAAGGCCTAGTTTTCCCTGCTGGCTCTTTGAGCGGTGGACCTACCTCGACCCGTATGGCCATTTTTGTTTCTTGCGCGACGCCAAGTGAGGAAGGGTGGTGTGGAGGCTGAAGGCAGCAGGAAAGCCCGCAGCCCCCAGGTCTGTGGGGCTACGCAAGCGGTTCCCAAAGAGCTTTAGAACAAGGCCTAGTTTTTTCTGCTGGCTCCTTGGGCGGGGGACCCATCTACAGGCGTATAGCCATTTTTGTGCCTGGCACGACGCCAAGTGGGAAAGGGTGGTGTGGAGGCTGAAGGCAGCAGGAAAGCCCGCAGTCCCCAGGTCTGTGGGGCTACGCAAGCGGTTCCCAAACAGCTTTAGAACAAGGCCTAGTTTTCCCTGCTGGCTCCTTGGGCGGGGGACACATTTCCAGGCGTATAGCCATTTTTGTGCCTGGGGCGGCACCAAGTGGGAAAGGGTGGTGTCGAGGCTGAAGGCAGCAGGAAAGCTTGCACACCCAAGGTCTGTGGGGCTACGCAAGCGGTTTCCAAAGAGCTTTAGAACAAGGCATAGTTTTCCCTGCCGGGTCTTTGGGCGGGGGACTCATCTCCAGCCGTATGGCCATTTTCGTGCCTAGAGCGGCGCCAAGTGGCAAAGGGTCATGTCAAGGCTGAAGGCTGCAGGAAAGCCCGCAGCCCCCAGGTCTGTGGGGCTACGCAAGCCGTTCCCAAAGAGCTATAGAACAAGGCATAGTTTTCCCTGCTGGCTCCTTGGGCGGGGGACCCATCTCCAGCTGTATGGCCATTTTTGTGCCTGGTGCGGCGCCAAGTCGGAAAGGGTGGTTTTGAGGCTGAAGGCAGCAGGAAAGCCCGCAGCCCCCAGGTCTGTGGGGCTACGCAAGTGGTTCCCAAAGAGCTTTAGAACAAGGCATAGTTTTCCCTGCTGGCTCTTTGGGCGCGGGACCCATCTCCGGCCATATGGCCATTTTTGTGCCTGGCGCGACGCCAAGTGGGAAAGGGTGGTGTCGAGGCTGAAGGCAGCAGGAAAGCCCGCAGCCCCCAGGTCTGTTGGGCTACGCAAGCGGTTCCCAAAGAGGTTTAGAAGAAGGCATTGTTTTCCCTGCTGGCTCCTTGTGCGGCGGACCCATCTCCAGCCATATGGCCATTTTTGTGCCTGGCGCGGCGCAAAGTGGGAAAGGGTGGTGTGGAGGCTGAAGGCAGCAGGAAAGCCCACAGCCCCCAGGTGTGTGGGGCTACGCAAGCGGTTCCCAAGGAGGTTTAGAACACGGCATAGTTTTCCTGTTGGCTCCTTGGGCGGGGGACCCATATCTAGCCGTATGACCAATTTTGTGCCTGGCGGGGCGCCAAGTGGGAAAGGGTGGTGTCAAGGCTGAAGGCAGCAGGAAAGCCCGCAGCCCCCAGGTCTGTGGGGCTACGCAAGAGGTTCCGAAATAGCTTTAGAACAAGGCCTAGTTTTTCCTGTTGGCTCCTTGGGCGGACAACCTATCTTCAGCCGTATGGCCATTTTTGTGCCTGGCGCGGCAGCAAGTGGGAAAGGGTGGTGTGGAGGCTGAAGGCAGCAGGAAAGCCCGCAGCCCCCAGGTCTGTGGGGCTACGCAAACGTTTCCCAAAGAGCTTTAGAACAAGGCATAGTTTTCCCTGCTGGCTCTTTGAGCGGTGGACCTACCTGGACCCGTATGGCCATTTTTGTTTCTTGCGCGACGCCAAGTTAGGAAGGGTGGTGTGGAGGCTGAAGGCAGCAGGAAAGCCCGCAGCCCCCAGGTCTGTGGGGCTACGCAAGCGGTTCCCAAAGAGTTTTAGAACAAGGCATAGTTTTCCCTGCTGGCTCCTTGGGCAGGGGACCCATATCTAGACGTATGGCCATTTTTGTGCCTGGCGCGGCGCCAAGTGGGAAAGGGTGGTGTCAAGGCTGAAGGCAGCAGGAAAGCCCGCAGCCCCCAGGTCTGTGGGGCTACGCAAGAGGTTCCGAAATAGCTTTAGAACAAGGCCTAGTTTTTCCTGTTGGCTCCTTGGGCGGACAACCTATCTTCAGCCTTATGGCCATTTTTACTCCTGGCGCGGCGCCAAGTGGGAAAGGGTGGTGTGGAGGCTGAAGGCAGCAGGAAAGCCCGCAGCCCCCAGGTCTGTGGGGCTACGCAAGCGGTTCCCAAACAGCTTTAGAACAAGGCCTAGTTTTTTCTGCTGGCTCCTTGGGCGGGGGACCCATCTCCAGGCGTATAGCCATTTTTGTGCCTGGCGCGACGCCAAGTGGGAAAGGGTGGTGTCGAGGCTGAAGGCAGCAGGAAAGCCCGCAGCCCCCAGTTCTGCGGGGCTATGCAAGCGGTTCCCAAACAGCTTTAGAACAAGGCCTAGTTTTCCCTGCTGGCTCCTTGGGCGGGGGACACATTTCCAGGCGTATAGCCATTTTTGTGCCTGGCGCGGCACCAAGTGGGAAAGGGTGCTGTCGAGGCTGAAGGCAGCAGGAAAGCTTGCAGACCCCAGGTCTGTGGGGCTACGCAAACGGTTTCCAAAGAGCTTTAGATCAAGGCATAGTTTTCCCTGCCGGGTCTTTGGGCGGGGGACTCATCTCCAGCCGTATGGCCATTTTTGTGCCTGGCGCGACGCCAAGTGGGAATGGGTGGTGTCGAGGCTGAAGGCAGCAGGAAAGCCCGCAGCCCCCATGTCTGTGGGGCTACGCAAGCCGTTCCCAAAGAGCTTTAGAACAAGGCATAGTTTTCCCTGCTGGCTCCTTGGGCGGGGGACCCATCTCCAGCTGTATGGCCATTTTTGTGCCTGGCGGGGCGCCAAGTGGGAAAGGGTGGTTTTGAGGCTGAAGGCAGCAGGAAACCCGCAGCCCCCAGGTCTGTGGGGCTACGCAAGTGGTTCCCAAAGAGCTTTAGAACAAGGCATAGTTTTCCCTGCTGGCTCTTTGGGCGCGGGACCCATCTCCAGCCATATGGCCATTTTTGTGCCTGGCGCGACGCCAAGTGGGAAAGGGTGGTGTCGAGGCTGAAGGCAGCAGGAAAGCCCGCAGCCCCCAGGTCTGTGGGGCTACGCAAGCGGTTCCCAAAGAGCTTTAGAAGAAGGCATTTTTTTCCCTGCTGGCTCCTTGTGCGGCGGACCCTTCTCCAGCCATATGGCCATTTTTGTGCCTGGCGCGGCGCAAAGTGGGAAAGGGTGGTGGGGAGGCTGAAGGCAGCAGGAAAGCCCGCAGCCCCCAGGTGTGTGGGGCTACGCAAGCGGTTCCCAAGGAGGTTTAGAACACGGCATAGTTTTCCTGTTGGCTCCTTGGGCGGGGGACCCATATCTAGCCGTATGGCCATTTTTGTGCCTGGCGGGGCGCCAAGTGGGAAAGGGTGGTGTCAAGGCTGAAGGCAGCAGGAAAGCCCGCAGCCCCCAGGTCTGTGGGGCTACGCAAGAGGTTCCGAAATAGCTATAGAACAAGGCCTAGTTTTTCCTGTTGGCTGCTTGGGCGGACAACCTATCTTCAGCCGTATGGCCATTTTTGTGCCTGGGGCGGCGGCAAGTGGGAAAGGGTGGTGTGGAGGCTGAAGGCAGCAGGAAAGCCCGCAGCCCCCAGGTCTGTGGCGCTACGCAAGCGGTTCCCAAAGAGCTTTAGAACAAGGCATAGTTTTCCCTGCTGGCTCTTTGAGCGGTGGACCTACCTCGACCCGTATGGCCACTTTTGTTTCTTGCGCGACGCCAAGTGAGGAAGGGTGGTGTGGAGGCTGAAGGCAGCAGGAAAGCCCGCAGCCCCCAGTTCTGTGGGGCTACGCAAGCGGTTCCCAAAGAGTTTTAGAACAAGGCATAGTTTTCCCTGCTGGCTCCTTGGGCAGGGGACCCATATCTAGATGTATGGCCATTTTTGTGCCTGGTGCGGCGCCAAGTGGGAAAGGGTGGTGTCAAGGCTGAAGGCAGCAGGAAAGCCCGCAGCCCCCAGGTCTGTGGGGCTACGCAAGAGGTTCCGAAATAGCTTTAGAACAAGGCCTAGTTTTTCCTGTTGGCTCCTTGGGCGGACAAGCTATCTTCAGCCGTATGGCCATTTTTGTGCCTGGCGCGGCACCAAGTGGGAAAGGGTGGTGTCGAGGCTGAAGGCAGCAGGAAAGCCCGCAGCCCCCAGGTCTGTGGGGCTACGCCAGTGATTCCCAAAGAGCTTTAGAACAAGGCCTAGTTTTCCCTGCTGGCTCCTTGGGCGGGGGACCCATCTCCAGCCTTATGGCCATTTTTACTCCTGGCGCGGCGCCAAGTGGGAAAGGGTGGTGTGGAGGCTGAAGGCAGCAGGAAAGCCCGCAGCCCCCAGGTCTGTGGGGCTACGCAAGCGGTTCCCAAAGAGCTTTAGAACAAGGCCTAGTTTTTTCTGCTGGCTCCTTGGGCGGGGGACCCATCTCCAGGCGTATAGCCATTTTTGTGCCTGGCACGACGCCAAGTGGGAAAGGGTGATGTCGAGGCTGAAGGCAGCAGGAAAGCCCGCAGCCCCCAGGTCTGTGGGGCTACGCAAGCGGTTCCCAAACAGCTTTAGAACAAGGCCTAGTTTTCCCTGCTGGCTCCTTGGGCGGGGCACACATTTCCAGGCGTATAGCCATTTTTGTGCCTGGCGCGGCACCAAGTGGGAAAGGGTGGTGTCGAGGCTGAAGGCAGCAGGAAAGCTTGCAGACCCCAGGTCTGTGGGGCTACGCAAGCTGTTCCCAAAGAGCTTTAGAAGAAGGCATAGTTTTCCCTGCTGGCTCTTTGGGCGGGGGACCCACTTCCAGCCATATTGCTGTTTTTGTGCCTGGCGTGGCACCAAGTGGGAAAGGGTGGTGTCGAGGCTGAAGGCAGCAGGAAAGCCCGCAGCCCCCAGGTCTGTGGGGCTACGCAAGCGGTTCCCAAAGAGCTTTAGAACAAGGCATATTTTTCCCTGCTGGCTCCTTGGGCAGGGGACCCATATCTAGGCGTATGGCCATTTTTGTGCCTGGCGCGACGCCAAGTGGGAATGGGTGGTGTGGAGGCTGAAGGCAGCAGGAAAGCCCGCAGCCCCCAGGTCTGTGGGGCTATGCAAGAGGTTCCGAAATAGCTTTAGAACAAGGCCTAGTTTTTCCTGTTTGCTCCTTGGGCGGACAACCTATCTTCAGCCATATGGCCATTTTTGTGCCTGGCGCGGCACCAAGTGGGAAAGGGTGGTGTCGAGGCTGAAGGCAGCAGGAAAGCCCGCAGCCCCCAGGTCTCTGGGGCTACGCAAGCGTTTCCGAAAGAGCTTTAGAACAAGGCATAATATTCCCTACTGGCTCTTTGGGTGGGGGAACCATCTCCAGCCATATGGCCATTGTTGTGCCTGGCGCGGCGCCAAGTGGGAAAGGGTGGTGTCGAGGCTGAAGCCAGCAGAAAAACCTGTAACCTCCAGGTCTTTGGGGCTACACAAGCGGTTCCCAAAGAGCTTTAGAACAAGGCATAGTTTTCCCTGCTGGCTCCTTGGGCGGGGGACCCATCTCCAGCCGCATAGCCATTTTTGTGCCTGCCGCGGCGCCAAGTGGGAAAGGGCGGTTTTGAGGCTGAAGGCAGCAGGAAAGCCCGCAGCCTCCAGGTCTGTGGGGCTATGCAAGCGGTTCCCTAAGAGCTTTAGAACAAGGCATAGTTTTCCCTGCTGGCTCCTTGGGCGTGGGACCAATCTCCATCCGTATGGCCATTTTTGTGCCAGGCGCGGCGCCTAGTGGGAAAGGGTGGTGTCGAGGCTGAAGGCAGCAGGAAAGCTCGCAGCCCCAGGTCTGTGGGGCTACGCAAGCGGTTCCCAAAGAGCTTTAGAACAAGGCCTAGTTTTCCCTGCTGGTTCCTTGGGCGGGGGACCCATCTCCAGCCGTATGGCCATTTTTGTGCCTGGAGCGACACCTAGTGGGAAAGCGTACTATTCAGGCTGAAGGCAGCAGGAAGCCTGCAGCCCCCAGGTCTGTGGGTGCTACGCAAGCGGTTCCCAAAGAGCTTTAGAAGAAGGCATAGTTTTCCCTGCTGGCTCCTTGGGCGGGGGACCCATCTCCAGGCGTATAGCCATTTTTGTGCCTGGCGCGGCACCAAGTGGGAAAGGGTGGTGTCGAGGCTGAAGGCAGCAGGAAAGCCCGCAGCCCCCAGGTCTGTGGGGCTACGCAAGCGGTTTCCAAAGAGCTTTAGAACAAGGCATAGTTTTCCCTGCTGGGTCTTTGGGCGGGGGACTCATCTCCAGCCATATGGCCATTTTTGTGCCTAGACCGGCGCCAAGTGGCAAAGGGTCATGTCAAGGCTGAAGGCTGCAGGAAAGCCCGCAGCCCCCAGGTCTGTGAGGCTACGCAAGCCGTTCCCATAGAGCTTTAGAACAAGGCATAGTTTTCCCTGCTGGCTCCTTGGGCGGGGGACCCATCTCCAGCTGTATGGCTGTTTTTGTGCCTGGAGTGGCACCAAGTGGGAAAGGGTGGTGTCGAGGCTGAAGGCAGCAGGAAAGCCTGCAGCCCCCAGGTGTGTGGGGCTACGCAAGCGGTTCCCAAAGAGCTTTAGAAGAAGGCATAGTTTTCCCTGCTGGCTCCTTGGGCGGGTGACCCATCTCCAGCCATATGACCGTTTTTGTGCCTGGCGCGGCGCCAAGTGGGAAAGGGTGGTGTCAAGGCTGAAGGTAGCAGGAAAGCCCGCAGCCCCCAGGTCTGTGGGGCTACGCCAGTGATTCCCAAAGAGCTTTAGAACAAGGCATATTTTTCCCTGCTGGCTCCTTGGGCGGGGGACCCATCTCCAGCCTTATGGCCATTTTTACTCCTGGCGCGGCGCAAAGTGGGAAAGGGTGGTGTGGAGGCTGAAGGCAGCAGGAAAGCCCGCAGCCCCCAGGTCTGTGGGGCTACGCAAGCGGTTCCCAAAGAGCTTTAGAACAAGGCCTAGTTTTTTCTGCTGGCTCCTTGGGCGGGGAACCCATCTCCAGGCGTATAGCGATTTTTGTGCCTGGCACGACGCCAAGTGGGAAAGGGTGGTGTCAAGGCTGAAGGCAGCAGGAAAGCCCGCAGCCCCCAGGTCTGTGGGGCTACGCAAGCGGTTCCCAAAGAGCTTTAGAACAAGGCCTAGTTTTCCCTGCCGGCTCCTTGTGCGGCGGACCCATCTCCAGCCATATGGCCATTTTTGTGCCTGGCGCGGCACCAAGTGGGAAAGGGTGGTGTGGAGGCTGAAGGCAGCAGGAAAGCCCGCAGCCCCCAGGTCTGTGGGGCTACGCAAGCGGTTCCCAAGGAGGTTTAGAACATGGCATAGTTTTCCTGTTGGCTCCTTGGGCGGGGGACCCATATCTAGCCGTATGACCATTTTTGTGCCTGGCGGGGCGCCAAGTGGGAAAGGGTGGTGTCAAGGCTGAAGGCAGCAGGAAAGCCCGCAGCCCCCAGGTCTGTGGGGCTACGCAAGAGGTTCCGAAATAGCTTTAGAACAAGGCCTAGTTTTTCCTGTTGGCTCCTTGGGCGGACAACCTATCTTCAGCCGTATGGCCATTTTTGTGCCTGGCGCGGCACCAAGTGGGAAAGGGTGGTGTGGAGGCTGAAGGCAGCAGGAAAGCCCGCAGCCCCCAGGTCTGTGGGGCTACGCAAGCGGTTCCTTAAGAGCTTTAGAACAAGGCCTAGTTTTCCCTGCTGGCTCTTTGGGCGGGGGACCCATCTCCAGCCGTATGGCTGTTTTTGTGCCTGGCGTGGGACCAAGTGGGAAAGGGTGGTGTCGAGGCTGAAGGCAGCAGGAAAGCCTGCAGCCCCCAGGTCTGTGGGGCTATGCAAGCGGTTCCCAAAGAGCTTTAGAACAAGGCCTAGTTTACCCTGCTGGCCACTTAGGAGGGGGACCCATCTCCAGCTGTATGGCCATCTTTGTGCCTGGCGCGGCGCCAATTGGGAAAGGGTGGTGTCGAGGGTGAAGGCAGCAGAAAAGCCTGCAGCCTCCAGGTCTGTGGGGCTACGCAAGCGGTTCCCAAATAGCTTTAGAACAAGGCCTAGTTTTCCCTGCTGGCTCCTTGGGAGGGTGACCCATCTCCAGCCGTATAGCCATTTTTGTGCCTGGCACGACGCCAAGTGGGAAAGGGTGGTGTGGAGGCTGAAGGCAGCAGGAAAGCCCGCAGCCCCCAGGTCTGTGGAGCTATGAAAGCGGTTCCCAAAGAGCTTTAGAAGAAGGCATAGTTTTCCCTGCTGGCTCTTTTGGCGGGGGACCCACTTCCAGCCATATGGCTGTTTTTGTGCCTGGCGTGGCACCAAGTGGGAAAGGGTGTTTTTTAGGCTGAATGCAGCATGAAAGCCCGCAGCCCCCAGGTCTTTGGGGCTATGCAAGCGGTTCCCAAAGAGCTTTAGAACAAGGCCTAGTTTTCCCTCCTGGGTCTTTTGGCGGGGGACACATTTCCAGCCGTATAGCCATTTTTGTACCTGCCGCGGCGCCAAGTGGGAAAGGGCGGTTTTGAGGCTGAAGGCAGCAGGAAAGCCCGCAGCCCCCAGGTCTGTGGGGCTACGCAAGCGTTTCCCAAAGAGCTTTAGAACAAGGCATAGTTTTCCCTGCTGGCTCTTTGAGCGGTGGACCTACCTGGACCCGTATGGCCATTTTTGTTTCTTGCGCGACGCCAAGTGAGGAAGGGTGGTGTGGGGGCTGAAGGCAGCAGGAAAGCCCGCAGCCCCCAGGTCTGTGGGGCTACGCAAGCGGTTCCCAAGGAGGTTTAGAACATGGCATAGTTTTCCTGTTGGCTCCTTGGGCGGGGGACCCATATCTAGCCGTATGACCATTTTTGTGCCTGGCGGGGCGCCAAGTGGGAAAGGGTGGTGTCAAGGCTGAAGGCAGCAGGAAAGCCCGCAGCCCCCAGGTCTGTGGGGCTACGCAAGAGGTTCCGAAATAGCTTTAGAACAAGGCCTAGTTTTTCCTGTTGGCTCCTTGGGCGGACAACCTATCTTCAGCCGTATGGCCATTTTTGTGCCTGGCGCGGCACCAAGTGGGAAAGGGTGGTGTGGAGGCTGAAGGCAGCAGGAAAGCCCGCAGCCCCCAGGTCTGTGGGGCTACGCAAGCGGTTCCTTAAGAGCTTTAGAACAAGGCATAGTTTTCCCTGCTGGCTCTTTGGGCGGGGGACCCATCTCCAGCCGTATGGCTGTTTTTGTGCCTGGCGTGGGACCAAGTGGGAAAGGGTGGTGTCGAGGCTGAAGGCAGCAGGAAAGCCTGCAGCCCCCAGGTCTGTGGGGCTATGCAAGCGGTTCCCAAAGAGCTTTAGAACAAGGCCTAGTTTACCCTGCTGGCCACTTGGGAGGGGGACCCATCTCCAGCTGTATGGCCATCTTTGTGCCTGGCGCGGCGCCAATTGGGAAAGGGTGGTGTCGAGGGTGAAGGCAGCAGAAAAGCCTGCAGCCTCCAGGTCTGTGGGGCTACGCAAGCGGTTCCCAAATAGCTTTAGAACAAGGCCTAGTTTTCCCTGCTGGCTCCTTGGGAGGGTGACCCATCTCCAGCCGTATAGCCATTTTTGTGCCTGGCACGACGCCAAGTGGGAAAGGGTGGTGTGGAGGCTGAAGGCAGCAGGAAAGCCCGCAGCCCCCAGGTCTGTGGAGCTATGCAAGCGGTTCCCAAAGAGCTTTAGAAGAAGGCATAGTTTTCCCTGCTGGCTCTTTTGGCGGGGGACCCACTTCCAGCCATATGGCTGTTTTTGTGCCTGGC
Source organism: Chroicocephalus ridibundus (assembly GCF_963924245.1). Classification (NCBI taxonomy): domain Eukaryota; kingdom Metazoa; phylum Chordata; class Aves; order Charadriiformes; family Laridae; genus Chroicocephalus; species Chroicocephalus ridibundus. The sequence goes on along the minus strand of NW_026961558.1, from coordinate 222,313 downwards.
GTGGCACCAAGTGGGAAAGGGTGTTTTTTAGGCTGAATGCAGCAGGAAAGCCTGCAGCCCCCAGGTCTTTGGGGCTATGCAAGCGGTTCCCAAAGAGCTTTAGAACAAGGCCTAGTTTTCCCTCCTGGGTCTTTGGGCGGGGGACACATTTTCAGCCGTATCGCCATTTTTGTACCTGCCGCGGCGCCAAGTGGGAAAGGGCGCTTTTGAGGCTGAAGGCAGCAGGAAAGCCCGCAGCCCCCAGGTCTGTGGGGCTACGCAAGCGTTTCCCAAAGAGCTTTAGAACAAGGCATAGTTTTCCCTGCTGGCTCTTTGAGCGGTGGACCTACCTGGACCCGTATGGCCATTTTTGTTTCTTGCGCGACACCAAGTGAGGAAGGGTGGTGTGGGGGCTGAAGGCAGCAGGAAAGCCCGCAGCCCCCAGGTCTGTGGGGCTACGCAAGCGGTTCCCAAAGAGTTTTAGAACAAGGCATAGTTTTCCCTGCTGGCTCCTTGGGCAGGGGACCCATATCTAGACGTATGGCCATTTTTGTGCCTGGCGCGGCGCCAAGTGGGAAAGGGTGGTGTCAAGGCTGAAGGCAGCAGGAAAGCCCGCAGCCCCCAGGTCTGTGGGGCTACGCAAGCGGTTCCCAAAGAGCTTTAGAACAAGGCATAGTTTTCCCTGCTGGCTCTTTGGGCGCGGGACCCATCTCCAGCCATATGGCCATTTTTGTGCTTGGCGCAACGCCAAGTGGGAAAGGGTGGTGTCGAGGCTGAAGGCAGCAGGAAAGCCCGCAGCCCCCAGGTCTGTGGGGCTACGCAAGCGGTTCCCAAAGAGCTTTAGAAGAAGGCATTGTTTTCCCTGCTGGCTCCTTGTGCGGCGGACCCATCTCCAGCCATATGGCCATTTTTGTGCCTGGCGCGGCGCAAAGTGGGAAAGGGTGGTGTGGAGGCTGAAGGCAGCAGGAAAGCCCGCAGCCCCCAGGTGTGTGGGGCTACGCAAGCGGTTCCCAAGGAGGTTTAGAACACGGCATAGTTTTCCTGTTGGCTCCTTGGGCGGGGGACCCATATCTAGCCGTATGACCATTTTTGTGCCTGGCGGGGCGCCAAGTGGGAAAGGGTGGTGTCAAGGCTGAAGGCAGCAGGAAAGCCCGCAGCCCCCAGGTCTGTGGGGCTACGCAAGAGGTTCCGAAATAGCTTTAGAACAAGGCCTAGTTTTTCCTGTTGGCTCCTTGGGCGGACAAGCTATCTTCAGCCGTATGGCCATTTTTGTGCCTGGCGCGGCACCAAGTGGGAAAGGGTGGTGTCGAGGCTGAAGGCAGCAGGAAAGCCCGCAGCCCCCAGGTCTGTGGGGCTACGCCAGTGATTCCCAAAGAGCTTTAGAACAAGGCCTAGTTTTCCCTGCTGGCTCCTTGGGCGGGGGACCCATCTCCAGCCTTATGGCCATTTTTACTCCTGGCGCGGCGCCAAGTGGGAAAGGGTGGTGTGGAGGCTGAAGGCAGCAGGAAAGCCCGCAGCCCCCAGGTCTGTGGGGCTACGCAAGTGGTTCCCAAAGAGCTTTAGAACAAGGCCTAGTTTTTTCTGCTGGCTCCTTGGGCGGGGGACCCATCTCCAGGCGTATAGCCATTTTTGTGCCTGGCACGACGCCAAGTGGGAAAGGGTGATGTCGAGGCTGAAGGCAGCAGGAAAGCCCACAGCCCCCAGGTCTGTGGGGCTACGCAAGCGGTTCCCAAACAGCTTTAGAACAAGGCCTAGTTTTCCCTGCTGGCTCCTTGGGCGGGGCACACATTTCCAGGCGTGTAGCCATTTTTGTGCCTGGCGCGGCACCAAGTGGGAAAGGGTGGTGTCGAGGCTGAAGGCAGCAGGAAAGCTTGCAGACCCCAGGTCTGTGGGGCTACGCAAGCTGTTCCCAAAGAGCTTTAGAAGAAGGCATAGTTTTCCCTGCTGGCTCTTTGGGCGGGGGACCCACTTCCAGCCATATTGCTGTTTTTGTGCCTGGCGTGGCACCAAGTGGGAAAGGGTGGTGTCGAGGCTGAAGGCAGCAGGAAAGCCCGCAGCCCCCAGGTCTGTGGGGCTACGCAAGCGGTTCCCAAAGAGCTTTAGAACAAGGCATATTTTTCCCTGCTGGCTCCTTGGGCAGGGGACCCATATCTAGGCGTATGGCCATTTTTGTGCCTGGCGCGACGCCAAGTGGGAATGGGTGGTGTCGAGGCTGAAGGCAGCAGGAAAGCCCGCAGCCCCCAGGTCTGTGGGGCTATGCAAGAGGTTCCGAAATAGCTTTAGAACAAGGCCTAGTTTTTCCTGTTTGCTCCTTGGGCGGACAACCTATCTTCAGCCATATGGCCATTTTTGTGCCTGGCGCGGCACCAAGTGGGAAAGGGTGGTGTCGAGGCTGAAGGCAGCAGGAAAGCCCGCAGCCCCCAGGTCTGTGGGGCTACACAAGCGGTTCCCAAAGAGTTTTAGAAGAAGGCATTGTTTTCCCTGCTGTCTCTCTGGGCGGGGGACCCCTCTCCAGCCGTATGGCTGTTTTTGTGCCTGGTGCGGCGCCAAGTGGGAAAGGGTGGTTTTGAGGCTGAAGGCAGCAGGAAAGCCCGCAGCCCGCAGGTCTGTGGGGCTACGCCAGTGATTCCCAAAGAGCTTTAGAACAAGGCCTAGTTTTCCCTGCTGGCTCCTTGGGCGGGGGACCCATCTCCAGCCTTATGGCCATTTTTACTCCTGGCGCGGCGCCAAGTGGGAAAGGGTGGTGTGGAGGCTGAAGGCAGCAGGAAAGCCCGCAGCCCCCAGGTCTGTGGGGCTACGCAAGCGGTTCCCAAAGAGCTTTAGAACAAGGCATAGTTTTCCCTGCTGGCTCCTTGGGCAGGGGACCCATATCTAGATGTATGGCCATTTTTGTGCCTGGCGCGGCGCCAAGTGGGAAAGGGTGGTGTCAAGGCTGAAGGCAGCAGGAAAGCCCGCAGCCCCCAGGTCTGTGGGGCTACGCAAGCGGTTCCCAAAGAGCTTTAGAACAAGGCCTAGTTTTCCCTGCTGGCTCCTTGGGATGGGGACCCATCTCCAGCTGTATGGCCATTTTTGTGCCTGGTGCGGCGCCAAGTGGGAAAGGGTGGTTTTGAGGCTGAAGGCAGCAGGAAAGCCCGCAGCCCCCAGGTCTGTGGGGCTACGCAAGTGGTTCCCAAAGAGCTTTAGAACAAGGCATAGTTTTCCCTGCTGGCTCTTTGGGCGCGGGACCCATCTCCAGCCATATGGCCATTTTTGTGCCTGGCGCGACGCCAAGCGGGAAAGGGTGGTGTCGAGGCTGAAGGCAGCAGGAAAGCCCGCAGCCCCCAGGTCTGTGGGGCTACGCAAGTCGTTCCCAAAGAGCTTTAGAAGAAGGCATTGTTTTCCCTGCTGGCTCCTTGTGCGGCGGACCCTTCTCCAGCCATATGGCCATTTTTGTGCCTGGCGCGGCGCAAAGTGGGAAAGGGTGGTGGGGAGGTTGAAGGCAGCAGGAAAGCCCGCAGCCCCCAGGTCTGTGGGGCTACGCAAGCGGTTCCCAAGGAGGTTTAGAACACGGCATAGTTTTCCTGTTGGCTCCTTGGGCGGGGGACCCATATCTAGCCGTATGACCATTTTTGTGCCTGGCGGGGCGCCAAGTGGGAAAGGGTGGTGTCAAGGCTGAAGGCAGCAGGAAAGCCCGCAGCCCCCAGGTCTGTGGGGCTACGCAAGAGGTTCCGAAATAGCTATAGAACAAGGCCTAGTTTTTCCTGTTGGCTCCTTGGGCGGACAACCTATCTTCAGCCGCATGGCCATTTTTGTGCCTGGCGCGGCACCAAGTGGGAAAGGGTGTTGTGGAGGCTGAAGGCAGCAGGAAAGCCCGCAGCCCCCAGGTCTGTGGGGCTACGCAAGCGTTTCCCAAAGAGCTTTAGAACAAGGCATAGTTTTCCCTGCTGGCTCTTTGAGCGGTGGACCTACCTCGACCCGTATGGTCACTTTTGTTTCTTGCGCGACGCCAAGTGAGGAAGGGTGGTGTGGAGGCTGAAGGCAGCAGGAAAGCCCGCAGCCCCCAGTTCTGTGGGGCTACGCAAGCGGTTCCCAAAGAGTTTTAGAACAAGGCATAGTTTTCCCTGCTGGCTCCTTGGGCAGGGGACCCATATCTAGATGTATGGCCATTTTGGTGCCTGGCGCGGCGCCAAGTGGGAAAGGGTGGTGTCAAGGCTGAAGGCAGCAGGAAAGCCCGCAGCCCCCAGGTCTGTGGGGCTACGCAAGAGGTTCCGAAATAGCTTTAGAACAAGGCCTAGTTTTTCCTGTTGGCTCCTTGGGCGGACAAGCTATCTTCAGCCGTATGGCCATTTTTGTGCCTGGCGCGGCACCAAGTGGGAAAGGGTGGTGTCGAGGCTGAAGGCAGCAGGAAAGCCCGCAGCCCCCAGGTCTGTGGGGCTACGCCAGTGATTCCCAAAGAGCTTTAGAACAAGGCCTAGTTTTCCCTGCTGGCTCCTTGGGCGGGGGACCCATCTCCAGCTTTATGGCCATTTTTACTCCTGGCGCGGCGCCAAGTGGGAAAGGGTGGTGTGGAGGCTGAAGGCAGCAGGAAAGCCCGCAGCCCCCAGGTCTGTGGGGCTACGCAAGCGGTTCCCAAACAGCTTTAGAACAAGGCCTAGTTTTCCCTGCTGGCTCCTTGGGCGGGGCACACATTTCCAGGCGTATAGCCATTTTTGTGCCTGGCGCGGCACCAAGTGGGAAAGGGTGGTGTCGAGGCTGAAGGCAGCAAGAAAGCTTGCAGACCCCAGGTCTGTGGGGCTACGCAAGCTGTTTCCAAAGAGCTTTAGAAGAAGGCATAGTTTTCCCTGCTGGCTCTTTGGGCGGGGGACCCACTTCCAGCCATATTGCTGTTTTTGTGCCTGGCGTGGCACCAAGTGGGAAAGGGTGGTGTCGAGGCTGAAGGCAGCAGGAAAGCCCGCAGCCCCCAGGTCTGTGGGGCTACGCAAGCGGTTCCCAAAGAGCTTTAGAACAAGGCATAGTTTTCCCTGCTGGCTCCTTGGGCAGGGGACCCATATCTAGGCGTATGGCCATTTTTGTGCCTGGCGCGACGCCAAGTGGGAATGGGTGGTGTCGAGGCTGAAGGCAGCAGGAAAGCCCGCAGCCCCCAGGTCTGTGGGGCTATGCAAGAGGTTCCGAAATAGCTTTAGAACAAGGCCTAGTTTTTCCTGTTTGCTCCTTGGGCGGACAACCTATCTTCAGCCATATGGCCATTTTTGTGCCTGGCGCGGCACCAAGTGGGAAAGGGTGGTGTCGAGGCTGAAGGCAGCAGGAAAGCCCGCAGCCCCCAGGTCTGTGGGGCTACGCAAGCGTTTCCCAAAGATCTTTAGAACAAGGCATAATATTCCCTACTGGCTCTTTGGGTGGGGGAACCATCTCCAGCCATATGGCCATTGTTGTGCCTGGCGCGGCGCCAAGTGGGAAAGGCTGGTGTCGAGGCTGAAGGCAGCAGAAAAACCTGTAACCTCCAGGTCTGTGGGGCTACACAAGTGGTTCCCAAAGAGCTTTAGAACAAGGCATAGTTTTCCCTGCTGGCTCCTTGGGCAAGGGACCCATCTCCAGCCGTATAGCCATTTTTGTGCCTGCCGCGGCGCCAAGTGGGAAAGGGCGGTTTTGAGGCTGAAGGCAGCAGGAAAGCCCGCAGCCCCCAGGTCTGTGGGGCTATGCAAGCGGTTCCCAAATAGCTTTAGAACAAGGCCTAGTTTTTTCTGCTGGTTCCTTGGGCGGGGGACCACTCTCCAGCCGTATAGCCATTTTTGTGCCTGGCACGACGCCAAGTGGGAAAGGGTGATGTCGAGGCTGAAAGCAGCAGGAAAGCCCGCAGCCCGCAGGTCTGTGGGGCTACGCAAGCGGTTCCCACAGAGCTTTAAAACAAGGCATAGTTTTCCCTGCTGGCTCCTTGGGCGTGGGACCAATCTCCATCCGTATGGCCATTTTTGTGCCAGGCGCGGCGCCTAGTGGGAAAGGGTGGTGTCGAGGCTGAAGGCAGCAGGAAAGCTCGCAGCCCCAGGTCTGTGGGGCTACGCAAGCGGTTCCCAAAGAGCTTTAGAACAAGGCCTAGTTTTCCCTGCTGGTTCCTTGGGCGGGGGACCCATCTCCAGCCGTATGGCCATTTTTGTGCCTGGAGCGACACCTAGTGGGAAAGCGTACTATTCAGGCTGAAGGCAGCAGGAAGCCTGCAGCCCCCAGGTCTGTGGGTGCTACGCAAGCGGTTCCCAAAGAGCTTTAGAAGAAGGCATTGTTTTCCCTGCTGTCTCTCTGGGCGGGGGACCCCTCTCCAGCCGTATGGCTGTTTTTGTGCCTGGAGTGGCACCAAGTGGCAAAGGGTCATGTCGAGGCTGAAGGCTGCAGGAAAGACCGCAGCCCCCAGGTCTGTGGGGCTACGCAAGCCGTTCCCATACAGCTTTAGAACAAGGCCTAGTTTTCCCTGCTGGCTCCTTGGGCGGGGAACCCATCTCCAGCTGTATGGCCATTTCTGTGCCTGGCGCGGCTCCAAGTGGGAAAGGGTGGTGTGGAGGCTGAAGGCAGCAGGAAAGCCCGCAGCCCCCAGGTCTGTGGGGCTACGCAAGCGGTTCCCAAAGAGCTTTAGAACAAGGCATAGTTTTCCCTGCTGTCTCTCTGGGCGGGGGACCCCTCTCCAGCCGTATGGCCATTTTTGTGCCTGGCGCGGCACCAAGTGGGAAACGGTGGTGTCGAGGCTGAAGGCAGCAGGAAAGCCCGCAGCCCCCAGGTCTGTGGGGCTACGCCAGTGATTCCCAAAGAGCTTTAGAACAAGGCATAGTTTTCCCTGCTGGCTCCGTGGGCGAGGGACGCATCTCCAGCCGTATGGCCATTTTTGTGCCTGGCGCGACGCCAAGTGGGAAAGGCTGGTGTCGAGGCTGAAGGCAGCAGAAAAACCTGTAGCCTCCATGTCTTTGGGGCTACGCAAGCGTTTCCCAAAGAGCTTTAGAACAAGTCCTAGTTTTCCCTGCTGGCTCCTTTGGCGGGGGACCCATCTCTAGCCGTATAGCCATTTTTGTGCCTGGCGCGACGCCAAGTGGGATAGGGTGGTTTTGAGGCTAAAGGCAGCAAGAAAGCCCGCAGCCCCCAGGTCTGTGGGGCTACGCAAGCGGTTCCCAAAGAGCTTTAGAAGAAGGCATAGTTTTCCCTGCTGGCTCTTTGGGCGGGGGACTCATCTCCAGCCGTATGGCCATTTTTGTGCCTAGACCGGCGCCAAGTGGCAAAGGGTCATGTCAAGGCAGAAGGCAGCAGGAAAGCCCGCAGCCCCCAGGTCTGTGGGGCTATGCAAGCGGTTCCCAAAGAGCTTTAGAACAAGGCCTAGTTTACCCTGCTGGCTCCTTGGGAGGGGGACCCATCTCCAGCTGTATGGCCATTTTTGTGCCTGGCGCGGCGCCAAGTGGGAAAGGGTGGTGTGGAGGCTGAAGGCAGCAGGAAAGCCCGCAGCCCCCAGGTCTGTGGGGCTACGCAAGCGGTTCCCAAAGGGCTTTAGAAGAAGGCATTGTTTTCCCTGCTGGCTCCTTGTGCGGCGGACCCATCTCCAGCCATATGGCCATTTTTGTGCCTGGCGCGGCGCCAAGTGGGAAAGGGTGGTGTGGAGGCTGAAGGCAGCAGGAAAGCCCGCAGCCCCCAGGTCTGTGGGGCTATGCAAGCGGTTCCCAAAGAGCTTTAGAACAAGGCATAGTTTTCCCTGCTGTCTCTCTGGGCGGGGGACCCATCTCCAGCCGTATGGCTGTTTTTGTGCCTGGCGTGGCACCAAGTGGGAAAGGGTGGTGTCGAGGCTGAAGACAGCAGGAAAGCCTGCAACCCCCAGGTGTGTGGCGCTACGCAAGCGGTTCCCAAAGAGCTTTAGAAGAAGGCATTGTTTTCCCTGCTGGCTCCTTGGGCGGGGGTCCCATCTACAGCCATATGGCCGTTTTTGTGCCTGGCGCGGCGCCAAGTGGGAAAGGGTGGTGTGGAGGCTGAAGGCAGCAGGAAAGCCCGCAGCCCCCAGGTCTGTGGGGCTACGCAAGCGGTTCCCAAAGAGCTTTAGAACAAGGCCTAGTTTTCCCTACCGGGTCTTTGGGCGGGGGACTCATCTCCAGCCGTATGGCCATTTTTGTGCCTAGAGCGGCGCCAAGTGGCAAAGGGTCATGTCAAGGCTGAAGGCTGCAGGAAAGCCCGCAGCCCCCATGTCTGTGGGGCTACCCAAGCCGTTCCCAAAGAGCTTTAGAACAAGGCATAGTTTTCCCTGCTGGCTCCTTGGGCGGGGGACCCATCTCCAGCTGTATGGCCATTTTTGTGCCTGGTGCGGCGCCAAGTGGGAAAGGGTGGTTTTGAGGCTGAAGGCAGCAGGAAAGCCCGCAGCCCCCAGGTCTGTGGGGCTACGCAAGTGGTTCCCAAAGAGCTTTAGAACAAGGCATAGTTTTCCCTGCTGGCTCTTTGGGCGCGGGACCCATCTCCAGCCATATGGCCATTTTTGTGCTTGGCGCAACGCCAAGTGGGAAAGGGTGGTGTCGAGGCTGAAGGCAGCAGGAAAGCCCGCAGCCCCCAGGTGTGTGGGGCTACGCAAGCGGTTCCCAAAGAGCTTTAGAACAAGGCATTGTTTTCCCTGCTGGCTCCTTGTGCGGCGGACCCATCTCCAGCCATATGGCCATTTTTGTGCCTGACGCGGCGCAAAGTGGGAAAGGGTGGTGTGGAGGCTGAAGGCAGCAGGAAAGCCCGCAGCCCCCAGGTGTGTGGGGCTACGCAAGCGGTTCCCAAGGAGGTTTAGAACACGGCATAGTTTTCCTGTTGGCTCCTTGGGCGGGGGACCCATATCTAGCCGTATGACCATTTTTGTGCCTGGCGGGGCGCCAAGTGGGAAAGGGTGGTGTCAAGGCTGAAGGCAGCAGGAAAGCCCGCAGCCCCCAGGTCTGTGGGGCTACGCAAGAGGTTCCGAAATAGCTTTAGAACAAGGCCTAGTTTTTCCTGTTGGCTCCTTGGGCGGACAACCTATCTTCAGCCGTATGGCCATTTTTGTGCCTGGCGCGGCGCAAAGTGGGAAAGGGTGGTGTGGAGGCTGAAGGCAGCAGGAAAGCCCGCAGCCCCCAGGTCTGTGGGGCTACGCAAGCGGTTCCCAAAGAGCTTTAGAACAAGGCCTAGTTTTCCCTGCTGGCTCTTTGGGCGGGGGACCCACCTCCAGCCGTATGGCTGTTTTTGTGCCTGGCGTGGCACCAAGTGGGAACGGGTGTTTTTTAGGCTGAATGCAGCAGGAAAGCCCGCAGCCCCCAGGTCTTTGGGGCTACGCAAGCGGTTCCCAAAGAGCTTTAGAACAAGGCCTAGTTTTCCCTCCTGGGTCTTTGAGCGGTGGACCTACCTGGACCCGTATGGCCATTTTTGTTTCTTGCGCGACGCCAAGTGAGGAAGGGTGTTGTGGAGGCTGAAGGCAGCAGGAAAGCCCGCAGCCCCCAGGTCTGTGGGGCTACGCAAGCGGTTTCCAAAGAGCTTTAGAACAAGGCATAGTTTTCCCTGCCGGGTCTTTGGGCGGGGGACTCATCTCCAGCCGTATGGCCATGTTTGTGCCTAGAGCGGCGCCAAGTGGCAAAGGGTCATGTCAAGGCTGAAGGCTGCAGGAAAGCCCGCAGCCCCCATGTCTGTGGGGCTACGCAAGCCGTTCCCAAAGAGCTTTAGAACAAGGCATAGTTTTCCCTGCTGGCTCCTTGGGCGGGGGACCCATCTCCAGCTGTATGGCCATTTTTGTGCCTGGTGCGGCGCCAAGTGGGAAAGGGTGGTTTTGAGGCTGAAGGCAGCAGGAAAGCCCGCAGCCCCCAGGTCTGTGGGGCTACGCCAGTGGTTCCCAAAGAGCTTTAGAACAAGGCATAGTTTTCCCTGCTGGCTCTTTGGGCGCGGGACCCATCTCCAGCCATATGGCCATTTTTGTGCCTGGCGCGACGCCAAGTGGGAAAGGGTGGTGTGGAGGCTGAAGGCAGCAGGAAAGCCCGCAGCCCCCAGGTGTGTGGGGCTACGCAAGCGGTTCCCAAGGAGGTTTAGAACACGGCATAGTTTTCCTGTTGGCTCCTTGGGCGGGAGACCCATATCTAGCCGTATGACCATTTTTGTGCCTGGCGGGGCACCAAGTGGGAAAGGGTGGTGTGGAGGCTGAAGGCAGCAGGAAAGCCCGCAGCCCCCAGGTCTGTGGGGCTACGCAAGAGGTTCCGAAATAGCACTAGAACAAGGCCTAGTTTTTCCTGTTGGCTCCTTGGGCGGACAACCTATCTTCAGCCGTATGGCCATTTTTGTGCCTGGCGCTGCACCAAGTGGGAAAGGGTGGTGTCGAGGCTGAAGGCAGCAGGAAAGCCCGCAGCCCCCAGGTCTGTGGGGCTACGCAAGCGTTTCCCAAAGAGCTTTAGAACAAGGCATAGTTTTCCCTGCTGGCTCTTTGAGCGGTGGACCTACCTCGACCCGTATGGCCATTTTTGTTTCTTGCGCGACGCCAAGTGAGGAAGTGTGGTGTGGAGGCTGAAGGCAGCAGGAAAGCCCGCAGCCCCCAGGTCTGTGGGGCTACGCAAGCGGTTCCCAAAGAGTTTTAGAACAAGGCATAGTTTTCCCTGCTGGCTCCTTGGGCAGGGGACCCATATCTAGATGTATGGCCATTTTTGTGCCTGGCGCGGCGCCAAGTGGGAAAGGGTGGTGTCGAGGCTGAATGCAGCAGAAAAACCTGTAGCCCCCAGGTCTGTGGGGCTACGCAAGCGGTTCCCAAAGAGCTTTAGAACAAGGCATAGTTTTCGCAGCTTGCTCCTTGGGCGGGGGACCCATCTCCAGCCGTGTAGCCATTTCTGTGCCTGGCGCGACGCCAAGTGGGAAAGGGTGGTGTCGAGGCTGAAGGCAGCAGGAAAGCCCGCAGCCCCCAGTTCTGTGGGGCTACGCAAGCGGTTCCCAAAGAGCTTTAGAACAAGCATAATTTTCCCTGCTGGCTCCTTGGGTGGGGGACCCATCTCCAGCCGTATGGCCATTTTTGTGCCTGGTGCGGCGCCAAGTGGGAAAGGGTGTTTTTGAGGCTGAAGATAGCAGGAAAGCCCGCAGCCCCCAGGTCTGTGGGGCTACGCAAGCGTTTCCAAAGAGCTTTAGAACAAGGCATAGTTTATCCTGCTGGCTCTATGGGCGGGGGACCCATCTCCAGCCGTCTGGCTGTTTTTGTGCCTGGCGTGGCGCCAAGTGGGAAAGGGTGGTGTCGAGGCTGAAGGCAGCAGGAAAGCCCGCAGCCCCCAGGTGTGTGGGGCTACGCAAGCGGTTCCCAAAGAGCTTTAGAAGAAGGCATAGTTTTCCCTGCTGGCTCCTTGGGCGGGGGACCCATCTCCAGCTGCATGGCCATTTTTGTGCCTGGAGCGACACCTAGTGGGAAAGCGTAGTATTTAGGCTGAAGGCAGCAGGAAAGCCTGTAGCCCCCAGGTGTGTGGGGCTACGCAAGCGGTTCCCAAAGAGCTTTAGAACAAGGCCTAGTTTTCCCTGCTGGGTCTTTGGGCGGGGGACACATCTCCAGCCGTCTGGCCATTTTTGTACGTGGCGCGGAGCCAAGTGGGGAAGGGTGGTGTGGAGGCTGAAGGCAGCAGGAATGCCCGCAGTCCCAAGGTCTGTGTGGCTACACAAGAGGTTCCCAAATAGGTTTAGAACAAGGCCTAGTTTTCCCTGCTGGCTCCTTGGGCGGGTGACCCATCTCCAGCCGTATAGCCATTTTTGTACCTGGCGTGGCACCAAGTGGGAAAGGGTCATGTCAAGGCTGATGGCAGCAGGAAAGCCTGCAGCCCCCAGGTCTGTGGGGCTACGCAAGTGATTCCCAAAGAGCTTTAGAACAAGGCATATTTTTCCCAGCTGGCTCCTTGGGCGGGGGACCCATCTCCAGCCGTATGGCCATTTTTGCTCCTGGCGCGGCGCCAAGTGGGAAAGGGTGGTGTGGAGGCTGAAGGCAGCAGGAAAGCCCGCAGCCCCCAGGTCTGTGAGGCTATGCAAGCGGTTCCCAAAGAGCTTTAGAACAAGGCTTAGTTTTCCCTGCTGGCTCTTTGGGCGCGGGACCCATCTCCAGCCATATGGCCATTTTTGTGCCTGGCGCGACGCCAAGTGGGAAAGGGTGGTGTCGAGGCTGAAGGCAGCAGGAAAGCCCGCAGCCCCCAGGTCTGTGGGGCTACGCAAGCGGTTCCCAAAGAGCTTTAGAAGAAGGCATTGTTTTCCCTGCTGGCTCCTTGTGCGGCGGACCCATCTCCAGCCATATGGCCATTTTTGTGCCTGGCGTGGCGCAAAGTGGGAAAGGGTGGTGTGGAGGCTGAAGGCAGCAGGAAAGCCCGCAGCCCCCAGGTCTGTTGGGCTACGCAAGAGGTTCCGAAATAGCTTTAGAACAAGGCCTAGTTTTTCCTGTTTGCTCCTTGGGCGGACAACCTATCTTTAGCCGTATGGCCATTTTTGCTCCTGGCGCGGCGCCAAGTGGGAAAGGCTGGTGTCGAGGCTGAAGGCAGCAGAAAAACCTGTAGCCTCCAGGTCTTTGGGGCTACGCAAGGGTTTACCAAAGAGCTTTAGAACAAGTCCTAGTTTTCCCTGCTGGCTCCTTTGGCGGGGGACCCATCTCCAGCCGTATAGCCATTTTTGTGCCTGGCGCGACGCCAAGTGGGAAATGGTGGTTTTGAGGCTGAAGGCAGCAAGAAAGCCCGCAGCCCCCAGGTCTGTGGGGCTACGCAAGCGGTTCCCAAAGAGCTTTAGAAGAAGGCATAGTTTTCCCTGCTGGCTCTTTGGGCGGGGGACCCACTTCCAGCCATATGGCTGTTTTTGTGCCTGGCGTGGCACCAAGTGGGAAAGGGTGATGTCGAGGCTGAAGGCAGCAGGAAAGCCCGCAGCCCCCAGGTCTGTGGGGCTATGCAAGCGGTTCCCAAAGAGCTTTAGAACAAGGCCTAGTTTTTTCTGCTGGTTCCTTGGGCGGGGGACCCATCTCCAGCCGTATAGCCATTTTTGTTCCTGGCACGACGCCAATTAGGAAAGGGTGGTGTCGAGGCTGAAGGCAGCAGGAAAGCCCGCAGCCCCCAGGTCTGTGGGGCTACGCAAGCGGTTCCCAAATAGCTTTAGAACAAGGCCTAATTTTCCCTGCTGGCTCCTTGGGCGTGGGACCAATCTCCATCCGTATGGCCATTTTTGTGCCTGGCGCGGCGCCTCGTGGGAAAGGGTGGTGTGGAGGCTGAAGGCAGCAGGAAAGCTCTCAGCCCCAGGTCTGTGGGGCTATGCAAGCGGTTCCCAAATAGCTTTAGAACAAGGCCTAGTTTTCCCTGCTGGCTCCTTGGGCGGGGGACCCATCTCCAGCCGTATAGCCATTTATGTGCCTGGAGCGAAACCTAGTGGGAAAGCGTAGTATTCAGGCTGAAGGCAGCAGGAAAGCCTGCAGCCTCCAGGTCTGTGGGTGCTACGCAAGCGGTTCTCAAAGAGCTTTAGGACAAGTCCTATTTTTCCCTGCTGGCTCCTTGGGCGGGGGACCCATCTCCAGGCGTATAGCCATTTTTGTGCCTGGCGTGGCACCAAGTGGGAAAGGGTGGTGTGGAGGCTGAAGGCAGCAGGAAAGCCCGCAGCTCCCAGGTCTGTGGGGCTACGCAAGCGGTTCCCAAAGAGCTTTAGAACAAGGCATAGTTTTCCCTGCTGGCTCTTTGGGCGGGGGACACATCTCCAGCCGTATGGCTGTTTTTGTGCCTTGCGTGGCACCAAGTGGGAAAGGGTTGTGTCGAGGCTGAAGGCAGCAGGAAAGCCCGCAGCCCCCAGGTCTGTGGGGCGATGCAAGCGGTTCCCAAAGAGCTTTAGAACAAGGCCTAGTTTACCCTGCTGGCTCCTTGGGAGGGGGACCCATCTCCAGCTGTATGGCCATTTTTGTGCCTGGCGCGGCGCCAAGTGGGAAAGGGTGGTGTGGAGGCTGAAGGCAGCAGGAAAGCCCGCAGCCCCCAGGTCTGTGGGGCTACGCAAGCGGTTCCCAAAGAGCTTTAGAACAAGGCATAGTTTTCCCTGCTGGCTCTTTGGGCGGGGGACCCATCTCCAGCCGTATGGCTGTTTTTGTGCCTGGCGTGGCACCAAGTGGGAAAGGGTGGTGTCGAGGCTGAAGACAGCAGGAAAGCCCGCAGCCCCCAGGTGTGTGGGGCTACGCAAGCGGTTCCCAAAGAGCTTTAGAAGAAGGCATTGTTTTCCCTGCTGGCTCCTTGTGCGGGGGTCCCATCTACAGCCATATGGCTGTTTTTGTGCCTGGCGCGGCTCCAAGTGGGAAAGGGTGGTGTGGAGGCTGAAGGCAGCAGGAAAGCCCGCAGCCCCCAGGTCTGTGGGGCTACGCAAGCGGTTCCCTAAGAGCTTTAGAACAAGGCCTAGTTTTCCCTGCTGGCTCTTTGGGCGAGGGACCCATCTCCAGCCGTATGGCTGTTTTTGTGCCTGGCGTGGCACCAAGTGGGAAAGGGTGGTGTCGAGGCTGAAGGCAGCAGAAAAACCTGTAGCCTCCAGGTCTTTGGGGCTACGCAAGGGTTTCCCAAAGAGCTTTAGAACAAGTCCTAGTTTTCCCTGCTGGCTCCTTTGGCGGGGGACCCATCTCCAGCCGTATAGCCATTTTTGTGCCTGGCGCGACGCCAAGTGGGAAAGGGTGGTTTTGAGGCTGAAGGCAGCAAGAAAGCCCGCAGCCCCCAGGTCTGTGAGGCTACGCAAGCGTTTCCCAAAGAGCTTTAGAAGAAGGCATAGTTTTCCCTGCTGGCTCTTTGGGCGGGGGACCCACTTCCAGCCATATGGCTGTTTTTGTGCCTGGCGTGGCACCAAGTGGGAAAGGGTGATGTCGAGGCTGAAGGCAGCAGGAAAGCCCGCAGCCCCCAGGTCTGTGGGGCTATGCAAGCGGTTCCCAAAGAGCTTTAGAACAAGGCCTAGTTTTTTCTGCTGGTTCCTTGGACGGGGGACCCATCTCCAGCCGTATAGCCATTTCTGTTCCTGGCAGGACGCCAATTAGGAAAGGGTGGTGTCGAGGCTGAAGGCAGCAGGAAAGACCGCAGCCCCCAGGTCTGTGGGGCTACGCAAGCGGTTCCCAAATAGCTTTAGAACAAGGCCTAGTTTTCCCTGCTGGCTCCTTGGGCGTGGGACCAATCTCCATCCGTATGGCCATTTTTGTGCCTGGCGCGGCGCCTCGTGGGAAAGGGTGGTGTCGAGGCTGAAGGCAGCACGAAAGCTCGCAGCCCCAGGTCTGTGGGGCTACGCAAGCGGTTCCCAAAGAGCTTTAGAACAAGGCATAGTTTTCCCTGCTGGGTCTTTGGGCGGGAGACTCATCTCCAGCCGTATGGCCTTTTTTGTGCCTAGACCGGCGCCAAGTGGCAAAGGGTCATGTCAAGGCTGAAGGCTGCAGGAAAGCCCGCAGCCCCCAGGTCTGTGGGGCTACGCCAGTGATTCCCAAAGAGCTTTAGAACAAGGCATAGTTTTCCCTGCTGGCTCCGTGGGCGGGGGACCCATCTCCAGCCGTATGGCCATTTTTGCTCCTGGCGCGGCGCCAAGTGGGAAAGGCTGGTGTCGAGGCTGAAGGCAGCAGAAAAACCTGTAGCCTCCAGGTCTTTGGGGCTACGCAAGCGTTTCCCAAAGAGCTTTAGAACAAGTCCTAGTTTTCCCTGCTGGCTCCTTTGGCGGGGGACCCATCTCCAGCCGTATAGCCATTTTTGTGCCTGGCGCGACGCCAAGTCGGAAATGGTGGTTTTGAGGCTGAAGGCAGCAAGAAAGCCCGCAGCCCCCAGGTCTGTGGGGTTACGCAAGCGGTTCCCAAAGAGCTTTAGAAGAAGGCATAGTTTTCCCTGCTGGCTCTTTGGGCGGGGGACCCACTTCCAGCCATATGGCTGTTTTTGTGCCTGGCGTGGCACCAAGTGGGAAAGGGTGATGTCGAGGCTGAAGGCAGCAGGAAAGCCCGCAGCCCCCAGGTCTGTGGGGCTATGCAAGCGGTTCCCAAAGAGCTTTAGAACAAGGCCTCGTTTTTTCTGCTGGCTCCTTGGGCGGGGGACCCATCTCCAGCCGTATGGCCATTTTTGTGCCTGGCACGACGCCAAGTGGGAAAGGGTGGTTTTGAGGCTGAAGGCAGCAGGAAAGCCCGCAGCCCCCAGGTCTGTGGGGCTACGCAAGCGGTTTCCAAAGAGCTTTAGAACAAGGCATAGTTTTCCCTGCTGGGCCTTTGAGCGGGGGACTCATCTCCATCCGTATGGCCATTTTTGTGCCTAGACCGGCGCCAAGTGGCAAAGGGTCATGTCAAGGCTGAAGGCTGCAGGAAAGCCCGCAGCCCCCAGGTCTGTGGGGCTACGCAAGCGGTTCCCAAAGGGCTTTAGAAGAAGGCATTGTTTTCCCTGCTGGCTCCTTGTGCGGCGGACCCATCTACAGCCATATGGCCATTTTTGTGCCTGGAGCGACACCTAGTGGGAAAGCGTAGTATTGAGGCTGAAGGCAGCAGGAAAGCCCGCAGCCCCCAGGTCTGTGGGTGCTACGCAAGCGGTTCCGAAAGAGCTTTTGAACAAGGCCTAGTTTTCCCTGCTGGGTGTTTGGGCGGGGGACACATTTCCAGCCGTAAAGCCATTTTTGTACCTGGCGCGTCGCCAAGTGGGAAAGGGTGGTGTGGAGGCTGAAGGCAGCAGAAAAGCCCACAGCCCCCAGGTCTGTGGGGCTACGCAAGCGGTTCCCAAAGAGCTTTAGAACAAGGCATAGTTTTCCCTGCTGGCTCCTTGGGCGGGGGACCCATCTCCAGGCGTATAGCCATTTTTGTGCCTGGCGCGACGCCAAGTGGGAAAGGGTGGTTTTGATGCTCAAGGCAGCAGGAAAGCCCGCAGCCCCCAGGTCTGTGGGGCTACGCAAGCGGTTCCCAAACAGCTTTAGAACAAGGCATAGTTTTCCCTGCTGGCTCCTTGGGTGGGGGAACCATCTCCAGCAATATGGCCATTGTTGTGCCTGGTGCGGCGCCAAGTGGGAAAGGGTGGTGTCGAGGCTGAATGCAGGAGAAAACCCTGTAGACCCCCAGGTCTTTGGGGCTACGCAAGCAGTTCCCATAGAGCTTTAGAACAAGGCCTAGTTTTCCCTGCTTGCTCCTTGAGCGGTGGACCCATCTCCAGCCGTATAGCCATTTTTGTGCCTGGCGCAACACCAAGTGGGAAAGGGTGGTGTCGAGGCTGAAGGCAGCAGGAAAGCCCGCAGCCCCCAGGTCTGTGGGGCTACGCAAGCGGTTCCCAAAGAGCTTTAGAACAAGCATAATTTTCCCTGCTGGCTCCTTGGGTGGGGGACCCATCTCCAGCCGTATGGCCATTTTTGTTCCTGGTGCGGCGCCAAGTGGGAAAGGGTGTTTTTGAGGCTGAAGGCAGCAGGAAAGCCCGCAGCCCCCAGGTCTGTGGGGCTACGCAAGCGTTTCCAAAGAGCTTTAGAACAAGGCATAGTTTATCCTGCTGGCTCTATGGGCGGGGGACCCATCTCCAGCCGTATGGCTGTTTTTGTGCCTGGCGTGGCGCCAAGTGGGAAAGGGTGGTGTCGAGGCTGAAGGCAGCAGGAAAGCCCGCAGCCCACAGGTCTGTGGGGCTACGCAAGCGGTTCCCAAAGAGCTTTAAAACAAAGAATAAATTTCCCTGTTGGCTCCTTGGGCAAGGGACCCACCTCGACCCGTATGGCCATTTTTGTGCCTGGCGCGGCGCCAAGTGGGAAAGGGTGG
The DNA here is from genome assembly GCF_963924245.1 of Chroicocephalus ridibundus. Classification (NCBI taxonomy): domain Eukaryota; kingdom Metazoa; phylum Chordata; class Aves; order Charadriiformes; family Laridae; genus Chroicocephalus; species Chroicocephalus ridibundus. Next base: position 204,657 of record NW_026961558.1, on the reverse strand, counting down.
TGTGGAGGCTGAAGGCAGCAGGAAATCCCACAGCCCCAGGTCTGTGGGGCTACGCAAGCGGTTCCCAAATAGCTTTAGAACAAGGCCTAGTTTTCCCTGCTGGCTCCTTGGGCGTGGGACCAATCTCCATCCGTATGGCCATTTTTGTGCCTGGCGCGGCGCCTCGTGGGAAAGGGTGGTGTCGAGGCTGAAGGCAGCAGGAAAGCTCGCAGCCCCAGGTCTGTGGGGCTACGCAAGCGGTTCCCAAAGAGCTTTAGAACAAGGCATAGTTTTCCCTGCTGGGTCTTTGGGCGGGAGACTCATCTCCAGCCGTATGGCCTTTTTTGTGCCTAGACCGGCGCCAAGTGGCAAAGGGTCATGTCAAGGCTGAAGGCTGTAGGAAAGACCGCAGCCCCCAGGTCTGTGGGGCTACGCAAGCGGTTCCCAAAGAGCTTTAGAACAAGGCATAGTTTTCCCTGCTGTCTCTCTGGGCGGGGGACCCCTCTCCAGCCGTATTGCTGTTTTTGTGCCTGGCGTGGCACCAAGTGGGAAAGGGTGGTGTCGAGGCTGAAGGCAGCAGGAAAGCCTGCAGCCCCCAGGTGTGTGGGGCTACGCAAGCGGTTCCCAAAGAGCTTTAGAAGAAGGCATTGTTGTCCCTGCTGGCTTGTTGTGCGGGCGACCCATCTCCAGCCATATGGCCGTTTTTGTGCCTGGCGCGGCGCCAAGTGGGAAAGGGTGGTGTGGAGGCTGAAGGCAGCAGGAAAGCCCGCAGCCCCCAGGTCTGTGGGGCTACGCAAGCGGTTCTCAAAGAGCTTTAGAACAAGGCATAGTTTTCCCTGCTGGCTCTTTGGGCGAGGGGCCCATCTCCAGCCGTATGGCTGTTTTTGTGCCTGGCGTGCCACCAAGTGGGAAAGGGTGTTGTCGAGGCTGAAGGCAGCAGGAAAGCCCGCAGCCCCCAGGTCTGTGGGGCTATGCAAGCGGTTCCCAAAGAGCTTTAGAACAAGGCCTAGTTTACCCTGCTGGCTACTTGGGAGGGGGACCCATCTCCAGCTGTATGGCCATTTTTGTGCCTGGCGCGGCGCCAAGTCGGAAAGGGTGGTGTCGAGGCTGAAGGCAGCAGAAAAGCCTGCAGCCCCCAGGTCTTTGGGGCTACGTAAGCCGTTCCCAAATAGCTTTAGAACAAGGCCTAGTTTTCCCTGCTGGCTCCTTGGGAGGGTGACCCATCTCCATCCGTATAGCCATTTTTGATCCTGGCACGACGCCAACTGGGAAAGGGTGGTGTCGAGGCCGAAGGCAGCAGGAAAGCCCGCAGCCCCCAGGTCTGTGGGGCTACGCAAGCGGTTCCCAAAGAGCTTTAGAACAAGGCCTAGTTTTCCCTGCTGGCTCCTTGGGCGGGGGACCCACTTCCAGCCATATGGCTGTTTTTGTGCCTGGCGTGGCACCAAGTGGGAACGGGTGTTTTTTAGGCTGAATGCAGCAGGAAAGCCCGCAGCCCCCAGGTCTGTGGGGCTATGCAAGCGGTTCCCAAAGAGCTTTAGACCAAGGCATAGTTTTCCCTGCTGGGCCTTTGAGCGGGGGACTCATCTCCATCCGTATGGCCATTTTTGTTCCTAGACCGGCGCCAAGTGGCAAAGGGTCATGTCAAGGCTGAAGGCTGCAGGAAAGCCCGCAGCCCCCAGGTCTGTGGGGCTACGCAAGCGGTTCCCAAAGGGCTTTAGAAGAAGGCATTGTTTTCCCTGCTGGCTCCTTGTGCGGCGGACCCATCTACAGCCATATGGCCATTTTTGTGCCTGGAGCGACACCTAGTGGGAAAGCGTAGTATTGAGGCTGAAGGCAGCAGGAAAGCCCGCAGCCCCCAGGTCTGTGGGTGCTACGCAAGCGGTTCCGAAAGAGCTTTTGAACAAGGCCTAGTTTTCCCTGCTGGGTGTTTGGGCGGGGGACACATTTCCAGCCGTAAAGCCATTTTTGTACCTGGCGCGTCGCCAAGTGGGAAAGGGTGGTGTGGAGGCTGAAGGCAGCAGAAAAGCCCACAGCCCCCAGGTCTGTGGGGCTACGCAAGCGGTTCCCATAGAGCTTTAGAACAAGGCCTAGTTTTCCCTGCTGGCTCCTTGGGCGGGGGACCCATATCCAGGCGTATAGCCATTTTTGTGCCTGGCGCGGCACCAAGTGGGAAAGGGTGGTGTCGAGGCTGAAGGCAGCAGGCAAGCCCGCAGCCCCCAGGTCTGTGGGGATACGCAAGCGGTTTCCAAAGAGCTTTAGAACAAGGCATAGTTTTCCCTGCTGGGTCTTTGGGCGGGGGACTCATCTCCAGCCGTATGGCCATTTTTGTGCCTAGAGTGGCGCCAAGTGGCAAAGGGTCATGTCAAGGCTGAAGGCAGCAGGAAAGCCCGCAGCCCCCAGGTCTGTGGGGCTACGCAAGCGGTTCCCAAAGAGCTTTAGAACAAGGCATAGTTTTCCCTGCTGGCTCCTTGGGCGGGGGACCCATCTCCAGGCGTATAGCCATTTTTGTGCCTGGCGCGACGCCAAGTGGGAAAGGGTGGTTTTGATGCTCAAGGCAGCAGGAAAGCCCGCAGCCCCCAGGTCTGTGGGGCTACGCAAGCAGTTCCCAAACAGCTTTAGAACAAGGCATAGTTTTCCCTGCTGGCTCCTTGGGTGGGGGAACCATCTCCAGCAATATGGCCATTGTTGTGCCTGGTGCGGCGCCAAGTGGGAAAGGGTGGTGTCGAGGCTGAATGCAGGAGAAAACCCTGTAGACCCCCAGGTCTTTGGGGCTACGCAAGCAGTTCCCATAGAGCTTTAGAACAAGGCCTAGCTTTCCCTGCTTGCTCCTTGAGCGGTGGACCCATCTCCAGCCGTATAGCCATTTTTGTGCCTGGCGCAACACCAAGTGGGAAAGGGTGGTGTCGAGGCTGAAGGCAGCAGGAAAGCCCGCAGCCCCCAGGTCTGTGGGGCTACGCAAGCGGTTCCCAAAGAGCTTTAGAACAAGCATAATTTTCCCTGCTGGCTCCTTGGGTGGGGGACCCATCTCCATCCGTATGGCCATTTTTGTTCCTGGTGCGGCGCCAAGTGGGAAAGGGTGTTTTTGAGGCTGAAGGCAGCAGGAAAGCCCGCAGCCCCCAGGTCTGTGGGGCTACGCAAGCGTTTCCAAAGAGCTTTAGAACAAGGCATAGTTTATCCTGCTGGCTCTATGGGCGGGGGACCCATCTCCAGCCGTATGGCTGTTTTTGTGCCTGGCGTGGCGCCAAGTGGGAAAGGGTGGTGTCGAGGCTGAAGGCAGCAGGAAAGCCCGCAGCCCACAGGTCTGTGGGGCTACGCAAGCGGTTCCCAAAGAGCTTTAAAACAAAGAATAAATTTCCCTGTTGGCTCCTTGGGCAAGGGACCCACCTCGACCCGTATGGCCATTTTTGTGCCTGGCGCGGCGTCAAGTTGGAAAGGGTGGTGTGGAGGCTGAAGGCAGCAGGAAATCCCACAGCCCCATGTCTGTGGGGCTACGCAAGCGGTTCCCAAGGAGGTTTAGAACACGGCATAGTTTTCCCTGCTGGCTCCTTGGGCGGGGGACCCATATCTAGCCATATGGCCGTTTTTGTGCCTGGCGCGGCGCCAAGTGGGAAAGGGTGGTGTGGAGGCTGAAGGCAGCAGGAAAGCCCGCATCCCCGAGGTCTGTGGGGCTACGCAAGAGGTTCCGAAATAGCTTTAGATCAAATCCTAGTTTTTCCTGCTGGCTCCTTGGGCGGGGGACCTATCTTCAGCCGTATAGCCATTTTTGTGCCTGGCGCGGCGCCAAGTGGGAAAGGGTGGTGTGGAGGCTGAAGGCAGCAGGAAAGCCCGCAGCCCCCAGGTCTGTGAGGCTACGCAAGCGGTTCCCAAAGAGCTTTAGAACAAGGCATAGTTTTCCCTGCTGGCTCCTTGGGTGGGGGAAGCATCTCCAGCCGTATGGCCATTTTTGTGCCTGGCGCGGCGCCAAGTGGGAAAGGGTGTTTTTGAGGCTGAAGGCAGCAGGAAAGCCCGCAGCCCCCAGGTCTGTGGGGCTACGCAAGCGTTTCCCAAATAACTTTAGAACAAGGCCTAGTTTTCCCTGCTGGTTCTTTCGGCGTGGGACGCATCTCCAGCCGTATGGCTGTTTTTGTGCCTGGCGTGGCACCAATTTGGAAAGGGTGGTGTGGAGGCTGAAGGCAGCAGGAAATCCTGCAGCCCCCAGGTCTCTGGGGCTACGCAAGCGGTTCCCAAAGAGCTTTAGAAGAAGGCATTGTTTTCCCTTCTGGCTCCTTGTGCGGGGGACCCATCTCCATCCATATGGCCGTTTTTGTGCCTGGCGCGACGCCAAGTGGGAAAGGGTGGTGTCGAGGCTGAAGGCAGCAGGAAAGCCCGCACCCTACAGGTCTGTGGGGCTACGCAAGCGGTTCCCAAAGAGCTTTAGAACAAGGCCTAGTTTTCCCTGCTGGCTCCTTGGGCGGGGGACCCATCTCCAGCCGAATGGCCATTTCTGTGCCTGGCGCGACGCCAAGTGGGAAAGGGTGGTGTCGAGGCTGAAGGCAGCAGGAAAGCCCGCAGCCCCCAGGTCTGTGGGGCTACGCAAGCGGTTCCCAAAGAGCTTTAGAAGAAGGCATAGTTTTCCCTGCTGGTTCCTTGGACGGGGGACCCATCTCCAGCTGCATGGCCATTTTTGTGCCTGGAGCGACACCTAGTGGGAAAGCGTAGTATTGAGGTTGAAGGCAGCAGGAAAGCCTGTAGCCCCCAGGTCTGTGGGGCTACGCAAGCGGTTCCCTAAGAGCTTTAGAACAAGGCATTGTTTTCCCTGCTGGCTACTTGTGCGGGGTACCCATCTCCAGCCGTATGGCCATTTTTGCTCCTGGCGCGGCGCCAAGTGGGAAAGGGTGGTGTGGAGGCTGAAGGCAGCAGGAATGCCCGCAGCCCCCAGGTCTGTGTGGCTACACAAGAGGTTCCCAAATAGGTTTAGAACAAGGCCTAGTTTTCCCTGCTGGCTCCTTGGGCGGGTGACCCATCTCCAGCCGTATAGCCATTTTTGTGCCTGGCGCGGCACCAAGTGGGAAAGGGTGGTTTTGAGGCTGAAGGCAGCAGGAAAGGCTGCAGCCCCCAGGTCTGTGGGGCTACGCAAGCGGTTCCCACAGAGCTTTAGAACAAGGCATAATTTTCCCTGCTGGCTCCTTGGGTGGGGGACCCATCTCCAGCCGTATGGCCATTTTTGTGCCTGGTGCGGCGCCAAGTGGGTAGGGTGCTTTTGAGGCTGAAGGCAGCAGGAAAGCCTGCAGCCCCCAGGTATGTGGGGCTACGCAAGCGGTTCCCACAGAGCTTTAGAACAAGGCATTGTTTTCCCTGCTGGCTACTTGTGCGGGGGACCCATCTCCACCGTATGGCCATTTTTGTGCCTGGCGCGGCGCCAAGTGGGAAAGGGTGGTGTCGAGGCTTAAGGCAGAGGAAGGCCCGCAGCCCCCAGGTCTGTGGGGCTACGCAAGGGATTCCCAAAGAGCTTTAGAACAAGGCCTAGTTTTCCCTGCTGGGTCTTTGGGCGGGGGACACATCTCCAGCCATATGGCCATTTTTGTGCCTGGCACGACGCCAAGTGGGAAAGGGTGGTGTCGAGGCTGAAGGCAGCAGGAAAGCCCGCAGCCCCCAGGTCTGTGGGGCTACGAAAGCGGTTCCCAAAGAGCTTTAGAACAAGGCCTGGTTTTCCCTGCTGGCTCCATGGGCGTGGGACCAATCTCCATCCGTATGGCCATTTTTGTGCCTGGAGCGGCGCCAAGTGGGAAAGGGTGGTGTGGAGGCTGAAGGCAGCAGGAAAGCCCTCAGCCCCCAGGTCTGTGGGGCTACGCAAGCGGTTACCATAGAGTTTTAGAACAAGGCCTAGTTTTCCCTGCTGGCTCCTTGGGCGGGTGACCCATCTCCAGCCGTATGTCTATTTTTGTGCCTGGCGCGGCGCCAAGTGGGAAAGGGTGGTGTCGAGGTTGAAGGCAGCAGGAAAGCCCGCAGCCCCCAGGTCTGTGGGGCTACGCAAGCGGTTCCCAAAGAGCTTTAGAAGAAGGCATTGTTTTCCCTGCTGGCTCCTTGGGCGGGGGACCCATCTCCAGCCATATGGCCATTTTTGTGCCTGGCGCGGCGCCAAGTGGGTAAGGGTGGTGTCAAGGCTGAAGGCAGCAGGAAAGCCCGCAGCCCCCAGTTCTGTGGGGCTACGCAAGCGGTTCCCAAAGAGCTTCAGAACAAGGCATAGTTTTCCCTGCTGGCTCCTTGTGCGGGCGACCCATCTCCAGCCATATGGCCGTTTTTGTGCCTGGCGCGACGCCAAGTGGGAAAGGGTGGTGTCGAGGCTGAAGGCAGCAGGAAAGCCCGCAGCCCCCAGGTCTGTGGGGCTACGCAAGCGGTTCCCAAAGAGCTTTAGAAGAAGGCCTAGTTTTCCCTGCTGGCTCCTTGTGCGGGCGACCCATCTCCAGCCATATGGCCATTTTTGTGCCTGGCACGGCGCCAAGTGGGAAAGGGTGGTGTGGAGGCTGAAGGCAGCAGGAAAGCCCGCAGCCCCCAGGTCTTTGGGGCTACGCAAGCGGTTCCCAAAGAGCTTTAGAACAAGGCATAGTTTTCCCTGCTGGCTCCTTGTGCGGGCGACCCATCTCCAGCCGAATGGCCATTTTTGTGCCTGCGCGACGCCAAGTGGGAAAGGGTGGTGTCGAGGCTTAAGGCAGAGGAAGGCCCGCAGCACCCAGGTCTGTGGGGCTACGCAAGAGGTTCCCAAATAGCTTTAGGACAAGGCCTAGTTTTTCCTGCTGGCTCCTTGGGAGGGGGACCTATCTTCAGCCGTATAGCCATTTTTGAGCCTGGCGCGGCACCAAGTGGGAAAGGGTCATGTCAAGGTTGAAGGCAGCAGGAAAGCCCTCAGCCCCCAGGTCTGTGGGGCTACGCAAGGGATTCCCAAAGAGCTTTAGAACAAGGCCTAGTTTTCCCTGCTGGGTCTTTGGGCGGGGGACACATCTCCAGCCATATGGCCATTTTTGTGCCTGGCACGACGCCAAGTGGGAAAGGGTGGTGTCGAGGCTGAAGGCAGCAGGAAAGCCCGCAGCCCCCAGGTCTGTGGGGCTACGAAAGCGGTTCCCAAAGAGCTTTAGAAGAAGGCCTGGTTTTCCCTGCTGGCTCCATGGGCGTGGGACCAATCTCCATCCATATGGCCATTTTTGTGCCTGGAGCGGCGCCAAGTGGGAAAGGGTGGTGTGGAGGCTGAAGGCAGCAGGAAAGCCCTCAGCCCCCAGGTCTGTGGGGCTACGCTAGCGGTTCCCAAAGAGCTTTAGAACAAGGCCTAGTTTTCCCTGCTGGGTCTTTGGGCGGGGGACACATCTCCAGCCGTATGGCCATTTTTGTACCTGGCGCGGCGCCAAGTGGGAAAGGGTGGCGTGGAGGCTGAAGGCAGCAGAAAAGCCCGCAGCCCCCAGGTCTGTGGGGCTACGCAAGCGGTTACCATAGAGTTTTAGAACAAGGCCTAGTTTTCCCTGCTGGCTCCTTGGGCGGGGGACCCATCTCCAGCCGTATGTCTATTTTTGTGCCTGGCGCGGCGCCAAGTGGGAAAGGGTGGTGTCGAGGTTGAAGGCAGCAGGAAAGCCCGCAGCCCCCAGGTCTGTGGGGCTACGAAGCGGTTCCAAAAGAGCTTTAGAAGAAGGCATTGTTTTCCCTGCTGGCTCCTTGGGCGGGGGACCCATCTCCAGCCATATGGCCATTTTTGTGCTTGGCGCAACGCGAAGTGGGAAAGGGTGGTGTCGAGGCTGAAGGCAGTAGGAAAGCCCGCAACCCCAGGTCTGTGGGGCTACGCAAGCGGTTCCCAAAGAGCTTTAGAATAAGGCCTAGTTTACCCTGCTGGCTCATTGTGCGGGAGACCCATCTCCAGCCATATGGCCATTTTTGTGCCTGGCGTGGCACCAAGTGGGAAAGGGTGGTGTGGAGGCTGAAGGCAGCAGGAAAGCCCGCAGCCCCCAGGTCTGTGGGGCTACGCAAGCGGTTCCCAAAGGGCTTTAGAAGAAGGCATTGTTTTCCCTGCTGGCTCCTTGTGCGGGCGACCCATCTCCAGCCATATGTCTGTTTTTGTGCCTTGCGTGGTACCAAGTGGGAAAGGGTGGTGTCGAGGCTGAAGGCAGCAGGAAAGCCCGCAGCCCCCAGGTCTGTGGGGCTACGCAAGCAGTTCCCAAAGAGCTTTAGAGGAAGGCATTGTTTTCCCTGCTGGCTCCTTGGTCGGGGGACCCACCTGCAGCCGTATGGCCATTTTTGTGCCTGGCGCGACGCCAAGTGGGAAAGGGTGGTGTCGAGGCTGAAGGCAGCAGGAAAGCCCGCAGCCCCCAGGTCTGTGGGGCTACGCAAGCGGTTCCCAAAGAGCTTTAGAACAAGGCATAGTTTTCCCTGCTGGCTCCTTGTGCGGGAGACCCATCTCCAGCCATATGGCCATTTTTGTGCCTGGCGCGGCGCCAAGTGGGAAAGGGTGGTGTGGAGGCTGAAGGCAGCAGGAAAGCCCGCAGCACCCAGGTGTGTGAGGCTACGCAAGCGGTTCCCAAAGACCTTTAGAAGAAGGCATAGTTTTCCCTGCTGGCTCTTTTGGCAGGGGACCCATCTCCAACCGTATGGCTGTTTTTGTGCCTGGCGTGGCACCAAGTGGGAAAGGGTGGTGTCGAGGCTGAAGGCAGTAGGAAAGCCCGCAGCCCCCAGGTCTGAGGGGCTATGCAAGCGGTTCCCAAAGAGCTTTAGAACAAGGCCTAGTTTACTCTGCTGGCTCCTTGGGCAGGGGACCCATCTCCAGCCGTATAGCCATTTTTGTGCCTGGCGCGGCGCCAAGTGGGAAAGGGTGGTGTGGAGGCTGAAGGCAGCAGGAAAGCCCGCAGCCCCCAGGTCTGTGGGGCTACGCAAGCGGTTCCCATAGAGCTTTAGAACAAGGCCTAGTTTTCCCTGCTGGCTCCTTGGGCGGGTGACCCATCTCCAGCCGTATAGCCATTTTTGTGCCTGGGGCGGCACCAAGTGGGAAAGGGTGGTGTCGAGGCTGAAGGCAGCAGGAAAGCCCGCAGCCCCCAGGTCTGTGGGGCTACGCAAGCATTTCCCACAGAGCTTTAGAACAAGGCATAGTTTTTCCTGCTGGCTCTTTGGGCGGTGGACCTACCTCGACCCGTATGCCCATTTTTGTGCCTGGCGCGGCGCCAATTGGGAAAGGGTGGTTTTGAGGCTGAAGGCAGCAGGAAAGCCCGCAGCCCCCAGGTCTGTGGGGCTACGCAAGCGTTTCCCAAAGAGCTTTAGAACAAGGCATAGTTTTCCCTGCTGGCTCTTTGGGCGGGGGACCCATCTCCAGCCGTATGGCTGTTTTTGTGCCTGGCGTGGCACCAAGTGGGAAAGCATAGTATTGAGGCTGAAGGCAGCAGGAAAGCCTGCAGCCCCCAGGTCTGTGGGTGCTACGCAAGCGGTTCCCACAGAGCTTTAGAACAAGGCATAGTTTTCCCTTCTGGCTCTTTGGGCGGTGGACCTAACTCGACCCGTATGCCCATTTTTGTGCCTGGCGCGGCGCCAATTGGAAAAGGGTGGTTTTGAGGCTGAAGGCAGCAGGAAAGCCTGCAGCCCCCAGGTATGTGGGGCTACGCAAGCGGTTCCCACAGAGCTTTAGAACAAGGCATTGTTTTCCCTGCTGGCTACTTGTGCGGGGGACCCATCTCCAGCCGTATGGCCATTTTTGTGCCTGGCGCGGCGCCAAGTGGGAAAGGGTGGTGTCGAGGCTTAAGGCAGAGGAAGGCCCGCAGCCCCCAGGTCTGTGGGGCTACGCAAGAGGTTCCCAAATAGCTTTAGAACAAGGCCTAGTTTTTCCTGCTGGCTCCTTGGGAGGGGGACCTATCTTCAGCCGTATAGCCATTTTTGAGCCTGGCGCGGCACCAAGTGGGAAAGGGTCATGTCAAGGTTGAAGGCAGCAGGAAAGCCCTCAGCCCCCAGGTCTGTGGGGCTACGCAAGGGATTCCCAAAGAGCTTTAGAACAAGGCCTAGTTTTCCCTGCTGGGTCTTTGGGCGGGGGACACATCTCCAGCCATATGGCCATTTTTGTGCCTGGCACGACGCCAAGTGGGAAAGGGTGGTGTCGAGGCTGAAGGCAGCAGGAAAGCCCGCAGCCCCCAGGTCTGTGGGGCTACGAAAGCGGTTCCCAAAGAGCTTTAGAAGAAGGCCTGGCTTTCCCTGCTGGCTCCATGGGCGTGGGACCAATCTCCATCCGTATGGCCATTTTTGTGCCTGGAGCGGCGCCAAGTGGGAAAGGGTGGTGTGGAGGCTGAAGGCAGCAGGAAAGCCCTCAGCCCCCAGGTCTGTGGGGCTACGCAAGCGGTTCCCAAAGAGCTTTAGAACAAGGCCTTGTTTTCCGTGCTGGGTCTTTCGGCGGGGGACACATCTCCAGCCGTATGGCCATTTTTGTACCTGGCGCGACGCCAAGTGGGAAAGTGTGGCGTGGAGGCTGAAGGCAGCAGAAAAGCCCGCAGCCCCCAGGTCTGTGGGGCTACGCAAGCGGTTACCATAGAGTTTTAGAACAAGGCCTAGTTTTCCCTGCTGGCTCCTTGGGCGGGTGACCCATCTCCAGCCGTATGTCTATTTTTGTGCCTGGCGCGGCGCCAAGTGGGAAAGGGTGGTGTCGAGGTTGAAGGCAGCAGGAAAGCCCGCAGCCCCCAGGTCTATGGGGCTACGCAAGCGGTTCCCAAAGAGCTTTAGAAGAAGGCATTGTTTTCCCTGCTGGCTCCTTGGGCGGGGGACCCATCTCCAGCCATATGGCCGTTTTTGTGCCTGGCGCGACGCCAAGTGGGAAAGGGTGGTGTGGAGGCTGAAGGCAGCAGGAAAGCCCGCAGCCCCCAGGTCTGTGGGGCTACGCAAGCGGTTCCCAAAGAGCTTTAGAAGAAGGCCTAGTTTTCCCTGCTGGCTCCTTGTGCGGGCGACCCATCTCCAGCCATATGGCCATTTTTGTGCCTGGCACGGCGCCAAGTGGGAAAGGGTGGTGTGGAGGCTGAAGGCAGCAGGAAAGCCCGCAGCCCCCAGGTCTTTGGGGCTACGCAAGCGGTTCCCAAAGAGCTTTAGAACAAGGCATAGTTTTCCCTGCTGGCTCCTTGTGCGGCGACCCATCTCCAGCCATATGGCCATTTTTGTGCCTGGCGCGACGCCAAGTGGGAAAGGGTGGTGTGGAGGCTGAAGGCAGCAGGAAAGCCCGCAGCCCCCAGGTCTGTGGGGCTACGAAGCGGTTCCAAAAGAGCTTTAGAAGAAGGCATAGTTTTCCCTGCTGGCTCTTTTGGCAGGGGACCCATCTCCAACCGTATGGCTGTTTTTGTGCCTGGCGTGGCACCAAGTGGGAAAGGGTGGTGTCGAGGCTGAAGGCAGTAGGAAAGCCCGCAGCCCCCAGGTCTGAGGGGCTATGCAAGCGGTTCCCAAAGAGCTTTAGAACAAGGCCTAGTTTACTCTGCTGGCTCCTTGGGCAGGGGACCCATCTCCAGCCGTATAGCCATTTTTGTGCCTGGCGCGGCGCCAAGTGGGAAAGGGTGGTGTGGAGGCTGAAGGCAGCAGGAAAGCCCGCAGCCCCCAGGTCTGTGGGGCTACGCAAGCGGTTCCCATAGAGCTTTAGAACAAGGCCTAGTTTTCCCTGCTGGCTCCTTGGGCGGGTGACCCATCTCCAGCCGTATAACCATTTTTGTGCCTGGGGCGGCACCAAGTGGGAAAGGGTGGTGTCGAGGCTGAAGGCAGCAGGAAAGCCCGCAGCCCCCAGGTCTGTGGGGCTACGCAAGCATTTCCCACAGAGCTTTAGAACAAGGCATAGTTTTTCCTGCTGGCTCTTTGGGCGGTGGACCTACCTCGACCCGTATGCCCATTTTTGTGCCTGGCGCGGCGCCAATTGGGAAAGGGTGGTTTTGAGGCTGAAGGCAGCAGGAAAGCCCGCAGCCCCCAGGTCTGTGGGGCTACGCAAGCGTTTCCCAAAGAGCTTTAGAACAAGGCATAGTTTTCCCTGCTGGCTCTTTGGGCGGGGGACCCATCTCCAGCCGTATGGCTGTTTTTGTGCCTGGCGTGGCACCAAGTGGGAAAGCATAGTATTGAGGCTGAAGGCAGCAGGAAAGCCTGCAGCCCCCAGGTCTGTGGGTGCTACGCAAGCGGTTCCCACAGAGCTTTAGAACAAGGCATAGTTTTCCCTTCTGGCTCTTTGGGCGGTGGACCTAACTCGACCCGTATGCCCATTTTTGTGCCTGGCGCGGCGCCAATTGGAAAAGGGTGGTTTTGAGGCTGAAGGCAGCAGGAAAGCCTGCAGCCCCCAGGTATGTGGGGCTACGCAAGCGGTTCCCACAGAGCTTTAGAACAAGGCATTGTTTTCCCTGCTGGCTACTTGTGCGGGGGACCCATCTCCAGCCGTATGGCCATTTTTGTGCCTGGCGCGGCGCCAAGTGGGAAAGGGTGGTGTCGAGGCTTAAGGCAGAGGAAGGCCCGCAGCCCCCAGGTCTGTGGGGCTACGCAAGAGGTTCCCAAATAGCTTTAGAACAAGGCCTAGTTTTTCCTGCTGGCTCCTTGGGAGGGGGACCTATCTTCAGCCGTATAGCCATTTTTGAGCCTGGCGCGGCACCAAGTGGGAAAGGGTCATGTCAAGGTTGAAGGCAGCAGGAAAGCCCTCAGCCCCCAGGTCTGTGGGGCTACGCAAGGGATTCCCAAAGAGCTTTAGAACAAGGCCTAGTTTTCCCTGCTGGGTCTTTGGGCGGGGGACACATCTCCAGCCATATGGCCATTTTTGTGCCTGGCACGACGCCAAGTGGGAAAGGGTGGTGTCGAGGCTGAAGGCAGCAGGAAAGCCCGCAGCCCCCAGGTCTGTGGGGCTACGAAAGCGGTTCCCAAAGAGCTTTAGAAGAAGGCCTGGCATTCCCTGCTGGCTCCATGGGCGTGGGACCAATCTCCATCCGTATGGCCATTTTTGTGCCTGGAGCGGCGCCAAGTGGGAAAGGGTGGTGTGGAGGCTGAAGGCAGCAGGAAAGCCCTCAGCCCCCAGGTCTGTGGGGCTACGCAAGCGGTTCCCAAAGAGCTTTAGAACAAGGCCTTGTTTTCCGTGCTGGGTCTTTCGGCGGGGGACACATCTCCAGCCGTATGGCCATTTTTGTACCTGGCGCGACGCCAAGTGGGAAAGGGTGGCGTGGAGGCTGAAGGCAGCAGAAAAGCCCGCAGCCCCCAGGTCTGTGGGGCTACGCAAGCGGTTACCATAGAGTTTTAGAACAAGGCCTAGTTTTCCCTGCTGGCTCCTTGGGCGGGTGACCCATCTCCAGCCGTATGTCTATTTTTGTGCCTGGCGCGGCGCCAAGTGGGAAAGGGTGGTGTCGAGGTTGAAGGCAGCAGGAAAGCCCGCAGCCCCCAGGTCTATGGGGCTACGCAAGCGGTTCCCAAAGAGCTTTAGAAGAAGGCATTGTTTTCCCTGCTGGCTCCTTGGGCGGGGGACCCATCTCCAGCCATATGGCCGTTTTTGTGCCTGGCGCGACGCCAAGTGGGAAAGGGTGGTGTGGAGGCTGAAGGCAGCAGGAAAGCCCGCAGCCCCCAGGTCTGTGGGGCTACGCAAGCGGTTCCCAAAGAGCTTTAGAAGAAGGCCTAGTTTTCCCTGCTGGCTCCTTGTGCGGGCGACCCATCTCCAGCCATATGGCCATTTTTGTGCCTGGCACGGCGCCAAGTGGGAAAGGGTGGTGTCGAGGCTGAAGGCAGCAGGAAAGCCCGCAGCCCCCAGGTCTTTGGGGCTACGCAAGCGGTTCCCAAAGAGCTTTAGAACAAGGCATAGTTTTCCCTGCTGGCTCCTTGTGCGGCGACCCATCTCCAGCCATATGGCCATTTTTGTGCCTGGCGCGACGCCAAGTGGGAAAGGGTGGTGTGGAGGCTGAAGGCAGCAGGAAAGCCCGCAGCCCCCAGGTCTGTGGGGCTACGAAGCGGTTCCAAAAGAGCTTTAGAAGAAGGCATAGTTTTCCCTGCTGGCTCTTTTGGCAGGGGACCCATCTCCAACCGTATGGCTGTTTTTGTGCCTGGCGTGGCACCAAGTGGGAAAGGGTGGTGTCGAGGCTGAAGGCAGTAGGAAAGCCCGCAGCCCCCAGGTCTGTGGGGCTATGCAAGCGGTTCCCAAAGAGCTTTAGAACAAGGCCTAGTTTACTCTGCTGGCTCCTTGGGCAGGGGACCCATCTCCAGCCGTATAGCCATTTTTGTGCCTGGCGCGGCGCCAAGTGGGAAAGGGTGATGTCGAGGCTGAAGGCAGCAGGAAAGCCCGCAGCCCCCAAGTCTGTGGGGCTACGCAAGCGGTTCCCAAAGAGCTTTAGAACAAGGCCTAGTTTTCCCTTCTGGGTCTTTGGGCGGGGGACACATCTCCAGCCGTATGGCCATTTTTGTACCTGGCGCGGCGCCAAGTGGGAAAGGGTGGTGTGGAGGCTGAAGGCAGCAGGAAAGCCCGCAGCCCCCAGGTCTGTGGGGCTACGCAAGCGGTTCCCATAGAGCTTTAGAACAAGGCCTAGTTTTCCCTGCTGGCTCCTTGGGCGGGTGACCCATCTCCAGCCGTATAGCCATTTTTGTGCCTGGCGCGGCACCAAGTGGGAAAGGGTGGTGTCGAGGCTGAAGGCAGCAGGAAAGCCCGAAGCCCCCAGGTCTGTGGGGCTACACAAGCATTTCCCACAGAGCTTTAGAACAAGGCATAGTTTTTCCTGCTGGCTCTTTGGGCGGTGGACCTACCTCGACCCGTATGCCCATTTTTGTGCCTGGCGCGGCGCCAATTGGGAAAGGGTGGTTTTGAGGCTGAAGGCAGCAGGAAAGCCTGCAGCCCCCAGGTCTGTGGGGCTACGCAAGAGGTTCCCAAATAGCTTTAGAACAAGGCATTGCTTTTCCTGCTGGCTCCTTGGGCAGGGGACCTATATTAAGCCGTATAGCCATTTTTGTGCCTGGCGCGGCACCAAGTGGGAAACGGTCATGTCAAGGTTGAAGGCATCTGGAAAGCCCTCAGCCCCCAGGTCTGTGGGGCTACGCAAGGGATTCACAAAGAGCTTTAGAACAAGGCATAGTTTTCCTGCTGGCTCCTTGGGTGGGGGACCCATCTCCAGCCGTATGGCCGTTTTTGCTCCTGGCGCGGCGCAAGTGGGAAAGGGTGGTGTGGAGGCTGAAGGCAGCAGGAAAGCCCGCAGCCCCCAGGTCTGTGGGGCTACGCAAGAGGTTCCCAAAGAGCTTTAGAACAAGGCATATTTTTCCCTGCTGGCTCCTTGGGTGGGGGACCCATCTCCAGCCGTATGGCCATTTTTGTGCCTGGCGCGAAGCCAAGTGGGAAAGGGTGGTGTCGAGGCTGAAGGCGGCAGGAAAGCCCGCAGCCCCCAGGTGTATGGGGCCACGCAAGCGTTTCCCAAAGAGCTTTAGAACAAGGCATAGTTTTTCCTGCTGGTTCTTTCGGCGTGGGACGCATCTACAGCCGTATGGCTGTTTTTGTGCCTGGCGTGGCACCAAGTGGGAAAGGGTGGTGTGGAGGCTGAAGGCAGCAGGAAAGCCCGCAGCCCCCAGGTCTGTGGGGCTACGCAAGCGGTTCCCAAAGAGCTTTAGAAGAAGGCCTAGTTTACCCTGCTGGCTCCTTGTGCGGGAGACCCATCTCCAGCCATATGGCCATTTTTGTGCCTGGCGCGGCGCCAAGTGGGAAAGGGTGGTGTCGAGGCTGAAGGCAGCAGGAAAGCCCGCAGCCCCCAGGTCTGTGGGGCTACGCAAGCGGTTCCCAAAGAGCTTTAGAACAAGGCATAGTTTTCCCTGCTGGCTCCTTGTGCGGGCGACCCATCTCCAGCCATATGGCCGTTTTTGTGCCTGGCGCGACGCCAAGTGGGAAAGGGTGGTGTGGAGGCTGAAGGCAGCAGGAAAGCCCGCAGCCCCCAGGTCTGTGGGGCTACGCAAGCGGTTCCCAAAGAGCTTTAGAAGAAGGCATTGTTTTCCCTGCTGGCTCCTTGTGCGGGCGACCCATCTCCAGCCATATGGCCATTTTTGTGCCTGGCACGGCGCCAAGTGGGAAAGGGTGGTGTGGAGGCTGAAGGCAGCAGGAAAGCCCGCAGCCCCCAGGTCTTTGGGGCTACGCAAGCGGTTCCCAAAGAGCTTTAGAACAAGGCATAGTTTTCCCTGCTGGCTCCTTGTGCGGGCGACCCATCTCCAGCCATATGGCCATTTTTGTGCCTGGCGCGGCGCCAAGTGGGAAAGGGTGGTGTGGAGGCTGAAGGCAGCAGGAAAGCCCGCAGCCGCCAGGTGTGTGGGGCTACGAAGCGGTTCCAAAAGAGCTTTAGAAGAAGGCATTGTTTTCCCTGCTGGCTCCTTGGGCGGGGGACCCATCTCCAGCCATATGGCCATTTTTGTGCTTGGCGCAACGCGAAGTGGGAAAGGGTGGTGTGGAGGCTGAAGGCAGCAGGAAAGCCCGCAGCCCCCAGGTCTGTGGGGCTACGCAAGCGGTTCCCAAAGAGCTTTAGAACAAGGCCTAGTTTTCCCTGCTGGTTCCTTGGGCGGGGGACCCATCCCCAGCCGTATAGCCATTTTTGTGCCTGGCGCGGCACCAAGTGGGAAAGGGTGGTGTCGAGGCTGAAGGCAGCAGGAAAGCCCGCAGCCCCCAGGTCTGTGGGGCTACGCAAGCGGTTCCCAAAGAGCTTTAGAAGAAGGCATTTTTTCCCTGCTGGCTCCTTGTGCGGGCGACCCATCTCCAGCCATATGGCCTTTTTTGTGCGTGGCGCGACGCCAAGTGGGAAATGGTGGTGTCGAGGCTGAAGGCAGCAGGAAAGCCCGCAGCCCCCAGGTGTGTGGGGCTACGCAAGCGGTTCCCAAAGAGCTTTAGAAGAAGGCATAGTTTTCCCTGCTGGCTCCTTGTGCGGGCGACCCATCTCCAGCCATATGGCCATTTTTGTGCCTGGAGCGACACCTAGTGGGAAAGGGTGGTGTCGAGGCTGAAGGCAGCAGGAAAGCCCGCAGCCCCCAGGTCTGTGGGTGCTACGCAAGCGGTTCCCAAAGAGCTTTAGAACAAGGCCTAGTTTTCCCTGCTGGGTCTTTGGGCGGGGGACACATCTCCAGCCGTATGACCATTTTTGTACCTGGCGCGGCGCCAAGTGGGAAAGGGTGGTGTTGAGGCTGAAGGCAGCAGAAAAGCCCGCAGCCCCCAGGTCTGTGGGGCTACGCAAGCGGTTCCCATAGAGCTTTAGAACAAGGCCTAGTTTTCCCTACTGGCTCCTTGGGCGGGTGACCCATCTCCAGCCGTATAGCCATTCTTGTGCCTGGCGCGGCACCAAGTGGGAAAGTGTGGTGTCGAGGCTGAAGGCAGCAGGAAAGCCCGCAGCCCCCAGGTCTGTGGGGCTACGCAAGCGGTTCCCAAAGGGATTTAGAAGAAGGCATTGTTTTCCCTGCTGGCTCCTTGTGCGGGCGACCCATCTCCAGCCATATGTCTGTTTTTGTGCCTGGCGTGGTACCAAGTGGGAAAGGGTGGTGTCGAGGCTGAAGGCAGCAGGAAAGCCCGCAGCCCCCAGGTCTGTGGGGCTACGCAAGCAGTTCCCAAAGAGCTTTAGAACAAGGCATTGTTTTCCCTGCTGGCTCCTTGGGCGGGGGACCCACCTCCAGCCGTATGGCCATTTTTGTGCCTGGCGCGACGCCAAGTGGGAAAGGGTGGTGTCGAGGCTGAAGGCAGCAGGAAAGCCCGCAGCCCCCAGGTCTGTGGGGCTACGCAAGCGGTTCCCAAAGAGCTTTAGAACAAGGCATAGTTTTCCCTGCTGGCTCCTTGTGCGGGAGACCCATCTCCAGCCATATGGCCATTTTTGTGCCTGGCGCGGCGCCAAGTGGGAAAGGGTGGTGTGGAGGCTGAAGGCAGCAGGAAAGCCCGCAGCACCCAGGTGTGTGAGGCTACGCAAGCGGTTCCCAAAGACCTTTAGAAGAAGGCATAGTTTTCCCTGCTGGCTCTTTTGGCAGGGGACCCATCTCCAACCGTATGGCTGTTTTTGTGCCTGGCGTGGCACCAAGTGGGAAAGGGTGGTGTCGAGGCTGAAGGCAGTAGGAAAGCCCGCAGCCCCCAGGTCTGAGGGGCTATGCAAGCGGTTCCCAAAAGGTTTAGAACAAGGCCTAGTTTACTCTGCTGGCTCCTTGGGCAGGGGACCCATCTCCAGCCGTATAGCCATTTTTGTGCCTGGCGCGGCGCCAAGTGGGAAAGGGTGGTGTGGAGGCTGAAGGCAGCAGGAAAGCCCGCAGCCCCCAGGTCTGTGGGGCTACGCAAGCGGTTCCCATAGAGCTTTAGAACAAGGCCTAGTTTTCCCTGCTGGCTCCTTGGGCGGGTGACCCATCTCCAGCCGTATAGCCATTTTTGTGCCTGGCGCGGCACCAAGTGGGAAAGGGTGGTGTCGAGGCAGAAGGCAGCAGGAAAGCCCGCAGCCCCCAGGTCTGTGGGGCTACGCAAGCATTTCCCACAGAGCTTTAGAACAAGGCATAGTTTTTCCTGCTGGCTCTTTGGGCGGTGGACCTACCTCGACCCGTATGCCCATTTTTGTGCCTGGCGCGGCGCCAATTGGGAAAGGGTGGTTTTGAGGCTGAAGGCAGCAGGAAAGCCTGCAGCCCCCAGGTCTGTGGGGCTACGCAAGAGGTTCCCAAATAGCTTTAGAACAAGGCATTGCTTTTCCTGCTGGCTCCTTGGGCAGGGGACCTATATTAAGCCGTATAGCCATTTTTGTGCCTGGCGCGGCACCAAGTGGGAAACGGTCATGTCAAGGTTGAAGGCATCTGGAAAGCCCTCAGCCCACAGGTCTGTGGGGCTACGCAAGGGATTCACAAAGAGCTTTAGAACAAGGCACAGTTTTCCTGCTGGCTCCTTGGGTGGGGGACCCATCTCCAGCCGTATGGCCGTTTTTGCTCCTGGCGTGGCGCCAAGTGGGAAAGGGTCATGTCAAGGCTGAAGGCAGCAGGAAAGCCCGCAGCCCCCAGGTCTGTGGGGCTACGCAAGAGGTTCCCAAAGAGCTTTAGAACAAGGCATATTTTTCCCTGCTGGCTCCTTGGGTGGGGGACCCATCTCCAGCCGTATGGCCATTTTTATGCCTGGTGCGGCGCCAAGTGGGAAAGGGTGGTGTCGAGGCTGAAGGCGGCAGGAAAGCCCGCAGCCCCCAGGTGTATGGGGCTACGCAAGCGGTTCCCAAAGAGCTTTAGAAGAAGGCATTGTTTTCCCTGCTGGCTCCTTGTGCGGGAGACCCATCTCCAGCCATATGGACATTTTTGTGCCTGGTGCTTCACCATGTGGGAAAGGGTGGTGTGGAGGCTGAAGGCAGCAGGAAAGCCCGCAGCCCCCAGGTCTGTGGGGCTACGCAAGCGTTTCCCAAAGAGCTTTAGAACAAGGCATAGTTTTCCCTGCTGGCTCTTTGGGCGGGGGACCCATCTCCAGCCGTATGGCTGTTTTTGTGCCTGGCGTGGCACCAAGTGGGAAAGCATAGTATTGAGGCTGAAGGCAGCAGGAAAGCCTGCAGCCCCCAGGTCTGTGGGTGCTACGCAAGCGGTTCCCACAGAGCTTTAGAACAAGGCATAGTTTTCCCTTCTGGCTCTTTGGGCGGTGGACCTAACTCGACCCGTATGCCCATTTTTGTGCCTGGCGCGGCGCCAATTGGAAAAGGGTGGTTTTGAGGCTGAAGGCAGCAGGAAAGCCTGCAGCCCCCAGGTATGTGGGGCTACGCAAGCGGTTCCCACAGAGCTTTAGAACAAGGCATTGTTTTCCCTGCTGGCTACTTGTGCGGGGGACCCATCTCCAGCCGTATGGCCATTTTTGTGCCTGGCGCGGCGCCAAGTGGGAAAGGGTGGTGTCGAGGCTTAAGGCAGAGGAAGGCCCGCAGCCCCCAGGTCTGTGGGGCTACGCAAGAGGTTCCCAAATAGCTTTAGAACAAGGCCTAGTTTTTCCTGCTGGCTCCTTGGGAGGGGGACCTATCTTCAGCCGTATAGCCATTTTTGAGCCTGGCGCGGCACCAAGTGGGAAAGGGTCATGTCAAGGTTGAAGGCAGCAGGAAAGCCCTCAGCCCCCAGGTCTGTGGGGCTACGCAAGGGATTCCCAAAGAGCTTTAGAACAAGGCCTAGTTTTCCCTGCTGGGTCTTTGGGCGGGGGACACATCTCCAGCCATATGGCCATTTTTGTGCCTGGCACGACGCCAAGTGGGAAAGGGTGGTGTCGAGGCTGAAGGCAGCAGGAAAGCCCGCAGCCCCCAGGTCTGTGGGGCTACGAAAGCGGTTCCCAAAGAGCTTGCTACGCAAGCGGTTCCCAAAGAGCTTTAGAAGAAGGCATTGTTTTCCCTGCTGGCTCCTTGGGCGGGGGACCCATCTCCAGCCATATGGCCGTTTTTGTGCCTGGCGCGACGCCAAGTGGGAAAGGGTGGTGTGGAGGCTGAAGGCAGCAGGAAAGCCCGCAGCCCCCAGGTCTGTGGGGCTACGCAAGCGGTTCCCAAAGAGCTTTAGAAGAAGGCCTAGTTTTCCCTGCTGGCTCCTTGTGCGGGGGACACATCTCCAGCCGTATGGCCATTTTTGTACCTGGCGCGACGCCAAGTGGGAAAGGGTGGTGTGGAGGCTGAAGGCAGCAGGAAAGCCCGCAGCCCCCAGGTCTGTGGGGCTACGCAAGCGGTTCCCAAAGAGCTTTAGAACAAGGCATAGTTTTCCCTGCTGGCTCCTTGTGCGGCGACCCATCTCCAGCCATATGGCCATTTTTGTGCCTGGCGCGACGCCAAGTGGGAAAGGGTGGTGTGGAGGCTGAAGGCAGCAGGAAAGCCCGCAGCCCCCAGGTCTGTGGGGCTACGAAGCGGTTCCAAAAGAGCTTTAGAAGAAGGCATTGTTTTCCCTGCTGGCTCCTTGGGCGGGGGACCCATCTCCAGCCATATGGCCATTTTTGTGCTTGGCGCAACGCGAAGTGGGAAAGGGTGGTGTCAAGGCTGAAGGCAGCAGGAAAGCCCGCAGCCCCCAGGTCTGTGGGGCTACGCAAGCGGTTCCCAAAGAGCTTTAGAACAAGGCATAGTTTTCCCTGCTGGCTCCTTGTGCGGGCGACCCATCTCCAGCCATATGGCCATTATTGTGCCTGGCGCGACGCCAGGTGGGAAAGGGTGGTGTCGAGGCTGAAGGCAGCAGGAAAGCCCGCAGCCCCCAAGTCTGTGGGGCTACGCAAGCGGTTCCCAAAGAGCTTTAGAACAAGGCCTGGTTTTCCCTGCTGGCTCCTTGGGCGTGGGACCAATCTCTATCCGTATGGCCATTTTTGTGCCTGGCGTGGCGCCAAGTGGGAACGGGTGGTGTCGAGGCTGAAGGCAGCAGAAAAGCTCGTAGCCCCAGGTCTGTGAGGCTACGCAAGCGGTTCCCAAAGAGCTTTAGAACAAGGCATATTTTTCCCTGCTGACTCCTTGGGCGGGGGACCCATCTCCAGCCGTATGGCCATTTTTGTGCCTGGAGCGACACCTAGTGGGAAAGCGTAGTATTGAGGCTGAAGGCAGCAGGAAAGGCTGCAGCCCCCAGGTCTGTGGGTGCTACGCAAGCGGTTGCCAAAGAGCTTTAGAACAAGGCCTAGTTTTCCCTGCTGGGTCTTTGAGCGGGGGACACATCTCCAGCCGTATGGCCATTTTTGTACCTGGCGCGGCGCCAAGTGGGAAAGGGTGGTGTTGAGGCTGAAGGCAGCAGAAAAGCCCGCAGCCCCCAGGTCTGTGGGGCTACGCAAGCGGTTCCCATAGAGCTTTAGAACAAGGCCTAGTTTTCCCTACTGGCTCCTTGGGCGGGTGACCCATCTCCAGCCGTATAGTCATTCTTGTGCCTGGCGCGGCACCAAGTGGGAAAGTGTCGTGTCGAGGCTGAAGGCAGCAGGAAAGCCCGCAGCCCCCAGGTCTGTGGGGCTACGCAAGCGGTTCCCAAAGGGCTTTAGAAGAAGGCATTGCTTTCCCTGCTGGCTTCTTGTGCGGGCGACCCATCTCTAGCCATATGTCTGTTTTTGTGCCTGGCGTGGTACCAAGTGGGAAAGGGTGGTGTCGAGGCTGAAGGCAGCAGGAAAGCCCGCAGCCCCCAGGTCTGTGGGGCTACGCAAGCAGTTCCCAAAGAGCTTTAGAACAAGGCATTGTTTTCCCTGCTGGCTCCTTGGGCGGGGGACCCACCTCCAGCCGTATGGCCATTTTTGTGCCTGGCGCGACGCCAAGTGGGAAAGGGTGGTGTCGAGGCTGAAGGCAGCAGGAAAGCCCGCAGCCCCCAGGTCTGTGGGGCTACGCAAGCGGTTCCCAAAGAGCTTCAGAAGAAGGCATAGTTTTCCCTGCTGGCGCCTTGTGCGGGAGACCCATCTCCAGCCATATGGCCATTTTTGTGCCTGGCGCGGCGCCAAGTGGGAAAGGGTGGTGTGGAGGCTGAAGGTAGCAGGAAAGCCCGCAGCACCCTGGTGTGTGAGGCTACGCAAGCGGTTCCCAAAGACCTTTAGAAGAAGGCATAGTTTTCCCTGCTGGCTCTTTTGGCAGGGGACCCATCTCCAACCGTATGGCTGTTTTTGTGCCTGGCGTGGCACCAAGTGGGAAAGGGTGGTGTCGAGGCTGAAGGCAGTAGGAAAGCCCGCAGCCCCCAGGTCTGTGGGGCTATGCAAGCGGTTCCCAAAGAGCTTTAGAACAAGGCCTAGTTTACTCTGCTGGCACCTTGGGCAGGGGACCCATCTCCAGCCGTATAGCCATTTTTGTGCCTGGCGCGGCGCCAAGTGGGAAAGGGTGATGTCGAGGCTGAAGGCAGCAGGAAAGCCCGCAGCCCCCAAGTCTGTGGGGCTACGCAAGCGGTTCCCAAAGAGCTTTAGAACAAGGCCTAGTTTTCCCTGCTGGGTCTTTGGGCGGGGGACACATCTCCAGCCGTATGGCCATTTTTGTACCTGGCGCGGCGCCAAGTGGGAAAGGGTGGTGTGGAGGCTGAAGGCAGCAGGAAAGCCCGCAGCCCCCAGGTCTGTGGGGCTACGCAAGCGGTTCCCATAGAGCTTTAGAACAAGGCCTAGTTTTCCCTGCTGGCTCCTTGGGCGGGTGACCCATCTACAGCCGTATAGCCATTTTTGTGCCTGGCGCGGCACCAAGTGGGAAAGGGTGGTGTCGAGGCTGAAGGCAGCAGGAAAGCCCGCAGCCCCCAGGTCTGTGGGGCTACGCAAGCATTTCCACAGAGCTTTAGAACAAGGCATAGTTTTTCCTGCTGGCTCTTTGGGCGGTGGACCTACCTCGACCCGTATGCCCATTTTTGTGCCTGGCGCGGCGCCAATTGGGAAAGGGTGGTTTTGAGGCTGAAGGCAGCAGGAAAGCCTGCAGCCCCCAGGTCTGTGGGGCTACGCAAGAGGTTCCCAAATAGCTTTAGAACAAGGCATTGCTTTTCCTGCTGGCTCCTTGGGCAGGGGACCTATATTAAGCCGTATAGCCATTTTTGTGCCTGGCGCGGCACCAAGTGGGAAACGGTCATGTCAAGGTTGAAGGCATCTGGAAAGCCCTCAGCCCCCAGGTCTGTGGGGCTACGCAAGGGATTCACAAAGAGCTTTAGAACAAGGCATAGTTTTACTGCTGGCTCCTTGGGTGGGGGACCCATCTCCAGCCGTATGGCCGTTTTTGCTCCTGGCGCGGCGCCAAGTGGGAAAGGGTGGTGTGGAGGCTGAAGGCAGCAGGAAAGCCCGCAGCCCCCAGGTCTGTGGGGCTACGCAAGAGGTTCCCAAAGAGCTTTAGAACAAGGCATATTTTTCCCTGCTGGCTCCTTGGGTGGGGGACCCATCTCCAGCCGTATGGCCATTTTTGTGCCTGGCGCGACGCCAAGTGGGAAAGGGTGGTGTCGAGGCTGAAGGCGGCAGGAAAGCCCGCAGCCCCCAGGTGTATGGGGCCACGCAAGCGTTTCCCAAAGAGCTTTAGAACAAGGCATAGTTTTTCCTGCTGGTTCTTTCGGCGTGGGACGCATCTCCAGCCGTATGGCTGTTTTTGTGCCTGGCGTGGCACCAAGTGGGAAAGGGTGGTGTGGAGGCTGAAGGCAGCAGGAAAGCCCGCAGCCCCCAGGTCTGTGGGGCTACGCAAGCGGTTCCCAAAGAGCTTTAGAACAAGGCATAGTTTACCCTGCTGGCTCCTTGTGCGGGAGACCCATCTCCAGCCATATGGCCATTTTTGTGCCTGGCGCGGCGCCAATTGGGAAAGGGTGGTGTGGAGGCTGAAGGCAGCAGGAAAGCCCGCAGCCCCCAGGTCTGTGGGGCTACGCAAGCTTTTCTCAAAGAGCTTTAGAAGAAGGCATTGTTTTCCCTGCTGGCTCCATGTGTGGGCGCCCCATCTCCAGCCATATGGCTGTTTTTGTGCCTGGCGCGACGCCAAGTGGGAAAGGGTGGTTTTGAGGCTGAAGGCAGCAGGAAAGCCCGCAGCCCCCAGGTGTGTGGGGCTACGCAAGCGGTTCCCAAAGAGCTTTAGAAGAAGGCATTGTTTTCCCTGCTGGCTCCTTGTGCGGGCGACCCATCTCCAGCCATATGGCCATTTTTGTGCCTGGCGCGGCGCCAAGTGGGAAAGGGTGGTGTGGAGGCTGAAGGCAGCAGGAAAGCCTGCAGCCCCCAGGTCTGTGGGGCTACGCAAGCGGTTCCCAAAGAGCTTTAGAACAAGGCATAGTTTTCCCTGCTGGCTCCTTGTGCGGGCGACCCATCTCCAGCCATATGGCCATTTTTGTGCCTGGCGTGGCACAAGTGGGAAAGGGTTGTGTCGAGGCTGAAGGCAGCAGGAAAGCCCGCAGCCCCCAGGTCTGTGGGGCTACGCAAGCGGTTCCCAAAGACCTTTAGAACAAGGCCTAGTTTTTCCTGCTGGCTCCTTGGGCGGGGGACCTATCTTCAGCCGTATAGCCATTTTTCTGCCTGGCGCGGCAACAAGTTGGAAAGGGTCATGTCAAGGTTGAAGGCAGCTGGAAAGCCCTCAGCCCCCAGGTCTGTGGGGCTACGCAAGCGGTTCCCAAAGAGCTTTAGAAGAAGGCATTGTATTCCCTGCTGGCTCCTTGTGCGGGAGACCCATCTCCAGCCATATGGACATTTTTGTGCCTGCTGCTTCGCCAACTGGGAAAGGGTGGTGTGGAGGCTGAAGGCAGCAGGAAAGCCCGCAGCCCCCAGGTCTGTGGGGCTACGCAAGCGTTTCCCAAAGAGCTTTAGAAAAAGGCATAGTTTTCCCTGCTGGCTCTTTGGGCGGGGGACCCATCTCCAGCCGTATGGCTGTTTTTGTGCCTGGCGTGGCACCAAGTGGGAAAGGGTGGTGTCGAGGCTGAAGGCAGCAGGAAAGCCCGCAGCCCCCAGGTCTGTGGGGCTATGCAAGCGGTTCCCAAAGAGCTTTAGAACAAGGCCTAGTTTACTCTGCTGGCTCCATGGGCAAGGGACCCATCTCCAGCCGTATAGCCATTTTTGTGCCTGGCGCGGCGCCAAGTGGGAAAGGGTGGTGTGGAGGCTGAAGGCAGCAGGAAAGCCCGCAGCCCCCAGGTCTGTGGGGCTACGCAAGCTTTTCTCAAAGAGCTTTAGAAGAAGGCATTGTTTTCCCTGCTGGCTCCATGTGTGGGCGCCCCATCTCCAGCCATATGGCTGTTTTTGTGCCTGGCGCGACGCCAAGTGGGAAAGGGTGGTTTTGAGGCTGAAGGCAGCAGGAAAGCCCTCAGCCCCCAGGTGTGTGGGGCTACGCAAGCGGTTCCCAAAGAGCTTTAGAAGAAGGCATTGTTTTCCCTGCTGGCTCCTTGTGCGGGCGACCCATCTCCAGCCATATGGCCATTTTTGTGCCTGGCGCGGCGCCAAGTGGGAAAGGGTGGTGTGGAGGCTGAAGGCAGCAGGAAAGCCTGCAGCCCCCAGGTCTGTGGGGCTACGCAAGCGGTTCCCAAAGAGCTTTAGAACAAGGCATAGTTTTCCCTGCTGGCTCCTTGTGCGGGCGACCCATCTCCAGCCATATGGCCATTTTTGTGCCTGGCGTGGCACAAGTGGGAAAGGGTTGTGTCGAGGCTGAAGGCAGCAGGAAAGCCCGCAGCCCCCAGGTCTGTGGGGCTACGCAAGCGGTTCCCAAAGACCTTTAGAACAAGGCCTAGTTTTTCCTGCTGGCTCCTTGGGCGGGGGACCTATCTTCAGCCGTATAGCCATTTTTCTGCCTGGCGCGGCAACAAGTTGGAAAGGGTCATGTCAAGGTTGAAGGCAGCTGGAAAGCCCTCAGCCCCCAGGTCTGTGGGGCTACGCAAGCGGTTCCCAAAGAGCTTTAGAAGAAGGCATTGTATTCCCTGCTGGCTCCTTGTGCGGGAGACCCATCTCCAGCCATATGGACATTTTTGTGCCTGCTGCTTCGCCAAGTGGGAAAGGGTGGTGTGGAGGCTGAAGGCAGCAGGAAAGCCCGCAGCCCCCAGGTCTGTGGGGCTACGCAAGCGTTTCCCAAAGAGCTTTAGAAAAAGGCATAGTTTTCCCTGCTGGCTCTTTGGGCGGGGGACCCATCTCCAGCCGTATGGCTGTTTTTGTGCCTGGCGTGGCACCAAGTGGGAAAGGGTGGTGTCGAGGCTGAAGGCAGCAGGAAAGCCCGCAGCCCCCAGGTCTGTGGGGCTATGCAAGCGGTTCCCAAAGAGCTTTAGAACAAGGCCTAGTTTACTCTGCTGGCTCCATGGGCAAGGGACCCATCTCCAGCCGTATAGCCATTTTTGTGCCTGGCGCGGCGCCAAGTGGGAAAGGGTGATGTCGATGCTGAAGGCAGCAGGAAAGCCCGCAGCCCCCAAGTCTGTGGGGCTACGCAAGCGGTTCCCAAAGAGCTTTAGAACAAGGCCTAGTTTTCCCTGCTGGCTCCTTGGGTGGGGGACCCATCTCCAGCCGTATAGCCATTTTTGTGCCTAGAGCGACACCTAGTGGGAAAGCGTAGTATTGAGGCTGAAGGCAGCAGGAAAGCCTGCAGCCCCCAGGTCTGTGGGTGCTACGCAAGCGGTTCCCAAAGAGCTTTAGAACAAGGCCTAGTTTTCCCTGCTGGGTCTTTGGGCGGGGGACCCATCTCCAGCCGTTTGGCCATTTTTGTACCTGGCGCGGCGCCAAGTGGGAAAGGGTGGTGTGGAGGCTGAAGGCAGCAGGAAAGCCCGCAGCACCCAGGTCTGTGGGGCTACGCAAGCAGTTCCCATAGAGCTTTAGAACAAGGCCTAGTTTTCCCTGCTGGCTCCTTGGGAGGGTGACCCATCTCCAGCCGTATAGCCATTTTTGTGCCTAACGCGGCACCAAGTGGGAAAGGGTGGTGTCGAGGCTGAAGGCAGCAGGAAAGCCCGCAGCCCCCAGGTCTGTGGGGCTACGAAAGCGGTTCCAACAGAGCTTTAGAACAAGGCATAGTTTTTCCTGCTGGCTCTTTGGGCGGTGGACCTACCTCGACCCGTATGCCCATTTTTGTGCCTGGCGCGGCGCCAATTGGGAAACGGTCATGTCAAGGTTGAAGGCAGCTGGAAAGACCTCAGCCCCCAGGTATGTGGGGCTACGCAAGCGGTTCCCACAGAGCTTTAGAACAAGGCATTGTTTTCCCTGCTGGCTACTTGTGCGGGGGACCCATCTCCAGCCGTATGGCCATTTTTGTGCCTGGCGCGGCGCCAAGTGGGAAAGGGTGGTGTCGAGGCTTAAGGCAGAGGAAGGCCCGCAGCCCCCAGGTCTGTGGGGCTACGCAAGCGGTTCCCAAATAGCTTTAGAACAAGGCCTAGTTTTTCCTGCTGGCTCCTTGGGAGGGGGACCTATCTTCAGCCGTATAGCCATTTTTGAGCCTGGCGCGGCACCAAGTGGGAAAGGGTCATGTCAAGGTTGAAGGCAGCAGGAAAGCCCTCAGCCCCCAGGTCTGTGGGGCTACGCAAGGGATTCCCAAAGAGCTTTAGAACAAGGCCTAGTTTTCCCTGCTGGGTCTTTGGGCGGGGGACACATCTCCAGCCGTATGGCCATTTTTGTACCTGGCGCGACGCCAAGTGGGAAAGGGTGGCGTGGAGGCTGAAGGCAGCAGAAAAGCCCGCAGCCCCCAGGTCTGTGGGGCTACGCAAGCGGTTACCATAGAGTTTTAGAACAAGGCCTAGTTTTCCCTGCTGGCTCCTTGGGCGGGTGACCCATCTCCAGCCGTATGTCTATTTTTGTGCCTGGCGCGGCGCCAAGTGGGAAAGGGTGGTGTCGAGGTTGAAGGCAGCAGGAAAGCCCGCAGCCCCCAGGTCTATGGGGCTACGCAAGCGGTTCCCAAAGAGCTTTAGAAGAAGGCATTGTTTTCCCTGCTGGCTCCTTGGGCGGGGGACCCATCTCCAGCCATATGGCCGTTTTTGTGCCTGGCGCGACGCCAAGTGGGAAAGGGTGGTGTGGAGGCTGAAGGCAGCAGGAAAGCCCGCAGCCCCCAGGTCTGTGGGGCTACGCAAGCGGTTCCCAAAGAGCTTTAGAAGAAGGCCTAGTTTTCCCTGCTGGTTCCTTGTGCGGGCGACCCATCTCCAGCCATATGGCCATTTTTGTGCCTGGCACGGCGCCAAGTGGGAAAGGGTGGTGTGGAGGCTGAAGGCAGCAGGAAAGCCCGCAGCCCCCAGGTCTGTGGGGCTACGCAAGCGGTTCCCAAAGAGCTTTAGAACAAGGCATAGTTTTCCCTGCTGGCTCCTTGTGCGGCGACCCATCTCCAGCCATATGGCCATTTTTGTGCCTGGCGCGACGCCCAGTGGGAAAGGGTGGTGTGGAGGCTGAAGGCAGCAGGAAAGCCCGCAGCCCCCAGGTCTGTGGGGCTACGAAGCGGTTCCAAAAGAGCTTTAGAAGAAGGCATTGTTTTCCCTGCTGGCTCCTTGGGCGGGGGACCCATCTCCAGCCATATGGCCATTTTTGTGCTTGGCGCAACGCGAAGTGGGAAAGGGTGGTGTCAAGGCTAAGGCAGCAGGAAAGCCCGCAGCCCCCAGGTCTGTGGGGCTACGCAAGCGGTTCCCAAAGAGCTTTAGAACAAGGCATAGTTTTCCCTGCTGGCTCCTTGTGCGAGCGACCCATCTCCAGCCATATGGCCATTATTGTGCCTGGCGCGACGCCAAGTGGGAAAGGGTGGTGTCGAGGCTGAAGGCAGCAGGAAAGCCCGCAGCCCCCAAGTCTGTGGGGCTACGCAAGCGGTTCCCAAAGAGCTTTAGAACAAGGCCTGGTTTTCCCTGCTGGCTCCTTGGGCGTGGGACCAATCTCTATCCGTATGGCCATTTTTGTGCCTGGCGTGGCGCCAAGTGGGAACGGGTGGTGTCGAGGCTGAAGGCAGCAGAAAAGCTCGTAGCCCCAGGTCTGTGAGGCTACGCAAGCGGTTCCCAAAGAGCTTTAGAACAAGGCATATTTTTCCCTGCTGGCTCCTTGGGCGGGGGACCCATCTCCAGCCGTATGGCCATTTTTGTGCCTGGAGCGACACCTAGTGGGAAAGCGTAGTATTGAGGCTGAAGGCAGCAGGAAAGCCTGCAGCCCCCAGGTCTGTGGGTGCTACGCAAGCGGTTGCCAAAGAGCTTTAGAACAAGGCCTAGTTTTCCCTGCTGGGTCTTTGAGCGGGGGACACATCTCCAGCCGTATGGCCATTTTTGTACCTGGCGCGGCGCCAAGTGGGAAAGGGTGGTGTTGAGGCTGAAGGCAGCAGAAAAGCCCGCAGCCCCCAGGTCTGTGGGGCTACGCAAGCGGTTCCCATAGAGCTTTAGAACAAGGCCTAGTTTTCCCTACTGGCTCCTTGGGCGGGTGACCCATCTCCAGCCGTATAGTCATTCTTGTGCCTGGCGCGGCACCAAGTGGGAAAGTGTGGTGTCGAGGCTGAAGGCAGCAGGAAAGCCCGCAGCCCCCAGGTCTGTGGGGCTACGCAAGCGGTTCCCAAAGGGCTTTAGAAGAAGGCATTGCTTTCCCTGCTGGCTCCTTGTGCGGGCGACCCATCTCTAGCCATATGTCTGTTTTTGTGCCTGGCGTGGTACCAAGTGGGAAAGGGTGGTGTCGAGGCTGAAGGCAGCAGGAAAGCCCGCAGCCCCCAGGTCTGTGGGGCTACGCAAGCAGTTCCCAAAGAGCTTTAGAACAAGGCATTGTTTTCCCTGCTGGCTCCTTGGGCGGGGGACCCACCTCCAGCCGTATGGCCATTTTTGTGCCTGGCGCGACGCCAAGTGGGAAAGGGTGGTGTCGAGGCTGAAGGCAGCAGGAAAGCCCGCAGCCCCCAGGTCTGTGGGGCTACGCAAGCGGTTCCCAAAGAGCTTCAGAAGAAGGCATAGTTTTCCCTGCTGGCTCCTTGTGCGGGAGACCCATCTCCAGCCATATGGCCATTTTTGTGCCTGGCGCGGCGCCAAGTGGGAAAGGGTGGTGTGGAGGCTGAAGGCAGCAGGAAAGCCCGCAGCACCCAGGTCTGTGGGGCTACGCAAGCAGTTCCCATAGAGCTTTAGAACAAGGCCTAGTTTTCCCTGCTGGCTCCTTGGGAGGGTGACCCATCTCCAGCCGTATAGCCATTTTTGTGCCTAACGCGGCACCAAGTGGGAAAGGGTGGTGTCGAGGCTGAAGGCAGCAGGAAAGCCCGCAGCCCCCAGGTCTGTGGGGCTACGAAAGCGGTTCCAACAGAGCTTTAGAACAAGGCATAGTTTTTCCTGCTGGCTCTTTGGGCGGTGGACCTACCTCGACCCGTATGCCCATTTTTGTGCCTGGCGCGGCGCCAATTGGGAAACGGTCATGTCAAGGTTGAAGGCAGCTGGAAAGACCTCAGCCCCCAGGTATGTGGGGCTACGCAAGCGGTTCCCACAGAGCTTTAGAACAAGGCATTTTTTTCCCTGCTGGCTACTTGTGCGGGGGACCCATCTCCAGCCGTATGGCCATTTTTGTGCCTGGCGCGGCGCCAAGTGGGAAAGGGTGGTGTCGAGGCTTAAGGCAGAGGAAGGCCCGCAGCCCCCAGGTCTGTGGGGCTACGCAAGCGGTTCCCAAATAGCTTTAGAACAAGGCCTAGTTTTTCCTGCTGGCTCCTTGGGAGGGGGACCTATCTTCAGCCGTATAGCCATTTTTGAGCCTGGCGCGGCACCAAGTGGGAAAGGGTCATGTCAAGGTTGAAGGCAGCAGGAAAGCCCTCAGCCCCCAGGTCTGTGGGGCTACGCAAGGGATTCCCAAAGAGCTTTAGAACAAGGCCTAGTTTTCCCTGCTGGGTCTTTGGGCGGGGGACACATCTCCAGCCATATGGCCATTTTTGTGCCTGGCACGACGCCAAGTGGGAAAGGGTGGTGTCGAGGCTGAAGGCAGCAGGAAAGCCCGCAGCCCCCAGGTCTGTGGGGCTACGAAAGCGGTTCCCAAAGAGCTTTAGAAGAAGGCCTGGTTTTCCCTGCTGGCTCCATGGGCGTGGGACCAATCTCCATCCGTATGGCCATTTTTGTGCCTGGAGCGGCGCCAAGTGGGAAAGGGTGGTGTGGAGGCTGAAGGCAGCAGGAAAGCCCTCAGCCCCCAGGTCTGTGGGGCTACGCAAGCGGTTCCCAAAGAGCTTTAGAACAAGGCCTTGTTTTCCGTGCTGGGTCTTTGGGCGGGGGACACATCTCCAGCCGTATGGCCATTTTTGTACCTGGCGCGACGCCAAGTGGGAAAGGGTGGCGTGGAGGCTGAAGGCAGCAGAAAAGCCCGCAGCCCCCAGGTCTGTGGGGCTACGCAAGCGGTTACCATAGAGTTTTAGAACAAGGCCTAGTTTTCCCTGCTGGCTCCTTGGGCGGGTGACCCATCTCCAGCCGTATGTCTATTTTTGTGCCTGGCGCGGCGCCAAGTGGGAAAGGGTGGTGTCGAGGTTGAAGGCAGCAGGAAAGCCCGCAGCCCCCAGGTCTATGGGGCTACGCAAGCGGTTCCCAAAGAGCTTTAGAAGAAGGCATTGTTTTCCCTGCTGGCTCCTTGGGCGGGGGACCCATCTCCAGCCATATGGCCGTTTTTGTGCCTGGCGCGACGCCAAGTGGGAAAGGGTGGTGTGGAGGCTGAAGGCAGCAGGAAAGCCCGCAGCCCCCAGGTCTGTGGGGCTACGCAAGCGGTTCCCAAAGAGCTTTAGAAGAAGGCCTAGTTTTCCCTGCTGGTTCCTTGTGCGGGCGACCCATCTCCAGCCATATGGCCATTTTTGTGCCTGGCACGGCGCCAAGTGGGAAAGGGTGGTGTGGAGGCTGAAGGCAGCAGGAAAGCCCGCAGCCCCCAGGTCTGTGGGGCTACGCAAGCGGTTCCCAAAGAGCTTTAGAACAAGGCATAGTTTTCCCTGCTGGCTCCTTGTGCGGCGACCCATCTCCAGCCATATGGCCATTTTTGTGCCTGGCGCGACGCCCAGTGGGAAAGGGTGGTGTGGAGGCTGAAGGCAGCAGGAAAGCCCGCAGCCCCCAGGTCTGTGGGGCTACGAAGCGGTTCCAAAAGAGCTTTAGAAGAAGGCATTGTTTTCCCTGCTGGCTCCTTGGGCGGGGGACCCATCTCCAGCCATATGGCCATTTTTGTGCTTGGCGCAACGCGAAGTGGGAAAGGGTGGTGTCAAGGCTGAAGGCAGCAGGAAAGCCCGCAGCCCCCAGGTCTGTGGGGCTACGCAAGCGGTTCCCAAAGAGCTTTAGAACAAGGCATAGTTTTCCCTGCTGGCTCCTTGTGCGAGCGACCCATCTCCAGCCATATGGCCATTATTGTGCCTGGCGCGACGCCAAGTGGGAAAGGGTGGTGTCGAGGCTGAAGGCAGCAGGAAAGCCCGCAGCCCCCAAGTCTGTGGGGCTACGCAAGCGGTTCCCAAAGAGCTTTAGAACAAGGCCTGGTTTTCCCTGCTGGCTCCTTGGGCGTGGGACCAATCTCTATCCGTATGGCCATTTTTGTGCCTGGCGTGGCGCCAAGTGGGAACGGGTGGTGTCGAGGCTGAAGGCAGCAGAAAAGCTCGTAGCCCCAGGTCTGTGAGGCTACGCAAGCGGTTCCCAAAGAGCTTTAGAACAAGGCATATTTTTCCCTGCTGGCTCCTTGGGCGGGGGACCCATCTCCAGCCGTATGGCCATTTTTGTGCCTGGAGCGACACCTAGTGGGAAAGCGTAGTATTGAGGCTGAAGGCAGCAGGAAAGCCTGCAGCCCCCAGGTCTGTGGGTGCTACGCAAGCGGTTGCCAAAGAGCTTTAGAACAAGGCCTAGTTTTCCCTGCTGGGTCTTTGAGCGGGGGACACATCTCCAGCCGTATGGCCATTTTTGTACCTGGCGCGGCGCCAAGTGGGAAAGGGTGGTGTTGAGGCTGAAGGCAGCAGAAAAGCCCGCAGCCCCCAGGTCTGTGGGGCTACGCAAGCGGTTCCCATAGAGCTTTAGAACAAGGCCTAGTTTTCCCTACTGGCTCCTTGGGCGGGTGACCCATCTCCAGCCGTATAGTCATTCTTGTGCCTGGCGCGGCACCAAGTGGGAAAGTGTGGTGTCGAGGCTGAAGGCAGCAGGAAAGCCCGCAGCCCCCAGGTCTGTGGGGCTACGCAAGCGGTTCCCAAAGGGCTTTAGAAGAAGGCATTGCTTTCCCTGCTGGCTCCTTGTGCGGGCGACCCATCTCTAGCCATATGTCTGTTTTTGTGCCTGGCGTGGTACCAAGTGGGAAAGGGTGGTGTCGAGGCTGAAGGCAGCAGGAAAGCCCGCAGCCCCCAGGTCTGTGGGGCTACGCAAGCAGTTCCCAAAGAGCTTTAGAACAAGGCATTGTTTTCCCTGCTGGCTCCTTGGGCGGGGGACCCACCTCCAGCCGTATGGCCATTTTTGTGCCTGGCGCGACGCCAAGTGGGAAAGGGTGGTGTCGAGGCTGAAGGCAGCAGGAAAGCCCGCAGCCCCCAGGTCTGTGGGGCTACGCAAGCGGTTCCCAAAGAGCTTCAGAAGAAGGCATAGTTTTCCCTGCTGGCTCCTTGTGCGGGAGACCCATCTCCAGCCATATGGCCATTTTTGTGCCTGGCGCGGCGCCAAGTGGGAAAGGGTGGAGTGGAGGCTGAAGGTAGCAGGAAAGCCCGCAGCACCCTGGTGTGTGAGGCTACGCAAGCGGTTCCCAAAGACCTTTAGAAGAAGGCATAGTTTTCCCTGCTGGCTCTTTTGGCAGGGGACCCATCTCCAACCGTATGGCTGTTTTTGTGCCTGGCGTGGCACCAAGTGGGAAAGGGTGGTGTCGAGGCTGAAGG
The DNA here is from genome assembly GCF_963924245.1 of Chroicocephalus ridibundus. Classification (NCBI taxonomy): domain Eukaryota; kingdom Metazoa; phylum Chordata; class Aves; order Charadriiformes; family Laridae; genus Chroicocephalus; species Chroicocephalus ridibundus. Next base: position 170,626 of record NW_026961558.1, on the reverse strand, counting down.
CAGTAGGAAAGCCCGCAGCCCCCAGGTCTGTGGGGCTACGCAAGCGGTTCCCAAAGAGCTTTAGAACAAGGCCTAGTTTACTCTGCTGGCTCCTTGGGCAGGGGACCCATCTCCAGCCGTATAGCCATTTTTGTGCCTGGCGCGGCGCCAAGTGGGAAAGGGTGATGTCGAGGCTGAAGGCAGCAGGAAAGCCCGCAGCCCCCAAGTCTGTGGGGCTACGCAAGCGGTTCCCAAAGAGCTTTAGAACAAGGCCTAGTTTTCCCTGCTGGGTCTTTGGGCGGGGGACACATCTCCAGCCGTATGGCCATTTTTGTACCTGGCGCGGCGCCAAGTGGGAAAGGGTGGTGTGGAGGCTGAAGGCAGCAGGAAAGCCCGCAGCCCCCAGGTCTGTGGGGCTACGCAAGCGGTTCCCATAGAGCTTTAGAACAAGGCCTAGTTTTCCCTGCTGGCTCCTTGGGCGGGTGACCCATCTCCAGCCGTATAGCCATTTTTGTGCCTGGCGCGGCACCAAGTGGGAAAGGGTGGTGTCGAGGCTGAAGGCAGCAGGAAAGCCCGCAGCCCCCAGGTCTGTGGGGCTACGCAAGCATTTCCCACAGAGCTTTAGAAGAAGGCATTGTTTTTCCTGCTGGCTCTTTGGGCGGTGGACCTACCTCGACCCGTATGCCCATTTTTGTGCCTGGCGCGGCGCCAATTGGGAAAGGGTGGTTTTGAGGCTGAAGGCAGCAGGAAAGCCTGCAGCCCCCAGGTCTGTGGGGCTACGCAAGAGGTTCCCAAATAGCTTTAGAACAAGGCATTGCTTTTCCTGCTGGCTCCTTGGGCAGGGGACCTATATTAAGCCGTATAGCCATTTTTGTGCCTGGCGCGGCACCAAGTGGGAAACGGTCATGTCAAGGTTGAAGGCATCTGGAAAGCCCTCAGCCCCCAGGTCTGTGGGGCTACGCAAGGGATTCACAAAGAGCTTTAGAACAAGGCATAGTTTTACTGCTGGCTCCTTGGGTGGGGGACCCATCTCCAGCCGTATGGCCGTTTTTGCTCCTGGCGCGGCGCCAAGTGGGAAAGGGTGGTGTGGAGGCTGAAGGCAGCAGGAAAGCCCGCAGCCCCCAGGTCTGTGGGGCTACGCAAGAGGTTCCCAAAGAGCTTTAGAACAAGGCATATTTTTCCCTGCTGGCTCCTTGGGTGGGGGACCCATCTCCAGCCGTATGGCCATTTTTGTGCCTGGCGCGACGCCAAGTGGGAAAGGGTGGTGTCGAGGCTGAAGGCAGCAGGAAAGCCCGCAGCCCCCAGGTCTGTGGGGCTACGCAAGCTTTTCTCAAAGAGCTTTAGAAGAAGGCATTGTTTTCCCTGCTGGCTCCTTGTTTGGGCGCCCCATCTCCAGCAATATGGCTGTTTTTGTGCCTGGCGCGACGCCAAGTGGGAAAGGGTGGTTTTGAGGCTGAAGGCAGCAGGAAAGCCCGCAGCCCCCAGGTGTGTGGGGCTACGCAAGCGGTTCCCAAAGAGCTTTAGAAGAAGGCATTGTTTTCCCTGCTGGCTCCTTGTGCGGGCGACCCATCTCCAGCCATATGGCCATTTTTGTGCCTGGCGCGGCGCCAAGTGGGAAAGGGTGGTGTGGAGGCTGAAGGCAGCAGGAAAGCCTGCAGCCCCCAGGTCTGTGGGGCTACGCAAGCGGTTCCCAAAGAGCTTTAGAACAAGGCATAGTTTTCCCTGCTGGCTCCTTGTGCGGGCGACCCATCTCCAGCCATATGGCCATTTTTGTGCCTGGCGTGGCACAAGTGGGAAAGGGTTGTGTCGAGGCTGAAGGCAGCAGGAAAGCCCGCAGCCCCCAGGTCTGTGGGGCTACGCAAGCGGTTCCCAAAGACCTTTAGAACAAGGCCTAGTTTTTCCTGCTGGCTCCTTGGGCGGGGGACCTATCTTCAGCCGTATAGCCATTTTTCTGCCTGGCGCGGCAACAAGTTGGAAAGGGTCATGTCAAGGTTGAAGGCAGCTGGAAAGCCCTCAGCCCCCAGGTCTGTGGGGCTACGCAAGCGGTTCCCAAAGAGCTTTAGAAGAAGGCATTGTATTCCCTGCTGGCTCCTTGTGCGGGAGACCCATCTCCAGCCATATGGCCATTTTTGTGCCTGGCGCGGCGCCAAGTGGGAAAGGGTGGTGTGGAGGCTGAAGGCAGCAGGAAAGCCCGCAGCCCCCAGGTCTGTGGGGCTACGCAAGCGTTTCCCAAAGAGCTTTAGAAAAAGGCATAGTTTTCCCTGCTGGCTCTTTGGGCGGGGGACCCATCTCCAGCCGTATGGCTGTTTTTGTGCCTGGCGTGGCACCAAGTGGGAAAGGGTGGTGTCGAGGCTGAAGGCAGCAGGAAAGCCCGCAGCCCCCAGGTCTGTGGGGCTATGCAAGCGGTTCCCAAAGAGCTTTAGAACAAGGCCTAGTTTACTCTGCTGGCTCCATGGGCAAGGGACCCATCTCCAGCCGTATAGCCATTTTTGTGCCTGGCGCGGCGCCAAGTGGGAAAGGGTGATGTCGAGGCTGAAGGCAGCAGGAAAGCCCGCAGCCCCCAAGTCTGTGGGGCTACGCAAGCGGTTCCCAAAGAGCTTTAGAACAAGGCCTAGTTTTCCCTGCTGGCTCCTTGGGCGGGGGACCCATCTCCAGCCGTATAGCCATTTTTGTGCCTAGAGCGACACCTAGTGGGAAAGCGTAGTATTGAGGCTGAAGGCAGCAGGAAAGCCTGCAGCCCCCAGGTCTGTGGGTGCTACGCAAGCGGTTCCCAAAGAGCTTTAGAACAAGGCCTAGTTTTCCCTGCTGGGTCTTTGGGCGGGGGACCCATCTCCAGCCGTTTGGCCATTTTTGTACCTGGCGCGGCGCCAAGTGGGAAAGGGTGGTGTGGAGGCTGAAGGCAGCAGGAAAGCCCGCAGCCCCCAGGTCTGTGGGGCTACGCAAGCAGTTCCCATAGAGCTTTAGAACAAGGCCTAGTTTTCCCTGCTGGCTCCTTGGGAGGGTGACCCATCTCCAGCCGTATAGCCATTTTTGTGCCTAACGCGGCACCAAGTGGGAAAGGGTGGTGTCGAGGCTGAAGGCAGCAGGAAAGCCCGCAGCCCCCAGGTCTGTGGGGCTACGAAAGCGGTTCCAACAGAGCTTTAGAACAAGGCATAGTTTTTCCTGCTGGCTCTTTGGGCGGTGGACCTACCTCGACCCGTATGCCCATTTTTGTGCCTGGCGCGGCGCCAATTGGGAAACGGTCATGTCAAGGTTGAAGGCAGCTGGAAAGACCTCAGCCCCCAGGTATGTGGGGCTACGCAAGGGATTCACAAAGAGCTTTAGAACAAGGCATAGTTTTCCTGCTGGCTCCTTGGGTGGGGGACCCATCTCCAGCCGTATGGCCATTTTTGCTCCTGGCGCGGCGCCAAGTGGGAAAGGGTGGTGTCGAGGCTGAAGGCAGCAGGAAAGGCCGTAGCCCGCAGGTCTGTGGGGCTATGCAAGAGGTTCCCAAAGAGCTTTAGAACAAGGCATATTTTTCCCTGCTGGCTGCTTGGGTGGGGGACCCATCTCCAGCCGTATGGCCATTTTTGTGCCTGGTGCGGCGCCAAGTGGGAAAGGGTGGTGTCGAGGCTGAAGGCAGCAGGAAAGCCTGCAGCCCCCAGGTCTGTGGGGCTACGCAAGCGGTTCCCAAAGAGCTTTAGAACAAAGCCTGGTTTTCCCTGCTGGGTCTTTGGGCGGGGGAACAATCTCCATCCGTATGGCCATTTTTGTGCCTGGCGCGGCACCAAGTGGGAAAGGGTCATGTCAAGGTTGAAGGCAGCTGGAAAGCCCTCAGCCCCCAGGTCTGTGGGGCTACGCAAGGGATTCACAAATAGCTTTAGAACAAGGCCAAGTTTTTCCTGCTGGCTCCTTGGGCGGGGGACCTATCTACAGCCGTATAGCCATTTTTGTGCCTGGCGCGGCACCAAGTGGGAAAGGGTCATGTCAAGGTTGAAGGCAGCTGGAAAGCCCTCAGCCCCCAGGTCTGTGGGGCTACGCAAGGGATTCACAAAGAGCTTTAGAACAAGGCATAGTTTTCCCTGCTGGTTCTTTTGGCGTGGGACGCATCTCCAGCCGTATGGCGGTTTTTGTGTCTGGCGTGGCACCAAGTGGGAAAGGGAGTTTTTGAGGCTGAAGGCAGCAGGAAAGCCCGCAGCCCCCAGGTCTGTGTGGCTACGCAAGAGGTTCCCAAAGAGCTTTAGAAGAAGGCATTGTTTTCCCTGCTGGCTCCTTGGGCGGGCGACCGATCTCCAGCCATATGGCCGTTTTTGTGCCTGGCGCGGCGCCAAGTGGGAAAGGGTGGTGTGGAGGCTGAAGGCAGCAGGAAAGCCCGCAGCCCCCAGGTCTGTGGGGCTACGCAAGCGGTTCCCTAAGAGCTTTAGAATAAGGCCTAGTTTGCCCTGCTGGTTCCTTGGGCGGGGGACCCATCTTCAGCCGTATGGCCATTTTTGTGCCTGGAGCGACACCTAGTGGGAAAGCGTAGTATTGAGGCTGAAGGCAGCAGGAAAGCCTGCAGCCCCCAGGTCTGTGGGGCTACGCAAGCGGTTCCCAAAGAGCTTTAGAACAAGGCCTAGTTTTCCCTGCTGGGTCTTTGGGCAGGGGACACATCTCCAGCCGTATGGCCATTTTTGTGCCTGGAGCGACGCCAAGTGGGAAAGGGTGGTGTCGAGGCTGAAGGCAGCAGGAAAGCCTGCAGCCCCCAGGTCTGTGGGTGGTACGCAAGCGGTTCCCAAAGACCTTTAGAACACGGCCTAGTTTTCCCTGCTGGGTCTTTGGACGGGGGACACATCTCCAGCCGTTTGGCCATTTTTGTACCTGGCGCGGTGCCAAGTGGGAAAGGGTGGTGTGGAGGCTGAAGGCAGCAGGAAAGCCCGCAGCCCCCAGGTCTGTGGGGGTACGCAAGCAGTTCCCATAGAGCTTTAGAACAAGGCCTAGTTTTCCCTGCTGGGTCTTTGGGCGGGGGAACAATCTCCATCCGTATGCCCATTTTTGTGCCTGGCGCGGCGCCAATTGGGAAAGGGTGGTTTTGAGGCTGAAGGCAGCAGGAAAGCCTGCAGCCCCCAGGTCTGTGGGGCTACGCAAGAGGTTCCCAAAGAGCTTTAGAACAAGGCATTGTTTTTCCTGCTGGCTCCTTGGGCAGGGGACATATCTTCAGCCGTATAGCCATTTTTGTGCCTGGTGCGGCACCAAGTGGGAAACAGTCGTGTCAAGGTTGAAGGCAGCAGGAAAGTCCTCAGCCCCCAGGTCTGTGGGGCTACGCAAGGGATTCACAAAGAGCTTTAGAACAAGGCACAGTTTTCCTGCTGGCTCCTTGGGTGCGGGAACCATCTCCAGCCGTATGGCCATTTTTGTGCCTGGTGCGGCGCCAAGTGGGAAAGGGTGGTATCGAGGCTGAAGGCAGCAGGAAAGCCCGCAGCCCCCAGGTGTGTGGGGCTACGCAAGCGTTTCCAAAGAGCTTTAGAACAAGGCATAGTTTTCCCTGCTGGCTCTTTGGGCGGGGGACCCATCTCCAGCCGTATGTCCATTTTTGTGCCTGGAGCGACACCTAGTGGGAAAGCGTAGTATTGAGGCTGAAGGCAGCAGGAAAGCCTGCAGCCCCCAGGTCTGTGGGTGCTACGCAAGCGGTTCCCAAAGAGCTTTAGAACAAGGCCTAGTTTTCGCTGCTGGGTCTTTGGGCAGAGGACACATCTCCAGCCGTATGGCCATTTTTGTACCTCGCGTGGCGCCAAGTGGGAAAGGTTGGTGTCAAGGCTGAAGGCAGCAGGAAGGCCCGCCGCCCCCAGGTCTTTGGGGCTACGCAAGCGGTTCCCAAAGAGCTTTAGAACAAGGCATAGTTTTCCCTGCTGGCTCCTTGGGCGGGTGACCTATCTTCAGCCGTATAGCCATTTTTCTACCTGGCGCGGCACCAAGTGGGAAAGGGTCATGTCAAGGCTGAATGCAGCAGGAAAGTCCGCAGCCCCCAGGTCTGTGGGTGCTACGCAAGCGGTTGCCAAAGAGCTTTAGAACAAGGCCTAGTTTTCCCTGCTGGGTCTTTGAGCGGGGGACACATCTCCAGCCGTATGGCCATTTTTGTACCTGGCGCGGCGCCAAGTGGGAAAGGGTGGTGTTGAGGCTGAAGGCAGCAGAAAAGCCCGCAGCCCCCAGGTCTGTGGGGCTACGCAAGCGGTTCCCATAGAGCTTTAGAACAAGGCCTAGTTTTCCCTACTGGCTCCTTGGGCGGGTGACCCATCTCCAGCCGTATAGTCATTCTTGTGCCTGGCGCGGCACCAAGTGGGAAAGTGTGGTGTCGAGGCTGAAGGCAGCAGGAAAGCCCGCAGCACCCAGGTCTGTGGGGCTACGCAAGCGGTTCCCAAAGGGCTTTAGAAGAAGGCATTGCTTTCCCTGCTGGCTCCTTGTGCGGGCGACCCATCTCTAGCCATATGTCTGTTTTTGTGCCTGGCGTGGTACCAAGTGGGAAAGGGTGGTGTCGAGGCTGAAGGCAGCAGGAAAGCCCGCAGCCCCCAGGTCTGTGGGGCTACGCAAGCAGTTCCCAAAGAGCTTTAGAACAAGGCATTGTTTTCCCTGCTGGCTCCTTGGGCGGGGGACCCACCTCCAGCCGTATGGCCATTTTTGTGCCTGGCGCGACGCCAAGTGGGAAAGGGTGGTGTCGAGGCTGAAGGCAGCAGGAAAGCCCGCAGCCCCCAGGTCTGTGGGGCTACGCAAGCGGTTCCCAAAGAGCTTCAGAAGAAGGCATAGTTTTCCCTGCTGGCTCCTTGTGCGGGAGACCCATCTCCAGCCATATGGCCATTTTTGTGCCTGGCGCGGCGCCAAGTGGGAAAGGGTGGAGTGGAGGCTGAAGGTAGCAGGAAAGCCCGCAGCACCCTGGTGTGTGAGGCTACGCAAGCGGTTCCCAAAGACCTTTAGAAGAAGGCATAGTTTTCCCTGCTGGCTCTTTTGGCAGGGGACCCATCTCCAACCGTATGGCTGTTTTTGTGCCTGGCGTGGCACCAAGTGGGAAAGGGTGGTGTCGAGGCTGAAGGCAGTAGGAAAGCCCGCAGCCCCCAGGTCTGTGGGGCTACGCAAGCGGTTCCCAAAGAGCTTTAGAACAAGGCCTAGTTTACTCTGCTGGCTCCTTGGGCAGGGGACCCATCTCCAGCCGTATAGCCATTTTTGTGCCTGGCGCGGCGCCAAGTGGGAAAGGGTGATGTCGAGGCTGAAGGCAGCAGGAAAGCCCGCAGCCCCCAAGTCTGTGGGGCTACGCAAGCGGTTCCCAAAGAGCTTTAGAACAAGGCCTAGTTTTCCCTGCTGGGTCTTTGGGCGGGGGACACATCTCCAGCCGTATGGCCATTTTTGTACCTGGCGCGGCGCCAAGTGGGAAAGGGTGGTGTGGAGGCTGAAGGCAGCAGGAAAGCCCGCAGCCCCCAGGTCTGTGGGGCTACGCAAGCGGTTCCCATAGAGCTTTAGAACAAGGCCTAGTTTTCCCTGCTGGCTCCTTGGGCGGGTGACCCATCTCCAGCCGTATAGCCATTTTTGTGCCTGGCGCGGCACCAAGTGGGAAAGGGTGGTGTCGAGGCTGAAGGCAGCAGGAAAGCCCGCAGCCCCCAGGTCTGTGGGGCTACGCAAGCATTTCCCACAGAGCTTTAGAAGAAGTCATTGTTTTTCCTGCTGGCTCTTTGGGCGGTGGACCTACCTCGACCCGTATGCCCATTTTTGTGCCTGGCGCGGCGCCAATTGGGAAAGGGTGGTTTTGAGGCTGAAGGCAGCAGGAAAGCCTGCAGCCCCCAGGTCTGTGGGGCTACGCAAGAGGTTCCCAAATAGCTTTAGAACAAGGCATTGCTTTTCCTGCTGGCTCCTTGGGCAGGGGACCTATATTAAGCCGTATAGCCATTTTTGTGCCTGGCGCGGCACCAAGTGGGAAACGGTCATGTCAAGGTTGAAGGCATCTGGAAAGCCCTCAGCCCCCAGGTCTGTGGGGCTACGCAAGGGATTCACAAAGAGCTTTAGAACAAGGCATAGTTTTACTGCTGGCTCCTTGGGTGGGGGACCCATCTCCAGCCGTATGGCCGTTTTTGCTCCTGGCGCGGCGCCAAGTGGGAAAGGGTGGTGTGGAGGCTGAAGGCAGCAGGAAAGCCCGCAGCCCCCAGGTCTGTGGGGCTACGCAAGAGGTTCCCAAAGAGCTTTAGAACAAGGCATATTTTTCCCTGCTGGCTCCTTGGGTGGGGGACCCATCTCCAGCCGTATGGCCATTTTTGTGCCTGGCGCGACGCCAAGTGGGAAAGGGTGGTGTCGAGGCTGAAGGCGGCAGGAAAGCCCGCAGCCCCCAGGTGTATGGGGCCACGCAAGCGTTTCCCAAAGAGCTTTAGAACAAGGCATAGTTTTTCCTGCTGGTTCTTTCGGCGTGGGACGCATCTCCAGCCGTATGGCTGTTTTTGTGCCTGGCGTGGCACCAAGTGGGAAAGGGTGGTGTGGAGGCTGAAGGCAGCAGGAAAGCCCGCAGCCCCCAGGTCTGTGGGGCTACGCAAGCGGTTCCCAAAGAGCTTTAGAAGAAGGCCTAGTTTACCCTGCTGGCTCCTTGTGCGGGAGACCCATCTCCAGCCATAAAGCCATTTTTGTGCCTGGCGCGGCGCCAAGTGGGAAAGGGTGGTGTGGAGGCTGAAGGCAGCAGGAAAGCCCGCAGCCCCCAGGTCTGTGGGGCTACGCAAGCTTTTCTCAAAGAGCTTTAGAAGAAGGCATTGTTTTCCCTGCTGGCTCCTTGTTTGGGCGCCCCATCTCCAGCCATATGGCTGTTTTTGTGCCTGGCGCGACGCCAAGTGGGAAAGGGTGGTTTTGAGGCTGAAGGCAGCAGGAAAGCCCGCAGCCCCCAGGTGTGTGGGGCTACGCAAGCGGTTCCCAAAGAGCTTTAGAAGAAGGCATTGTTTTCCCTGCTGGCTCCTTGTGCGGGCGACCCATCTCCAGCCATATGGCCATTTTTGTGCCTGGCGCGGCGCCAAGTGGGAAAGGGTGGTGTGGAGGCTGAAGGCAGCAGGAAAGCCTGCAGCCCCCAGGTCTGTGGGGCTACGCAAGCGGTTCCCAAAGAGCTTTAGAACAAGGCATAGTTTTCCCTGCTGGCTCCTTGTGCGGGCGACCCATCTCCAGCCATATGGCCATTTTTGTGCCTGGCGTGGCACAAGTGGGAAAGGGTTGTGTCGAGGCTGAAGGCAGCAGGAAAGCCCGCAGCCCCCAGGTCTGTGGGGCTACGCAAGCGGTTCCCAAAGACCTTTAGAACAAGGCCTAGTTTTTCCTGCTGGCTCCTTGGGCGGGGGACCTATCTTCAGCCGTATAGCCATTTTTCTGCCTGGCGCGGCAACAAGTTGGAAAGGGTCATGTCAAGGTTGAAGGCAGCTGGAAAGCCCTCAGCCCCCAGGTCTGTGGGGCTACGCAAGCGGTTCCCAAAGAGCTTTAGAAGAAGGCATTGTATTCCCTGCTGGCTCCTTGTGCGGGAGACCCAGCTCCAGCCATATGGCCATTTTTGTGCCTGGCGCGGCGCCAAGTGGGAAAGGGTGGTGTGGAGGCTGAAGGCAGCAGGAAAGCCCGCAGCCCCCAGGTCTGTGGGGCTACGCAAGCGTTTCCCAAAGAGCTTTAGAAAAAGGCATAGTTTTCCCTGCTGGCTCTTTGGGCGGGGGACCCATCTCCAGCCGTATGGCTGTTTTTGTGCCTGGCGTGGCACCAAGTGGGAAAGGGTGGTGTCGAGGCTGAAGGCAGCAGGAAAGCCCGCAGCCCCCAGGTCTGTGGGGCTATGCAAGCGGTTCCCAAAGAGCTTTAGAACAAGGCCTAGTTTACTCTGCTGGCTCCATGGGCAAGGGACCCATCTCCAGCCGTATAGCCATTTTTGTGCCTGGCGCGGCGCCAAGTGGGAAAGGGTGATGTCGAGGCTGAAGGCAGCAGGAAAGCCCGCAGCCCCCAAGTCTGTGGGGCTACGCAAGCGGTTCCCAAAGAGCTTTAGAACAAGGCCTAGTTTTCCCTGCTGGCTCCTTGGGCGGGGGACCCATCTCCAGCCGTATAGCCATTTTTGTGCCTAGAGCGACACCTAGTGGGAAAGCGTAGTATTGAGGCTGAAGGCAGCAGGAAAGCCTGCAGCCCCCAGGTCTGTGGGTGCTACGCAAGCGGTTCCCAAAGAGCTTTAGAACAAGGCCTAGTTTTCCCTGCTGGGTCTTTGGGCGGGGGACCCATCTCCAGCCGTTTGGCCATTTTTGTACCTGGCGCGGCGCCAAGTGGGAAAGGGTGGTGTGGAGGCTGAAGGCAGCAGGAAAGCCCGCAGCCCCCAGGTCTGTGGGGCTACGCAAGCAGTTCCCATAGAGCTTTAGAACAAGGCCTAGTTTTCCCTGCTGGCTCCTTGGGAGGGTGACCCATCTCCAGCCGTATAGCCATTTTTGTGCCTAACGCGGCACCAAGTGGGAAAGGGTGGTGTCGAGGCTGAAGGCAGCAGGAAAGCCCGCAGCCCCCAGGTCTGTGGGGCTACGAAAGCGGTTCCAACAGAGCTTTAGAACAAGGCATAGTTTTTCCTGCTGGCTCTTTGGGCGGTGGACCTACCTCGACCCGTATGCCCATTTTTGTGCCTGGCGCGGCGCCAATTGGGAAACGGTCATGTCAAGGTTGAAGGCAGCTGGAAAGACCTCAGCCCCCAGGTATGTGGGGCTACGCAAGGGATTCACAAAGAGCTTTAGAACAAGGCATAGTTTTCCTGCTGGCTCCTTGGGTGGGGGACCCATCTCCAGCCGTATGGCCATTTTTGCTCCTGGCGCGGCGCCAAGTGGGAAAGGGTGGTGTCGAGGCTGAAGGCAGCAGGAAAGGCCGTAGCCCGCAGGTCTGTGGGGCTATGCAAGAGGTTCCCAAAGAGCTTTAGAACAAGGCATATTTTTCCCTGCTGGCTGCTTGGGTGGGGGACCCATCTCCAGCCGTATGGCCATTTTTGTGCCTGGTGCGGCGCCAAGTGGGAAAGGGTGGTGTCGAGGCTGAAGGCAGCAGGAAAGCCTGTAGCCCCCAGGTCTGTGGGGCTACGCAAGCGGTTCCCAAAGAGCTTTAGAACAAAGCCTGGTTTTCCCTGCTGGCTCCTTGGGCGGGTGACCTATCTTCAGCCGTATAGCCATTTTTGTGCCTGGCGCGGCACCAAGTGGGAAAGGGTCATGTCAAGGCTGAATGCAGCAGGAAAGTCCGCAGCCCCCAGGTCTGTGGGGCTACGCAAGTGATTCCCAAAGAGCTTTTAAACAAGGCATAGATTTCCCTGCTGACTCCTTGGGCGGGGGACCCATCTCCAGCCATATGGCCATTTTTGTGCCTGGCGCGGCGCCAAGTGGGAAAGGGTGGTGTCGAGGCTGAAGGCAGCAGGAAAGCCCGCAGCCCCCAGGTCTGTGGGTGCTACGCAAGCGTTTCCCAAAGAGCTTTAGAACAAGGCATTGTTTTCCCTGCTGGCTCCTTGTGTGGGGGACACATCTCCAGCCATATGGCCATTTTTGTGCCTGGTGCAGCGCCAAGTGGGAAAGGGAGTTTTTGAGGCTGAAGGCAGCAAGAAAGCCCACAGCCCCCAGGTCTCTGGGTCTACGCAAGAGTTTCCCAAATAACTTTAGGACAAGTCCTAGTTTTTCTTGCTGATTCTTTCGGCGTGAGATGCATCTCCAGCCATATGGCCATTTTTGTGCCTGGCGCTACGACAAGTGGGAAAGGATGGTGTCGAGGCTGAAGGCAGCAGGAAAGCCCGCAGCCCCCAGGTCTGCGGGGCTACGCAAATGGTTCCCAAAGAGCTTTAGAACAAGACCTGGTTTTCCCTGCTGGCTCCTTAGGCGTGGGACCAATCTCCATCCGTATGGCCATTTTTGTGCCTGGCGCGGCGCCAAGTGGGAAAGGGTGGTGTTGAGGCTGAAGGCAGCAGGAAAGCCTGCAGCCCCCAGGTCTGTGGGTGCTACGCAAGGGGTTCCCAAAGAGCTTTAGAACAAGGCCTAGTTTTCCCTGCTGGGTCTTTGGGCGGGGGACACATCTCCAGCCGTATGGCCATTTTTGTACCTGGCGCGGCGCCAAGTGGGAAAGGGTGGTGTGGAGCCTGAAGGCAGCAGAAAAGCCCGCAGCCCCCAGGTCTGTGGGGCTACGCAAGCGGTTCCCATAGAGCTTTAGAACAAGGCCTAGTTTTCCCTGCTGGCTCCTTGGGCGGGTGACCCATCTCCAGCCGTATAGCCATTTTTGTGCCTGGCGCGGCACCAAGTGGGAAAGGGTGGTGTCGAGGCTGAAGGCAGCAGGAAAGCCCGCAGCCCCCAGGTCTGTGGGGCTACGCAAGCGGTTCCCACAGAACTTTAGAACAAGGCATAGTTTTCCCTGCTGGCTCTTTGGGCGGTGGACCTATCTCGACCCGTATGCCCATTTTTTTGCCTTGCGCGGCGCCAATTGGGAAAGGGAGGTTTTGAGGCTGAATGCAGCAGGAAAGCCTGCAGCCCCCAGGTCTGTGGGGCTACGCAAGCGGTTCCCAAAGAGCTTTAGAACAAGGCATTGTTTTCCCTGCTGGCTTCTTGGGCGGGGGACCCATCTCCAGCCGTATGGCCATTTTTGTGACTGGCGCGGCGCCAAGTGGGAAAGGGTGGTGTCGAGGCTGAAGGCAGCAGGAATGCCCGCAGCCCCCAGGTCTGTGGGGCTACGCAAGCGGTTCCCAAAGAGCTTTAGAACAAGGCCTAGATTTTCCTGCTGGCTCCTTGGGCGGGGGACCTATCTACAGCCGTATAACCATTTTTGTGCCTGGCGCGGCACCAAGTGGGAAAGGGTCATGTCAAGGTTGAAGGCAGCTGGAAAGCCCGCAGCCCCCAGGTCTGTGGGGCTACGCAAGCGGTTCCCAAAGAGCTTTAGAACAAGGCATAGTTTTCCCTGCTGGTTCTTTTGGCGTGGGACGCATCTCCAGCCGTATGGCTGTTTTTGTGTCTGGCGCGGCGCCAAGTGGGAAAGGGTGGTGTCGAGGCTGAAGGCAGCAGGAAAGCCTGCAGCCCCCAGGTCTGTGGGTGCTACGCAAGCGGTTCCCAAAGAGCTTTAGAACACGGCGTAGTTTTCCCTGCTGGGTCTTTTGGCGGGGGACCAATCTCCATCCGTATGGCCATTTTTGTGCCTGGCGTGGCGCCAAGTGGGAAAGGGTGGTGTCGAGGCTGAAGGCAGCAGGAAAGCCCGCAGCCCCCAGGTCTGTGGGGCTACGCAAGCGGTTCCCAAAGAGCTTTAGAAGAAGGCATTGTTTTCCCTGCTGGCTCCTTGTGCGGGCGACCCATCTCCAGTCATATGGCCATTTTTGTGCCTGGCGCGGCGCCAAGTGGGAAAGGGTGGTGTGGAGGCTGAAGGCAGCAGGAAAGTCCGCAGCCCACAGATCTGTGGGGCTACGCAAGCGTTTCCCAAAGAGCTTTAGAACAAGGCCTAGTTTTCCCTGCTGGCTCTTTGGGCGGGGGACCCATCTCCAGCCGTATAGCCATTTTTGTGCCTGGCGCGACGCCAAGTGGGAAAGGGTGGTGTCGAGGCTGAAGGCAGCAGGAAAGCCTGCAGCCCCCAGGTCTGCGTGGCTACGAAAGCGCTTCCCAAAAAGCTTTAGAACAAGGCCTGGTTTTCCCTGCTGGTTCCTTCGGCGTGGGACCAATCTCCATCCGTATGGCCATTTTTTTGCCTGGTGCGGCGCCAAGTGGGAAAGGGTGGTGTCGAGGCTGAAGGCAGCAGGAAAGCTCGCAGCCCCAGGTCTGTGGGGCTACGCAAGCGGTACCCTAAGAGCTTTTGAACAAGGCATAGTTTTCCCTGCTGGTTCCTTGGGCGGAGGACCCATCTCCAGCCTTATGGCCATTTTTGTGCCTGGAGCGGCACCTAGTGGGAAAGCGTAATATTGAGGCTGAAGGCAGCAGGAAAGCCTGCAGCCCCCAGGTCTGTGGGGCTACGCAAGCGGTTCCCAAAGAGCTTTAGAACAAGGCATAGTTTTCCCTGCTGGCTCTTTGGGCGGTAGACCTACCTCGACCCGTATGCCTATTTCTGTGCCTGGCGCGGCGCCAAGTGGGAAAGGGTGGTGTCGAGGCTGAAGGCAGCAGGAAGGCCCGCATCCCCCAGGTCTGTGGGGCTACGCAAGAGGTTCCCAAATAGCTTTAGAACAAGGCCTAGTTTTTCCTGCTGGCTCCTTGGGCGGGGGACCTATCTTCAGCTGTATAGCCATTTTTGTGCCTGGCGTGGCACCAAGTGGGAAAGGGTCATGTCAAGGCTGAAGGCAGCAGGAAAGCCCGCAGCCCCCAGGTCTGTGGGGCTACGCAAGCGGTTACCAAAGAGCTTTAGAACAAGGCCTAGTTTTCCCTGCTGGCTCCTTGGGCGGGGGACCCATCTCCAGCCGTATGTCCATTTTTGCTCCTGGCGCGGCGCCAAGTGGGAAAGTGTGGTGTCGAGGCTGAAGGCAGCAGGAAAGCCCGCAGCCCCCAGGTCTGTGGGGCTACGCAAGCGTTTCCCAAAGAGCTTTAGAACAAGGCATAGTTTTCCCTGCTGGCTCCTTGGGTGGGGGACCCATCTCCAGCCGAATGGCCATTTTTGTGCCTGGTGCGGCGCCAAGTGGGAAAGGGTGTTTTTGAGGCTGAAGGCAGCAGGAAAGACCGCAGCCCCCAGGTGTGTGGGGCTACGCAAGCGGTTCCCAAAGAACTTTAGAACAAGGCCTAGTTTTCCCTGCTGGCTCTTTGGGCGGGGGACCCATCTCCAGCCGTATGGCTGTTTGTGTGCCTGGCGTGGCACCAAGTGGGAAAGGGTGGTGTCGAGGCTGAAGGCAGCAGGAAAGCCCGCAGCCCCCAGGTCTGTGGGGCTACGCAAGCGGTTCCCAAAGAGCTTTAGAACAAGGCATTGTTTTCCCTGCTGGTTCCTTGTGCGGGGGACCCATCTCCAGCCATATGGCAATTTTTGTGCCTGGCGCGGCGCCAAGTGGGAAAGTGTGGTGTGGAGGCTGAAGGCAGCAGGAAAGTCCGCAGCCCCCAGATCTGTGGGGCTACGCAAGCGTTTCCCAAAGAGCTTTAGAACAAGGCCTAGTTTTCCCTGCTGGTTCCTTGGGCGTGGGACCAATCTCCATCCGTATGGCCATTTTTTTGCCTGGTGCGGCGCCAAGTGGGAAAGGGTGGTGTCGAGGCTGAAGGCAGCAGGAAAGCTCGCAGCCCCAGGTCTGTGGTGCTACGCAAGCGGTACCCTAAGAGCTTTTGAACAAGGCATAGTTTTCCCTGCTGGTTCCTTGGGCGGAGGACCCATCTCCAGCCGTATGGCTGTTTTTGTGCCTGGCGTGGCACCAAGTGGGAAAGGGTGTTTTTGAGGCTGAAGGCAGCAGGAAAGGCTGCAGCCCGCAGGTCTGTGGGGCTACGCAAGCGGTTCCCACAGAGCTTTAGAAGAAGGCATTGTTTTCCCTGCTGGCTCCTTGTGCGGGGGACCCATCTCCAGCCGTATGGCCATTTCTGTGCCTGGCGCGGCGCCAAGTGGGAAAGGGTGATGTCGAGGCTTAAGGCAGCAGAAAGGCCCGCAGCCCCCAGGTGTGTGGGGCTACGCAAGCGGTTCCCAAAGAACTTTATAACAAGGCCTAATTTTCCCTGCTGGTTCTTTTGGCGTGGGACGCATCTCCAGCCATATGGCTTTTTTTGTGCCTGGCGTGGCACCAAGTGGGAAAGTGTGGTGTGGAGGCTGAAGGCAGCAGGAAAGCCCGCAGCCCCCAGGTGTGTGGGGCTATGCAAGCGGTTCCCAAAGAGCTTTAGAACAAGGCCTAGTTTTTCCTGCTGGCTCCTTGGGCGGGGGACCTATCTTCAGCTGTATAGCCATTTTTGTGCCTGTTGTGGCACCAAGTGGGAAAGGGTCATGTCAAGGCTGAAGGCAGCAGGAAAGCCCGCAGCCCCCAGGTCTGTGGGGCTACGCAAGTGATTCCCAAAGAGCTTTAGAACAAGGCCTAGTTTTCCCTGCTGGCTCCTTGGGCGGGGGACCCATCTCCAGCCGTATGTCCATTTTTGCTCCTGGCGCGGCGCCAAGTGGGAAAGGGTGGTGTCGAGGCTGAAGGCAGCAGAAAGGCCCGCAGCCCCCAGGTGTGTGGGGCTACGCAAGCGGTTCCCAAAGAACTTTAAAACAAGGCCTAATTTTCCCTGCTGGTTCTTTTGGCGTGGGACGCATCTCCAGCTGTATGGCTTTTTTTGTGCCTGGCGTGGCACCAAGTGGGAAAGGGTGGTGTGGAGGCTGAAGGCAGCAGGAAAGCCCGCAGCCCCCAGGTCTGAGGGGCTACGCAAGAGGTTCCCAAAGAGCTTTAGAACACGGCCTAGTTTTCCCTGCTGGTGCCTTTTGCGGACGACCCATCTCCAGCCATATGGCCGTTTTTGTGCCTGGCGCGACGCCAAGTGGGAAAGGGTGGTGTCGAGGCTGAAGGCAGCAGGAAAGCCCGCAGCCCCCAGGTCTGTGGGTGCTACGCAAGCGGTTCCCAAAGAGCTTTAGAACACGGCCTAGTTTTCCCTGCTGGGTCTTTGGGCGGGGGACCAATCTCCATCCGTATGGCCATTTTTGTGCCTGGCGTGGCGCCAAGTGGGAAAGGGTGGTGTGGAGGCTGAAGGCAGCAGGAAAGCCCGCAGCCCCCAAGTCTGTGGGTCTACGCAAGCGTTTCCCAAAGAGCTTTAGAACAAGGCATAGTTTTCTCTGCTGGCTCTTTGAGCGGTAGACCTACCTCGACCCGTATGCCCATTTCTGTGCCTCGCGCGGCGCCAAGTGGGAAAGGGTGGTGTCGAGGCTGAAGGCAGCAGGAAGGCCCGCATCCCCCAGGTCTGTGGGGCTACGCAAGAGGTTCCCAAATAGCTTTAGAACAAGGCCTAGTTTTCCCTGCTGGCTCCTTGGGCGGGGGACCTATCTTGAGCTGTATAGCCATTTTTGTGCCTGGCATGGCACCAAGTGGGAAAGGGTCATGTCAAGGCTGAAGGCAGCAGGAAAGCCCGCAGCCCCCAGGTCTGTGGGGCTACGCAAGTGATTCCCAAAGAGCTTTAGAACAAGGCATAGTTTTCCCTGCTGGCTCCTTGGGCGGGGGACCCATCTCCAGCTGTATGTCCATTTTTCTCCTGGCGCGGTGCCAAGTGGGAAAGTGTGGTGTGGAGGCTGAAGGCAGCAGGAAAGCCTGCAGCCCCCAGGTCTGTGGGGCTACGCAAGCGTTTCCCAAAGAGCTTTAGAACAAGGCATAGTTTTCCCTGCTGGCTCCTTGGGTGGGGGACCCATCTCCAGCCGTATGGCCATTTTTGTGCCTGGCGCGACGCCAAGTGGGACAGGGTGGTGTCGAGGCTGAAGGCAGCAGGAAAGTCCGCAGCCCCCAGGTCTGTGGGGCTACGCAAGAGGTTCCCAAAGAGCTTTAGAACAAGGCCTAGTTTTCCCTGCTGGCTCTTTGGGCGGGGGACCCATCTCCAGCCGTATGGCCATTTCTGTGCCTGGCGCGGCGCCAAGTGGGAAAGGGTGATGTCGAGGCTTAAGGCAGCAGAAAGGCCCACAGCCCCCAGGTGTGTGGGGCTACGCAAGCGGTTCCCAAAGAACTTTATAACAAGGCCTAATTTTCCCTGCTGCTTCTTTTGGCGTGGGACGCATCTCCAGCCATATGGCTTTTTTTGTGCCTGGCGTGGCACCAAGTGGGAAAGGGTGGTGTGGAGGCTGAAGGCAGCAGGAAAGCCCGCAGCCCCCAGGTGTGTGGGGCTATGCAAGCGGTTCCCAAAGAGCTTTAGAACAAGGCCTAGTTTTTCCTGCTGGCTCCTTGGGCGGGGGACCTATCTTCAGCTGTATAGCCATTTTTGTGCCTGTTGTGGCACCAAGTGGGAAAGGGTCATGTCAAGGCTGAAGGCAGCAGGAAAGCCCGCAGCCCCCAGGTCTGTGGGGCTACGCAAGTGATTCCCAAAGAGCTTTAGAACAAGGCCTAGTTTTCCCTGCTGGCTCCTTGGGCGGGGGACCCATCTCCAGCCGTATGTCCATTTTTGCTCCTGGCGCGGCGCCAAGTGGGAAAGGGTGGTGTCGAGGCTGAAGGCAGCAGAAAGGCCCGCAGCCCCCAGGTGTGTGGGGCTACGCAAGCGGTTCCCAAAGAACTTTAAAACAAGGCCTAATTTTCCCTGCTGGTTCTTTTGGCGTGGGACGCATCTCCAGCTGTATGGCTTTTTTTGTGCCTGGCGTGGCACCAAGTGGGAAAGGGTGGTGTGGAGGCTGAAGGCAGCAGGAAAGCCCGCAGCCCCCAGGTCTGAGGGGCTACGCAAGAGGTTCCCAAAGAGCTTTAGAACACGGCCTAGTTTTCCCTGCTGGTGCCTTTTGCGGACGACCCATCTCCAGCCATATGGCCGTTTTTGTGCCTGGCGCGACGCCAAGTGGGAAAGGGTGGTGTCGAGGCTGAAGGCAGCAGGAAAGCCCGCAGCCCCCAGGTCTGTGGGTGCTACGCAAGCGGTTCCCAAAGAGCTTTAGAACAGGGCCTAGTTTTCCCTGCTGGGTCTTTGGGCGGGGGACCAATCTCCATCCGTATGGCCATTTTTGTGCCTGGCGTGGCGCCAAGTGGGAAAGGGTGGTGTGGAGGCTGAAGGCAGCAGGAAAGCCCGCAGCCCCCAAGTCTGTGGGTCTACGCAAGCGTTTCCCAAAGAGCTTTAGAACAAGGCATAGTTTTCTCTGCTGGCTCTTTGAGCGGTAGACCTACCTCGACCCGTATGCCCATTTCTGTGCCTCGCGCGGCGCCAAGTGGGAAAGGGTGGTGTCGAGGCTGAAGGCAGCAGGAAGGCCCGCATCCCCCAGGTCTGTGGGGCTACGCAAGAGGTTCCCAAATAGCTTTAGAACAAGGCCTAGTTTTCCCTGCTGGCTCCTTGGGCGGGGGACCTATCTTGAGCTGTAGAGCCATTTTTGTGCCTGGCATGGCACCAAGTGGGAAAGGGTCATGTCAAGGCTGAAGGCAGCAGGAAAGCCCGCAGCCCCCAGGTCTGTGGGGCTACGCAAGTGATTCCCAAAGAGCTTTAGAACAAGGCATAGTTTTCCCTGCTGGCTCCTTGGGCGGGGGACCCATCTCCAGCTGTATGTCCATTTTTCTCCTGGCGCGGTGCCAAGTGGGAAAGTGTGGTGTGGAGGCTGAAGGCAGCAGGAAAGCCTGCAGCCCCCAGGTCTGTGGGGCTACGCAAGCGTTTCCCAAAGAGCTTTAGAACAAGGCATAGTTTTCCCTGCTGGCTCCTTGGGTGGGGGACCCATCTCCAGCCGTATGGCCATTTTTGTGCCTGGCGCGACGCCAAGTGGGACAGGGTGGTGTCGAGGCTGAAGGCAGCAGGAAAGTCCGCAGCCCCCAGGTCTGTGGGGCTACGCAAGAGGTTCCCAAAGAGCTTTAGAACAAGGCCTAGTTTTCCCTGCTGGCTCTTTGGGCGGGGGACCCATCTCCAGCCGTATGGCCATTTCTGTGCCTGGCGCGGCGCCAAGTGGGAAAGGGTGATGTCGAGGCTTAAGGCAGCAGAAAGGCCCACAGCCCCCAGGTGTGTGGGGCTACGCAGGCGGTTCCCAAAGAACTTTATAACAAGGCCTAATTTTCCCTGCTGCTTCTTTTGGCGTGGGACGCATCTCCAGCCATATGGCTTTTTTTGTGCCTGGCGTGGCACCAAGTGGGAAAGGGTGGTGTGGAGGCTGAAGGCAGCAGGAAAGCCCGCAGCCCCCAGGTGTGTGGGGCTATGCAAGCGGTTCCCAAAGAGCTTTAGAACAAGGCCTAGTTTTTCCTGCTGGCTCCTTGGGCGGGGGACCTATCTTCAGCTGTATAGCCATTTTTGTGCCTGTTGTGGCACCAAGTGGGAAAGGGTCATGTCAAGGCTGAAGGCAGCAGGAAAGCCCGCAGCCCCCAGGTCTGTGGGGCTACGCAAGTGATTCCCAAAGAGCTTTAGAACAAGGCCTAGTTTTCCCTGCTGGCTCCTTGGGCGGGGGACCCATCTCCAGCCGTATGTCCATTTTTGCTCCTGGCGCGGCGCCAAGTGGGAAAGGGTGGTGTCGAGGCTGAAGGCAGCAGAAAGGCCCGCAGCCCCCAGGTGTGTGGGGCTACGCAAGCGGTTCCCAAAGAACTTTAAAACAAGGCCTAATTTTCCCTGCTGGTTCTTTTGGCGTGGGACGCATCTCCAGCTGTATGGCTTTTTTTGTGCCTGGCGTGGCACCAAGTGGGAAAGGGTGGTGTGGAGGCTGAAGGCAGCAGGAAAGCCCGCAGCCCCCAGGTCTGAGGGGCTACGCAAGAGGTTCCCAAAGAGCTTTAGAACACGGCCTAGTTTTCCCTGCTGGTGCCTTTTGCGGACGACCCATCTCCAGCCATATGGCCGTTTTTGTGCCTGGCGCGACGCCAAGTGGGAAAGGGTGGTGTCGAGGCTGAAGGCAGCAGGAAAGCCCGCAGCCCCCAGGTCTGTGGGTGCTACGCAAGCGGTTCCCAAAGAGCTTTAGAACACGGCCTAGTTTTCCCTGCTGGGTCTTTGGGCGGGGGACCAATCTCCATCCGTATGGCCATTTTTGTGCCTGGCGTGGCGCCAAGTGGGAAAGGGTGGTGTGGAGGCTGAAGGCAGCAGGAAAGCCCGCAGCCCCCAAGTCTGTGGGTCTACGCAAGCGTTTCCCAAAGAGCTTTAGAACAAGGCATAGTTTTCTCTGCTGGCTCTTTGAGCGGTAGACCTACCTCGACCCGTATGCCCATTTCTGTGCCTCGCGCGGCGCCAAGTGGGAAAGGGTGGTGTCGAGGCTGAAGGCAGCAGGAAGGCCCGCATCCCCCAGGTCTGTGGGGCTACGCAAGAGGTTCCCAAATAGCTTTAGAACAAGGCCTAGTTTTCCCTGCTGGCTCCTTGGGCGGGGGACCTATCTTGAGCTGTATAGCCATTTTTGTGCCTGGCATGGCACCAAGTGGGAAAGGGTCATGTCAAGGCTGAAGGCAGCAGGAAAGCCCGCAGCCCCCAGGTCTGTGGGGCTACGCAAGTGATTCCCAAAGAGCTTTAGAACAAGGCATAGTTTTCCCTGCTGGCTCCTTGGGCGGGGGACCCATCTCCAGCTGTATGTCCATTTTTCTCCTGGCGCGGTGCCAAGTGGGAAAGTGTGGTGTGGAGGCTGAAGGCAGCAGGAAAGCCTGCAGCCCCCAGGTCTGTGGGGCTACGCAAGCGTTTCCCAAAGAGCTTTAGAAGAAGGCATAGTTTTCCCTGCTGGCTCCTTGGGTGGGGGACCCATCTCCAGCCGTATGGCCATTTTTGTGCCTGGCGCGACGCCAAGTGGGACAGGGTGGTGTCGAGGCTGAAGGCAGCAGGAAAGTCCGCAGCCCCCAGGTCTGTGGGGCTACGCAAGAGGTTCCCAAAGAGCTTTAGAACAAGGCCTAGTTTTCCCTGCTGGCTCTTTGGGCGGGGGACCCATCTCCAGCCGTATGGCCATTTCTGTGCCTGGCGCGGCGCCAAGTGGGAAAGGGTGATGTCGAGGCTTAAGGCAGCAGAAAGGCCCACAGCCCCCAGGTGTGTGGGGCTACGCAAGCGGTTCCCAAAGAACTTTAGAACAAGGCCTAATTTTCCCTGCTGCTTCTTTTGGCGTGGGACGCATCTCCAGCCATATGGCTTTTTTTGTGCCTGGCGTGGCACCAAGTGGGAAAGGGTGGTGTGGAGGCTGAAGGCAGCAGGAAAGCCCGCAGCCCCCAGGTGTGTGGGGCTATGCAAGCGGTTCCCAAAGAGCTTTAGAACAAGGCCTAGTTTTTCCTGCTGGCTCCTTGGGCGGGGGACCTATCTTCAGCTGTATAGCCATTTTTGTGCCTGTCATGGCACCAAGTGGGAAAGGGTCATGTCAAGGCTGAAGGCAGCAGGAAAGCCCGCAGCCCCCAGGTCTGTGGGGCTACGCAAGTGATTCCCAAAGAGCTTTAGAACAAGGCCTAGTTTTCCCTGCTGGCTCCTTGGGCGGGGGACCCATCTCCAGCCGTATGTCCATTTTTGCTCCTGGCGCGGCGCCAAGTGGGAAAGGGTGGTGTCGAGGCTGAAGGCAGCAGAAAGGCCCGCAGCCCCCAGGTGTGTGGGGCTACGCAAGCGGTTCCCAATGAACTTTAAAACAAGGCCTAATTTTCCCTGCTGGTTCTTTTGGCGTGGGACGCATCTCCAGCCGTATGGCTTTTTTTGTGCCTGGCGTGGCGCCAAGTGGGAAAGGGTGGTTTTGAGGCTGAAGGCAGCAGGAAAGCCCGCAGCCCCCAGGTCTGTGGGGCTACGCAAGAGGTTCCCAAAGAGCTTTAGAAAAAGGCATTGTTTCCCCTGCTGGTGCCTTTTGCGGGCGACCCATCTCCAGCCATATGGCCGTTTTTGTGCCTGGCGCGACGCCAAGTGGGAAAGGGTGGTGTCGAGGCTGAAGGCAGCAGGAAAGCCCGCAGCCCCCAGGTCTGTGGGTTCTACGCAAGCGGTTCCCAAAGAGCTTTAGAACACGGCCTAGTTTTCCCTGCTGGGTCTTTGGGCGGGGGACCAATCTCCATCCGTATGGCCATTTTTTTGCCTGGCGTGGCGCCAAGTGGGAAAGGGTGGTGTGGAGGCTGAAGGCAGCAGGAAAGCCCGCAGCCCCCAGGTCTGTGGGGCTACGCAAGCGTTTCCCAAAGAGCTTTAGAACAAGGCATAGTTTTCTCTGTTGGCTCTTTTAGCGGTAGACCTACCTCGACCCGTATGCCCATTTCTGTGCCTCGCGCGGCGCCAAGTGGGAAAGGGTGGTGTCGAGGCTGAAGGCAGCAGGAAGGCCCGCATCCCCCAGGTCTGTGGGGCTACGCAAGCGGTTCCCAAAGAGCTTTAGAACAAGGCCTAGTTTTTCCTGCTGGCTCCTTGGGCGGGGGACCTATCTTCAGCTGTATAGCCATTTTTGTGCCTGGCGTGGCACCAAGTGGGAAAGGGTCATGTCAAGGCTGAAGGCAGCAGGAAAGCCCGCAGCCCCCAGGTCTGTGGGGCTACGCAAGTGATTCCCAAAGAGCTTTAGAACAAGGCATAGTTTTCCCTGCTGGCTCCTTGGGAGGGGGACCCATCTCCAGCCGTATGTCCATTTTTCTCCTGGCGCGGCGCCAAGTGGGAAAGTGTGGTGTGGAGGCTGAAGGCAGCAGGAAAGCCCGCAGCCCCCAGGTCTGTGGGGCTACACAAGCGTTTCCCAAAGAGCTTTAGAACAAGGCATAGTTTTCCCTGCTGGCTCCTTGGGTGGGGGACCCATCTCCAGCCGTATGGCTGTTTGTGTGCCTGGCGTGGCACCAAGTGGGAAAGGGTGGTGTCGAGGCTGAAGGCAGCAGGAAAGCCCGCAGCCCCCAGGTCTGTCGGGCTACGCAAGCGGTTCCCAAAGAGCTTTAGAACAAGGCCTAGTTTTCCCTGCTGGTTCCTTGTGCGGGGGACCCATCTCCAGCCATATGGCCATTTTTGTGCCTGGCGCGACGCCAAGTGGGAAAGGGTGGTGTCGAGGCTGAAGGCAGCAGGAAAGTCCGCAGCCCCCAGATCTGTGGGGCTACGCAAGCGTTTCCCAAAGAGCTTTAGAACAAGGCCTAGTTTTCCCTGCTGGCTCTTTGGGCGGGGGACCCATCTCCGGCCGTATAGCCATTTTTGTGCCTGGCGCGACGCCAAGTGGGAAAGGGTTGTGTCGAGGCTGAAGGCAGCAGGAAAGCCTGCAGCCCCCAGGTCTGCGTGGCTACGCAAGCGTTTCCCAAAAAGCTTTAGAACAAGGCCTGGTTTTCCCTGCTGGTTCCTTGGGCGTGGGACCAATCTCCATCCGTATGGCCATTTTTTTGCCTGGTGCGGCGCCAAGTGGGAAAGGGTGGTGTCGAGGCTGAAGGCAGCAGGAAAGCTCGCAGCCCCAGGTCTGTGGTGCTACGCAAGCGGTACCCTAAGAGCTTTTGAACAAGGCATAGTTTTCCCTGCTGGTTCCTTGGGCGGAGGACCCATCTCCAGCCTTATGGCCATTTTTGTGCCTGGAGCGACACCTAGTGGGAAAGCGTAGTATTGAGGCTGAAGGCAGCAGGAAAGCCTGCAGCCCCCAGGTCTGTGGGGCTACGCAAGTGATTCCCAAAGAGCTTTAGAACAAGGCCTAGTTTTCCCTGCTGGCTCCTTGGGCGGGGGACCCATCTCCAGCCGTATGTCCATTTTTGCTCCTGGCCCGGCGCCAAGTGGGAAAGGGTGGTGTCGAGGCTGAAGGCAGCAGGAAAGCCCGCAGCCCCCAGGTCTGTGGGGCTACGCCAGCGTTTCCCAAAGAGCTTTAGAACAAGGCCTAGTTTTCCCTGCTGGCTCCTTGGGTGGGGGACCCATCTCCAGCCGTATGGCTGTTTGTGTGCCTGGCGTGGCACCAAGTGGGAAAGGGTGGTGTCGAGGCTGAAGGCAGCAGGAAAGCCCGCAGCCCCCTGGTCTGTGGGGCTACGCAAGCGGTTCCCAAAGAGCTTTAGAACAAGGCATTGTTTTCCCTGCTGGTTCCTTGTGCGGGGGACCCATCTCCAGCCATATGGCCATTTTTGTGCCTGGCGCGACGCCAAGTGGGAAAGGGTGGTGTGGTGGCTGAGGGCAGCAGGAAAGTCCGCAGCCCCCAGATCTGTGGGGCTACGCAAGCGTTTCCCAAAGAGCTTTAGAAGAAGGCCTAGTTTTCCCTGCTGGCTCTTTGGGCGGGGGACCCATCTCCAGCCGTATAGCCATTTTTGTGCCTGGCGCGACGCCAAGTGGGAAAGGGTTGTGTCGAGGCTGAAGGCAGCAGGAAAGCCTGCAGCCCCCAGGTCTGCGTGGCTATGCAAGCGGTTCCCAAAAAGCTTTAGAACAAGGCCTGGTTTTCCCTGCTGGTTCCTTGGGCGTGGGACCAATCTCCATCCGTATGGCCATTTTTTTGCCTGGTGCGGCGCCAAGTGGGAAAGGGTGGTGTCGAGGCTGAAGGCAGCAGGAAAGCTCGCAGCCCCAGGTCTGTGGGGCTACGCAAGCGGTACCCTAAGAGCTTTTGAACAAGGCATAGTTTTCCCTGCTGGTTCCTTGGGCGGAGGACCCATCTCCAGCCTTATGGCCATTTTTGTGCCTGGAGCGACACCTAGTGGGAAAGCGTAGTATTGAGGCTGAAGGCAGCAGGAAAGCCTGCAGCCCCCAGGTCTGTGGGGCTACGCAAGCGGTTCCCAAAGAGCTTTAGAACAAGGCATAGTTTTCCCTGCTGCCTCTTTGGGCGGGGGACCCATCTCCAGCCGTATGGCTGTTTTTGTGCCTGGCGTGGCACCAAGTGGGAAAGGGTGTTTTTGAGGCTGAAGGCAGCAGGAAAGGCTGCAGCCCGCAGGTCTGTGGGGCTACGCAAGCGGTTCCCACAGAGCTTTAGAAGAAGGCATTGTTTTCCCTGCTGGCTCCTTGTGCGGGGGACCCATCTCCAGCCGTATGGCCATTTCTGTGCCTGGCGCGGCGCCAAGTGGGAAAGGGTGATGTCGAGGCTTAAGGCAGCAGAAAGGCCCGCAGCCCCCAGGTGTGTGGGGCTACGCAAGCGGTTCCCAAAGAACTTTAGAACAAGGCCTAATTTTCCCTGCTGGTTCTTTTGGCGTGGGACGCATCTCCAGCCATATGGCTTTTTTTGTGCCTGGCGTGGCACCAAGTGGGAAAGGGTGGTGTGGAGGCTAAAGGCAGCAGGAAAGCCCGCAGCCCCCAGGTCTGTGGGGCTATGCAAGCGGTTCCCAAAGAGCTTTAGAACAAGGCCTAGTTTTTCCTGCTGGCTCCTTGGGCGGGGGACCTATCTTCAGCTGTATAGCCATTTTTGTGCCTGGCGTGGCACCAAGTGGGAAAGGGTCATGTCAAGGCTGAAGGCAGCAGGAAAGCCCGCAGCCCCCAGGTCTGTGGGGCTACGCAAGTGATTCCCAAAGAGCTTTAGAACAAGGCCTAGTTTTCCCTGCTGGCTCCTTGTGCGGGGGGCCCATCTAAAGCCATATGGCCGTTTTTGTGCCTGGCGCGACGCCAAGTGGGAAAGGGTGGTGTCGAGGCTGAAGGCAGCAGGAAAGCCCGCAGCCCCCAGGTCTGTGGGGCTACGCAAGCGGTTCCCAAAGAGCTTTAGAAGAAGGCATTGTTTTCCCTGCTGGCTCCTTTTGCGGGCGACCCATCTCCAGCCATATGGCCATTTTTGTGCCTGGCGCGACGCCAAGTGGGAAAGGGTGGTGTCGAGGCTGAAGGCAGCAGGAAAGCCCGCAGCCCCCAGGTCTGTGGGTGCTACGCAAGCGGTTCCCAAAGAGCTTTAGAACACGGCCTAGTTTTCCCTGCTGGGTCTTTGGGCGGGGGACCAATCTCCATCCGTATGGCCATTTTTTTGCCTGGCGTGGCGCCAAGTGGGAAAGGGTGGTGTGGAGGCTGAAGGCAGCAGGAAAGCCCGCAGCCCCCAGGTCTGTGGGTCTACGCAAGCGTTTCCCAAAGAGTTTTAGAACAAGGCATAGTTTTCTCTGCTGGCTCTTTGAGCGGTAGACCTACCTCGACCCGTATGCCCATTTCTGAGCCTGGCGCGGCGCCAAGTGGGAAAGGGTGGTGTCGAGGCTGAAGGCAGCAGGAAGGCCCGCATCCCCCAGGTCTGTGGGGCTACGCAAGAGGTTCCCAAATAGCTTTAGAACAAGGCCTAGTTTTTCCTGCTAGCTCCTTGGGCGGGGGACCCATCTCCAGCCGTATGTCCATTTTTGCTCCTGGCGCGGCGCCAAGTGGGAAAGTGTGGTGTGGAGGCTGAAGGCAGCAGGAAAGCCCGCAGCCCCCAGGTCTGTGGGGCTACACAAGCGTTTCCCAAAGAGCTTTAGAACAAGGCATAGTTTTCCCTGCTGGCTCCTTGGGTGGGGGACCCATCTCCAGCCGTATGGCTGTTTGTGTGCCTGGCGTGGCACCAAGTGGGAAAGGGTGGTGTCGAGGCTGAAGGCAGCAGGAAAGCCCGCAGCCCCCAGGTCTGTCGGGCTACGCAAGCGGTTCCCAAAGAGCTTTAGAACAAGGCCTAGTTTTCCCTGCTGGTTCCTTGTGCGGGGGACCCATCTCCAGCCATATGGCCATTTTTGTGCCTGGCACGACGCCAAGTGGGAAAGGGTGGTGTCGAGGCTGAAGGCAGCAGGAAAGGTCGCAGCCCCCAGATCTGTGGGGCTACGCAAGCGTTTCCCAAAGAGCTTTAGAACAAGGCCTAGTTTTCCCTGCTGGCTCTTTGGGCGGGGGACCCATCTCCAGCCGTATGTCCATTTTTGCTCCTGGCGCGGCGCCAAGTGGGAAAGGGTGGTGTCGAGGCTGAAGGCAGCAGGAAAGCCTGCAGCCCCCAGGTCTGTGGGGCTACGCAAGTGATTCCCAAAGAGCTTTAGAACAAGGCCTAGTTTTCCCTGCTGGCTCCTTGGGCGGGGGACCCATCTCCAGCCGTATGTCCATTTTTGCTCCTGGCGCGGCGCCAAGTGGGAAAGGGTGGTGTCGAGGCTGAAGGCAGCAGGAAAGCCCGCAGCCCCCAGGTCTGTGGGGCTACGCAAGCGTTTCCCAAAGAGCTTTAGAACAAGGCCTAGTTTTCCCTGCTGGCTCCTTGGGTGGGGGACCCATCTCCAGCCGTATGGCCATTTTTGTGCCTGGTGCGGCGCCAAGTGGGAAAGGGTGGTGTCGAGGCTGAAGGCAGCAGGAAAGACCGCAGCCCCCAGGTGTGTGGGGCTACGCAAGCGGTTCCCAAAGAACTTTAGAACAAGGCCTAGTTTTCCCTGCTGGCTCTTTCGGCGTGGGACGCATCTCCAGCCGTATGGCTGTTTGTGTGCCTGGCGTGGCACCAAGTGGGAAAGGGTGGTGTCGAGGCTGAAGGCAGCAGGAAAGCCCGCAGCCCCCAGGTCTGTGGGGCTACGCAAGCGGTTCCCAAAGAGCTTTAGAACAAGGCATTGTTTTCCCTGCTGGTTCCTTGTGCGGGGGACCCATCTCCAGCCATATGGCCATTTTTGTGCCTGGCGCGACGCCAAGTGGGAAAGGGTGGTGTGGTGGCTGAGGACAGCAGGAAAGTCCGCAGCCCCCAGATCTGTGGGGCTACGCAAGCGTTTCCCAAATACCTTTAGAACAAGGCCTAGTTTTCCCTGCTGGCTCTTTGGGCGGGGGACCCATCTCCAGCCGTATAGCCATTTTTGTGCCTGGCGCGACGCCAAGTGGGAAAGGGTTGTGTCGAGGCTGAAGGCAGCAGGAAAGCCTGCAGCCCCCAGGTCTGCGTGGCTATGCAAGCGGTTCCCAAAAAGCTTTAGTACAAGGCCTGGTTTTCCCTGCTGGTTCCTTGGGCGTGGGACCAATCTCCATCCGTATGGCCATTTTTTTGCCTGGTGCGGCGCCAAGTGGGAAAGGGTGGTGTCGAGGCTGAAGGCAGCAGGAAAGCTCGCAGCCCCAGGTCTGTGGTGCTACGCAAGCGGTACCCTAAGAGCTTTTGAACAAGGCATAGTTTTCCCTGCTGGTTCCTTGGGCGGAGGACCCATCTCCAGCCTTATGGCCATTTTTGTGCCTGGAGCGACACCTAGTGGGAAAGCGTAGTATTGAGGCTGAAGGCAGCAGGAAAGCCTGCAGCCCCCAGGTCTGTGGGGCTACGCAAGCGGTTCCCAAAGAGCTTTAGAACAAGGCATAGTTTTCCCTGCTGCCTCTTTGGGCGGGGGACCCATCTCCAGCCGTATGGCTGTTTTTGTGCCTGGCGTGGCACCAAGTGGGAAAGAGTGTTTTTGAGGCTGAAGGCAGCAGGAAAGGCTGCAGCCCGCAGGTCTGTGGGGCTACGCAAGCGGTTCCCACAGAGCTTTAGAAGAAGGCATTGTTTTCCCTGCTGGCTCCTTGTGCGGGGGACCCATCTCCAGCCGTATGGCCATTTCTGTGCCTGGCGCGGCGCCAAGTGGGAAAGGGTGATGTCGAGGCTTAAGGCAGCAGAAAGGCCCGCAGCCCCCAGGTGTGTGGGGCTACGCAAGCGGTTCCCAAAGAACTTTAGAACAAGGCCTAATTTTCCCTGCTGGTTCTTTTGGCGTGGGACGCATCTCCAGCCATATGGCTTTTTTTGTGCCTGGCGTGGCACCAAGTGGGAAAGGGTGGTGTGGAGGCTAAAGGCAGCAGGAAAGCCCGCAGCCCCCAGGTCTGTGGGGCTATGCAAGCGGTTCCCAAAGAGCTTTAGAACAAGGCCTAGTTTTTCCTGCTGGCTCCTTGGGCGGGGGACCTATCTTCAGCTGTATAGCCATTTTTGTGCCTGTCGTGGCACCAAGTGGGAAAGGGTCATGTCAAGGCTGAAGGCAGCAGGAAAGCCCGCAGCCCCCAGGTCTGTGGGGCTACGCAAGCGGTTCCCAAAGAGCTTTAGAACAAGGCCTAGTTTTCCCTGCTGGCTCCTTGGGCGGGGGACCCATCTCCAGCCGTATGTCCATTTTTGCTCCTGGCGCGGCGCCAAGTGGGAAAGGGTGGTGTCGAGGCTGAAGGCAGCAGAAAGGCCCGCAGCCCCCAGGTGTGTGGGGCTACGCAAGCGGTTCCCAAAGAACTTTAAAACAAGGCCTAATTTTCCCTGCTGGTTCTTTTGGCGTGGGACGCATCTCCAGCCGTATGGCTTTTTTTGTGCCTGGCATGGCACCAAGTGGGAAAGGGTGGTGTGGAGGCTGAAGGCAGCAGGAAAGCCCGCAGCCCCCAGGTCTGTGGGGCTACGCAAGCGGTTCCCAAAGAGCTTTAGAACAAGGCATAGTTTTCCCTGCTGGCTCCTTGTGCGGGGGGCCCATCTAAAGCCATATGGCCGTTTTTGTGCCTGGCGCGACGCCAAGTGGGAAAGGGTGGTGTCGAGGCTGAAGGCAGCAGGAAAGCCCGCAGCCCCCAGGTCTGTGGGGCTACGCAAGCGGTTCCCAAAGAGCTTTAGAAGAAGGCATTGTTTTCCCTGCTGGCTCCTTTTGCGGGCGACCCATCTCCAGCCATATGGCCATTTTTGTGCCTGGCGCGACGCCAAGTGGGAAAGGGTGGTGTCGAGGCTGAAGGCAGCAGGAAAGCCCGCAGCCCCCAGGTCTGTGGGTGCTACGCAAGCGGTTCCCAAAGAGCTTTAGAACACGGCCTAGTTTTCCCTCTGGGTCTTTGGGCGGGGGACCAATCTCCATCCGTATGGCCATTTTTTTGCCTGGCGTGGCGCCAAGTGGGAAAGGGTGGTGTGGAGGCTGAAGGCAGCAGGAAAGCCCGCAGCCCCCAGGTCTGTGGGTCTACGCAAGCGTTTCCCAAAGAGTTTTAGAACAAGGCATAGTTTTCTCTGCTGGCTCTTTGAGCGGTAGACCTACCTCGACCCGTATGCCCATTTCTGAGCCTGGCGCGGCGCCAAGTGGGAAAGGGTGGTGTCGAGGCTGAAGGCAGCAGGAAGGCCCGCATCCCCCAGGTCTGTGGGGCTACGCAAGAGGTTCCCAAATAGCTTTAGAACAAGGCCTAGTTTTTCCTGCTAGCTCCTTGGGCGGGGGACCCATCTCCAGCCGTATGGCCATTTTTATTCCTGGCGCGGCGCCAAGTGGGAAAGTGTGGTGTCGAGGCTGAAGTCAGCAGGAAAGCCCGCAGCCCCCAGGTCTGTGGGGCTACGCAAGCATTTCCCAAAGAGCTTTAGAACAAGGCCTAGTTTTCCCTGCTGGCTCCTTGGGTGGGGTCCCATCTCCAGCCGTATGGCCATTTTTGTGCCTGGTGCGGCGCCAAGTGGGAAAGGGTGTTTTTGAGTCTGAAGGCAGCAGGAAAGCCCGCAGCCCCCAGGTGTGTGGGGCTACGCAAGCGGTTCCCAAAGAACTTTAGAACAAGGCCTAGTTTTCCCTGCTGGTTCCTTGTGCGTGGGACGCATCTCCAGCCGTATGGCTGTTTGTGTGCCTGGCGTGGCACCAAGTGGGAAAGGGTGGTGTCGAGGCTGAAGGCAGCAGGAAAGCCCGCAGCCCCCAGGTCTGTGGGGCTACGCAAGCGGTTCCCAAAGAGCTTTAGAACAAGGCATTGTTTTCCCTGCTGGTTCCTTGTGCGGGGGACCCATCTCCAGCCATATGGCCATTTTTGTGCCTGGCGCGACGCCAAGTGGGAAAGGGTGGTGTGGAGGCTGAAGGCAGCAGGAACGTCCGCAGCCCCCAGATATGTGGGGCTACGCAAGCGTTTCCAAAGAGCTTTAGAACAAGGCCTAGTTTTCCCTGCTGGCTCTTTGTGCGGTGGACCTACCTTGACCCGTATGCCCATTTTTGTGCCTGGCGCGGCGCCAATTGGGAAAGGGTCGTTTTGAGGCTGAAGGCAGCAGGAAAGGCTGCAGCCTGCAGGTCTGTGTGGCTACGCAAGCGGTTCCCACAAAGCTTTAGAACAAGGCATAGTTTTCCCTGCTGGCTCCTTGTGCGGGGGACCCATCTCCAGCCGTATGGCCATTTCTGTGCCTGGCGCGGCGCCAAGTGGGAAAGGGTGATGTCGAGGCTTAAGGCAGCAGAAAGGCCCGCAGCCCCCAGGTGTGTGGGGCTACGCAAGCGTTTCCCAAAGAATTTTTGAACAAGGCCTAATTTTCCCTGCTGGTTCTTTTGGCGTGGGACGCATCTCCAGCCGTATGGCTTTTTTTCTGCCTGGCGTGGCACCAAGTGGGAAAGGGTGGTGTGGAGGCTGAAGGCAGCAGGAAAGCCCTCAGCCCCCAGGTCTGTGGGGCTATGCAAGCGGTTCCCAAAGAGCTTTAGAACAAGGCATAGATTTACCTGCTGGCTCTTTGGGCGGGGGACCCATCTCCAGCCGTATAGCCATTTTTGTGCCTGGCGCGCCGCCAAGTGGGAAAGGGTGGTGTCGAGGCTGAAGGCAGCAGGAAAGCCCGCAGCCCCCAGGTCTGTGGGGCTACGCAATCGGTTCCCAAAGAGCTTTAGAACAAGGCCTGGTTTTCCCTGCTGGCTCCTCGGGCGTGGGACGCATCTCCATCCGTATGGCCATTTTTGTGCCTGGCGCGGCGCCAAGTGGGAAAGGGTGGTGTCGAGGCTGAAGGCAGCAGGAAAGCTCGCAGCCCCAGGTCTGTGGGGCTACGCAAGAGGTTCCCAAATAGCTTTAGAACAAGGCCTAGTTTTTCCTGCTGGCTCCTTGGGCGGGGGACCTATCTTCAGCCGTATAGCCATTTT
Source organism: Chroicocephalus ridibundus (assembly GCF_963924245.1). Lineage (NCBI taxonomy): Eukaryota > Metazoa > Chordata > Aves > Charadriiformes > Laridae > Chroicocephalus > Chroicocephalus ridibundus. Next base: position 138,642 of record NW_026961558.1, on the reverse strand, counting down.
TGTGCCTGGCGCGGCACCAAGTGGGAAAGGGTCATGTCAAGGTTGAAGGCAGCTGGAAAGCCCTCAGCCCCCAGGTCTGTGGGTCTACGCAAGGGATTCCCAAATAGCTTTAGAACAAGGCATAGTTTTCCCTGCTGGCTCCTTGTGCGGGGACCCATCTCCAGCCGTATGGCCATTTTTGTGCCTGGAGTGACACCTAGTGGGAAAGCGTAGTATTGAGGCTGAAGGCAGCAGGAAAGCCTGCAGCCCCCAGGTCTGTGGGTGCTACGCAAGCGGTTCCCAAAGAGCTTTAGAAGAAGGCATTGTTTTCTCTGCTGGCTCCTTGTGCGGGGGACGCATCTCCAGCCATATGGCCATTTTTGTGCCTGGCGCAGCGCCAAGTGGGAAAGGGTGGTGTCGAGGCTGAAGGCAGCAGGAAAGCCCGCAGCCCCCAGGTCTCTGGGGCTACGCAAGCGTTTCCAAAAGAGCTTTAGAACAAGGCATAGATTTCCCTGCTGGCTCTTTGGGCGGGGGACCTATCTCCAGTCATATGGCTGTTTTTGTGCCTGGCGTGGCACCAAGTGGGAAAGGGTGGTGTCGAGGCTGAAGGCAGCAGGAAAGCCCGCAGCCCCCAGGTCTGTGGGGCTACGCAAGCGGTTCCCAAAGAGCTTTAGAAGAAGGCATTGTTTTCCCTGCTGGCTCCTTGGGCGCGCGACCCATCTCCAGCCATATGGCCATTTTTGTGCCTGGCGCGACGCCAAGTGGGAAAGGGTGGTATCGAGGCTAAAGGCAGAAGGAAAGCCCGCAGCCCCAAGGTCTGTGGGGCTACGCAAGAGGTTCCCAAAGAGCTTTAGAACAAGGCCTAGTTTACTCTGCTGGCTCCTTGGGTGGCGGACCCATCTCCAGCCGTATAGCCATTTTTGTGCCTGGCGCGGCCCCAAGTGGGAAAGGGTGGTGTGGAGGCTGAAGGCAGCAGGAAAGCCCGCAGCCCCCAGGTCTGTGGGGCTACGCAAGAGGTTCCCAAAGAGCTTTAGAACAAGGCCTGGTTTTCCCTGCTGGCTCCTTGGGCATGGGATAAATCTCCATCCGTATGGCCATTTTTGTGCCTGGCGCGGCGCCAAGTGGGAAAGGGTGGTGTCGAGGCTGAAGGCAGCAGGAAAGCTTGCAGCCCCGAGGTCTGTGGGTGCTACGCAAGCGGTTCCCAAAGAGCTTTAGAACAAGGCATAGTTTTCCCTGCTGGCTCTTTCGGTGTGGGACGCATCTCCAGCCGTATGGCTGTTTTTGTGCCTGGCGTGGCACCAAGTGGGAAAGGGTGGTTTGGAGGTTGAAGGTAGCAGGAAAGGTCTCAGCCCCTGGTCTATGGGGCTAATCAAGCGGTTCCCATAGAGCTTTAGAACAAGGCATAGTTTTCCCTGCTGGTTCCTTGGGAGGGGGACCCATCTTCAGCCGTATGGCCATTTTTGTGCCTGGAGCGACACCTAGTGGGAAAGGGTGGTGTGGAGGCTGAAGGCACCAGGAAAGCCTGCAGCCCCCAGGTCTGTGGGTGCTACGCAAGCGGTTCCCAAAGAGCTTTAGAACAAGGCCTAGTTTTCCCTGCTGGCTCTTTGAACAGGGGACACATCTCCAGCCGTATGGCTGTTTTTGTGCCTGGCGTGGCACCAAGTGGGAAAGAGTGGTGTGGAGGCTGAAGGCAGCAGGAAAGCCCGCAGCCCCCAGGTCTGTGGGGCTACGCAAGCGGTTCCAAAAGAGCTTTAGAACAAGGCATATTTTTCCCTGCTGGTTCCGTGGGTGGGGGACCCATCTCCAGCCGTATGGCCATTTTTGTGCCTGGTGCGGCGCCAAGTGGGAAAGGGTGGTGTCGAGGCTGAAGGCAGCGGGAAAGCCCGCAGCCCTCAGGTGTGTGGGGCTACGCAAGCGGTTCCCAAAGGGCTTTAGAACAAGGCATAGTTTTCCCTGCTGGTTATTTCGCTGTGCGACGCATCTCCAGCCGTATGGGTGTTTTTGTGCCTGCCGTGGCACCAAGCAGGAAGGGTGGTGTGGAGGCTGAAGGCAGCAGGAAAGCTTGCAGCCCCAGGTCTGTGGGGCTACGCAAGCGGTGCCCTAAGAGCTTTAGAACAAGGCTTAGTTTTCCAGCTGGTTCCTTGGGCGGGGGACCAATCTCCAGCCGTATGGCCATTTTTGTGCCTGGAGGGACACCTAGTGGGAAAGCGTAGTATTGAGGCTGAAGGCAGCAGAAAAGCCCGCAGCCCCCAGGTCTGTGGGGCTACGCAAGACGTTCCCTAAAGAGCTTTAGAACAAGGCATAGTTTCCCCTGCTGGCTCCTTGGGCGGGGGACCCATCTCCAGCCGTATAGCCATTTTTGTGCCTGGCGCGATGCCAAGTGGGAAAGGGTGGTGTCGAGGCTGAAGGCAGCAGGAAAGCCCGCAGCCCCCAGGTCTGTGGGGCTACGCAAGCGGTTCCCAAAGAGCTTTAGAACAAGGCCTAGTTTTCCCTGCTGGGTCTTGGAGCGGGGGACAAATCTCCAGCCGTATGGCTGTTTTTGTGCCTGGCGTGGCGCCAAGTGGGAAAGAGTGGTGTGGAGGCTGAAGGCAGCAGGAAAGCCCGCAGCCCCCAGGACTGTGGGGCTACGCAAGAGGGTCCCAAATAGCTTCAGAACAAGGCATAGTTTTCCCTGCTGGCTCTTTGGGCGGGGGACGCATCTCCAGCCGCATGGCCATTATTGTGCCTGGAGCGACACCTAGTGGGAAAGCGTAGTATTAAGGCTGAAGGCAGCAGGAAAGCCTGCAGCCCCCAGGTCTGTGGGTGCTACGCAAGCGGTTCCCAAAGGGCTTTAGAACAAGGCCTAGTTTTCCCTGCTGGGTCTTTGAGCGGGGGACACATCTCCAGCCGTATGGCTGTTTTTGTGCCTGGCGTGGCACCAAGTGGGAAAGAGTGGTGTGGAGGCTGAAGGCAGCAGGAAAGCCCGCAGCCCCCAGGTCTGTGGGGCTACGCAAGCGGTTCCAAAGAGCTTTAGAACAAGGCATATTTTTCCCTGCTGGTTCCTTGGGTGGGGGACCCATCTCCAGCCTTATGGCCATTTTTGTGCCTGGAGCGACACCTAGTGGGAAAGCGTAGTATTGAGGCTGAAGGCAGCAGGAAAGCCTGCAGCCCCCAGGTCTGTGGGGCTACGCAAGTGATTCCCAAAGAGCTTTAGAACAAGGCCTAGTTTTCCCTGCTGGCTCCTTGGGCGGGGGACCCATCTCCAGCAGTATGTCCATTTTTGCTCCTGGCGCGGCGCCAAGTGGGAAAGGGTGGTGTCGAGGCTGAAGGCAGCAGGAAAGCCCGCAGCCCCCAGGTCTGTGGGTGCTACGCAAGCGGTTCCCAAAGAGCTTTAGAACAAGGCATAGTTTTCCCTGCTGGCTCTTTCGGTGTGGGACGCATCTCCAGCCGTATGGCTGTTTTTGTGCCTGGCGTGGCACCAAGTGGGAAAGGGTGGTTTGGAGGTTGAAGGTAGCAGGAAAGGTCTCAGCCCCTGGTCTATGGGGCTAATCAAGCGGTTCCCATAGAGCTTTAGAACAAGGCATAGTTTTCCCTGCTGGTTCCTTGGGAGGGGGACCCATCTTCAGCCGTATGGCCATTTTTGTGCCTGGAGCGACACCTAGTGGGAAAGGGTGGTGTGGAGGCTGCAGGCACCAGGAAAGCCTGCAGCCCCCAGGTCTGTGGGTGCTACGCAAGCGGTTCCCAAAGAGCTTTAGAACAAGGCCTAGTTTTCCCTGCTGGCTCTTTGAACGGGGGACACATCTCCAGCCGTATGGCTGTTTTTGTGCCTGGCGTGGCACCAAGTGGGAAAGAGTGGTGTGGAGGCTGAAGGCAGCAGGAAAGCCCGCAGCCCCCAGGTCTGTGGGGCTACGCAAGCGGTTCCAAAAGAGCTTTAGAACAAGGCATATTTTTCCCTGCTGGTTCCGTGGGTGGGGGACCCATCTCCAGCCGTATGGCCATTTTTGTGCCTGGTGCGGCGCCAAGTGGGAAAGTGTGGTGTCGAGGCTGAAGTCAGCAGGAAAGCCCGCAGCCCCCAGGTCTGTGGGGCTACGCAAGCATTTCCCAAAGAGCTTTAGAACAAGGCCTAGTTTTCCCTGCTGGCTCCTTGGGTGGGGGACCCATCTCCAGCCGTATGGCCATTTTTGTGCCTGGTGCGGCGCCAAGTGGGAAAGGGTGTTTTTGAGGCTGAAGGCAGCAGGAAAGCCCGCAGCCCCCAGGTGTGTGGGGCTACGCAAGCGGTTCCCAAAGAACTTTAGAACAAGGCCTAGTTTTCCCTGCTGGTTCCTTGTGCGTGGGACGCATCTCCAGCCGTATGGCTGTTTGTGTGCCTGGCGTGGCACCAAGTGGGAAAGGGTGGTGTCGAGGCTGAAGGCAGCAGGAAAGCCCGCAGCCCCCAGGTCTGTGGGGCTACGCAAGCGGTTCCCAAAGAGCTTTAGAACAAGGCATTGTTTTCCCTGCTGGTTCCTTGTGCGGGGGACCCATCTCCAGCCATATGGCCATTTTTGTGCCTGGCGCGACGCCAAGTGGGAAAGGGTGGTGTGGAGGCTGAAGGCAGCAGGAACGTCCGCAGCCCCCAGATATGTGGGGCTACGCAAGCGTTTCCAAAGAGCTTTAGAACAAGGCCTAGTTTTCCCTGCTGGCTCTTTGTGCGGTGGACCTACCTTGACCCGTATGCCCATTTTTGTGCCTGGCGCGGCGCCAATTGGGAAAGGGTCGTTTTGAGGCTGAAGGCAGCAGGAAAGGCTGCAGCCTGCAGGTCTGTGTGGCTACGCAAGCGGTTCCCACAAAGCTTTAGAACAAGGCATAGTTTTCCCTGCTGGCTCCTTGTGCGGGGGACCCATCTCCAGCCGTATGGCCATTTCTGTGCCTGGCGCGGCGCCAAGTGGGAAAGGGTGATGTCGAGGCTTAAGGCAGCAGAAAGGCCCGCAGCCCCCAGGTGTGTGGGGCTACGCAAGCGTTTCCCAAAGAATTTTTGAACAAGGCCTAATTTTCCCTGCTGGTTCTTTTGGCGTGGGACGCATCTCCAGCCGTATGGCTTTTTTTCTGCCTGGCGTGGCACCAAGTGGGAAAGGGTGGTGTGGAGGCTGAAGGCAGCAGGAAAGCCCTCAGCCCCCAGGTCTGTGGGGCTATGCAAGCGGTTCCCAAAGAGCTTTAGAACAAGGCATAGATTTACCTGCTGGCTCTTTGGGCGGGGGACCCATCTCCAGCCGTATAGCCATTTTTGTGCCTGGCGCGCCGCCAAGTGGGAAAGGGTGGTGTCGAGGCTGAAGGCAGCAGGAAAGCCCGCAGCCCCCAGGTCTGTGGGGCTACGCAATCGGTTCCCAAAGAGCTTTAGAACAAGGCCTGGTTTTCCCTGCTGGCTCCTCGGGCGTGGGACGCATCTCCATCCGTATGGCCATTTTTGTGCCTGGCGCGGCGCCAAGTGGGAAAGGGTGGTGTCGAGGCTGAAGGCAGCAGGAAAGCTCGCAGCCCCAGGTCTGTGGGGCTACGCAAGAGGTTCCCAAATAGCTTTAGAACAAGGCCTAGTTTTTCCTGCTGGCTCCTTGGGCGGGGGACCTATCTTCAGCCGTATAGCCATTTTTGTGCCTGGCGCGGCACCAAGTGGGAAAGGGTCATGTCAAGGTTGAAGGCAGCTGGAAAGCCCTCAGCCCCCAGGTCTGTGGGTCTACGCAAGGGATTCCCAAATAGCTTTAGAACAAGGCATAGTTTTCCCTGCTGGCTCCTTGTGCGGGGACCCATCTCCAGCCGTATGGCCATTTTTGTGCATGGAGTGACACCTAGTGGGAAAGCGTAGTATTGAGGCTGAAGGCAGCAGGAAAGCCTGCAGCCCCCAGGTCTGTGGGTGCTACGCAAGCGGTTCCCAAAGAGCTTTAGAAGAAGGCATTGTTTTCTCTGCTGGCTCCTTGTGCGGGGGACGCATCTCCAGCCATATGGCCATTTTTGTGCCTGGCGCAGCGCCAAGTGGGAAAGGGTGGTGTCGAGGCTGAAGGCAGCAGGAAAGCCCGCAGCCCCCAGGTCTCTGGGGCTACGCAAGCGTTTCCAAAAGAGCTTTAGAACAAGGCATAGATTTCCCTGCTGGCTCTTTGGGCGGGGGACCTATCTCCAGTCATATGGCTGTTTTTGTGCCTGGCGTGGCACCAAGTGGGAAAGGGTGGTGTCGAGGCTGAAGGCAGCAGGAAAGCCCGCAGCCCCCAGGTCTGTGGGGCTACGCAAGCGGTTCCCAAAGAGCTTTAGAAGAAGGCATTGTTTTCCCTGCTGGCTCCTTGGGCGCGCGACCCATCTCCAGCCATATGGCCATTTTTGTGCCTGGCGCGACGCCAAGTGGGAAAGGGTGGTATCGAGGCTAAAGGCAGAAGGAAAGCCCGCAGCCCCAAGGTCTGTGGGGCTACGCAAGCGGTTCCCAAAGAGCTTTAGAACAAGGCCTAGTTTTCCCTGCTGGCTCTTTGGGCGGGGGACCCATCTCCAGCCGTATAGCCGTTTTTGTGGCTGGCGTGGCACAAGTGGGAAAGGGTGGTGTCGAGGCTGAAAGCAGCATGAAAGCCCGCAGCCCCCAGGTCTGTGGGGCTACGCAAGAGGTTCCCAAAGAGCTTTAGAACAAGGCCTAGTTTACTCTGCTGGCTCCTTGGGTGGCGGACCCATCTCCAGCCGTATAGCCATTTTTGTGCCTGGCGCGGCCCCAAGTGGGAAAGGGTGGTGTGGAGGCTGAAGGCAGCAGGAAAGCCCGCAGCCCCCAGGTCTGTGGGGCTACGCAAGAGGTTCCCAAAGAGCTTTAGAACAAGGCCTGGTTTTCCCTGCTGGCTCCTTGGGCATGGGATAAATCTCCATCCGTATGGCCATTTTTGTGCCTGGCGCGGCGCCAAGTGGGAAAGGGTGGTGTCGAGGCTGAAGGCAGCAGGAAAGCTTGCAGCCCCGAGGTCTGTGGGTGCTACGCAAGCGGTTCCCAAAGAGCTTTAGAACAAGGCATATTTTTCCCTGCTGGCTCTTTCGGTGTGGGACGCATCTCCAGCCGTATGGCTGTTTTTGTGCCTGGCGTGGCACCAAGTGGGAAAGGGTGGTTTGGAGGTTGAAGGTAGCAGGAAAGGTCTCAGCCCCTGGTCTATGGGGCTAATCAAGCGGTTCCCATAGAGCTTTAGAACAAGGCATAGTTTTCCCTGCTGGTTCCTTGGGAGGGGGACCCATCTTCAGCCGTATGGCCATTTTTGTGCCTGGAGCGACACCTAGTGGGAAAGGGTGGTGTGGAGGCTGAAGGCACCAGGAAAGCCTGCAGCCCCCAGGTCTGTGGGTGCTACGCAAGCGGTTCCCAAAGAGCTTTAGAACAAGGCCTAGTTTTCCCTGCTGGCTCTTTGAACGGGGGACACATCTCCAGCCGTATGGCTGTTTTTGTGCCTGGCGTGGCACCAAGTGGGAAAGAGTGGTGTGGAGGCTGAAGGCAGCAGGAAAGCCCGCAGCCCCCAGGTCTGTGGGGCTACGCAAGCGGTTCCAAAAGAGCTTTAGAACAAGGCATATTTTTCCCTGCTGGTTCCGTGGGTGGGGGACCCATCTCCAGCCGTATGGCCATTTTTGTGCCTGGTGCGGCGCCAAGTGGGAAAGGGTGGTGTCGAGGCTGAAGGCAGCGGGAAAGCCCGCAGCCCCCAGGTGTGTGGGGCTACGCAAGCGGTTCCCAAAGGGCTTTAGAACAAGGCATAGTTTTCCCTGCTGGTTATTTCGCTGTGCGACGCATCTCCAGCCGTATGGGTGTTTTTGTGCCTGCCGTGGCACCAAGCAGGAAGGGTGGTGTGGAGGCTGAAGGCAGCAGGAAAGCTTGCAGCCCCAGGTCTGTGGGGCTACGCAAGCGGTGCCCTAAGAGCTTTAGAACAAGGCTTAGTTTTCCAGCTGGTTCCTTGGGCGGGGGACCAATCTCCAGCCGTATGGCCATTTTTGTGCCTGGAGGGACACCTAGTGGGAAAGCGTAGTATTGAGGCTGAAGGCAGCAGAAAAGCCCGCAGCCCCCAGGTCTGTGGGGCTACGCAAGACGTTCCCTAAAGAGCTTTAGAACAAGGCATAGTTTCCCCTGCTGGCTCCTTGGGCGGGGGACCCATCTCCAGCCGTATAGCCATTTTTGTGCCTGGCGCGATGCCAAGTGGGAAAGGGTGGTGTCGAGGCTGAAGGCAGCAGGAAAGCCCGCAGCCCCCAGGTCTGTGGGGCTACGCAAGCGGTTCCCAAAGAGCTTTAGAACAAGGCCTAGTTTTCCCTGCTGGGTCTTGGAGCGGGGGACAAATCTCCAGCCGTATGGCTGTTTTTGTGCCTGGCGTGGCGCCAAGTGGGAAAGAGTGGTGTGGAGGCTGAAGGCAGCAGGAAAGCCCGCAGCCCCCAGGTCTGTGGGGCTACGCAAGAGGGTCCCAAATAGCTTCAGAACAAGGCATAGTTTTCCCTGCTGGCTCTTTGGGCGGGGGACGCATCTCCAGCCGCATGGCCATTATTGTGCCTGGAGCGACACCTAGTGGGAAAGCGTAGTATTAAGGCTGAAGGCAGCAGGAAAGCCTGCAGCCCCCAGGTCTGTGGGTGCTACGCAAGCGGTTCCCAAAGGGCTTTAGAACAAGGCCTAGTTTTCCCTGCTGGGTCTTTGAGCGGGGGACACATCTCCAGCCGTATGGCTGTTTTTGTGCCTGGCGTGGCACCAAGTGGGAAAGAGTGGTGTGGAGGCTGAAGGCAGCAGGAAAGCCCGCAGCCCCCAGGTCTGTGGGGCTACGCAAGCGGTTCCAAAGAGCTTTAGAACAAGGCATATTTTTCCCTGCTGGTTCCTTGGGTGGGGGACCCATCTCCAGCCGTATGGCCATTTTTGTGCCTGGTGCGGCGCCAAGTGGGAAAGGGTGGTGTCGAGGCTGAAGGCAGCAGGAAAGCCCGCAGCCCCCAGGTCTGTGGGGCTAAGCAAGCGGTTCCCAAAGAGCTTTAGAACAAGGCATAGTTTTCCCTGCTGGCTCTTTGGGCGTGGGACGCATCTCCAGCCGTATGGCTGTTTTTGTGCCTGGCGTGGCACCAAGTGGGAAAGAGTGGTGTGGAGGCTGAAGGCAGCAGGAAAGGTCGCAGCCCCAGGTCTGTGGGGCTACGCAAGCGGTTCCCTAAGAGCTTTAGAACAAGGCATAGTTTTCCCTGCTGGTTCATTGGGCGGGGGACCCATCTTCAGCCGTATGGCCATTTTTGTGCCTGGAGCGACACCTGGTGGGAAAGCGTAGTATTGAGGCTGAAGGCAGCAGGAAAGCCTGCAGCCCCCAGGTCTGCGTGGCTACGCAAGCGTTTCCCAAAAAGCTTTAGAACAAGGCCTGGTTTTCCCTGCTGGTTCCTTGGGCGTGGGACCAATCTCCATCCGTATGGCCATTTTTTTGCCTGGTGCGTCGCCAAGTGGGAAAGGGTGGTGTCAAGGCTGAAGGCAGCAGGAAAGCTCGCAGCCCCAGGTCTGTGGTGCTACGCAAGCGGTACCCTAAGAGCTTTTGAACAAGGCATAGTTTTCCCTGCTGGTTCCTTGGGCGGAGGACCCATCTCCAGCCTTATGGCCATTTTTGTGCCTGGAGCGACACCTAGTGGGAAAGCGTAGTATTGAGGCTGAAGGCAGCAGGAAAGCCTGCAGCCCCCAGGTCTGTGGGGCTACGCAAGTGATTCCCAAAGAGCTTTAGAACAAGGCCTAGTTTTCCCTGCTGGCTCCTTGGGCGGGGGACCCATCTCCAGCCGTATGTCCATTTTTGCTCCTGGCGCGGCGCCAAGTGGGAAAGGGTGGTGTCGAGGCTGAAGGCAGCAGGAAAGCCCGCAGCCCCCAGGTCTGTGGGTGCTACGCAAGCGGTTCCCAAAGAGCTTTAGAACAAGGCATAGTTTTCCCTGCTGGCTCTTTCGGTGTGGGACGCATCTCCAGCCATATGGCTGTTTTTGTGCCTGGCGTGGCACCAAGTGGGAAAGGGTGGTTTGGAGGTTGAAGGTAGCAGGAAAGGTCTCAGCCCCTGGTCTATGGGGCTAATCAAGCGGTTCCCATAGAGCTTTAGAACAAGGCATAGTTTTCCCTGCTGGTTCCTTGGGAGGGGGACCCATCTTCAGCCGTATGGCCATTTTTGTGCCTGGAGCGACACCTAGTGGGAAAGGGTGGTGTGGAGGCTGAAGGCACCAGGAAAGCCTGCAGCCCCCAGGTCTGTGGGTGCTACGCAAGCGGTTCCCAAAGAGCTTTAGAACAAGGCCTAGTTTTCCCTGCTGGCTCTTTGAACGGGGGACACATCTCCAGCCGTATGGCTGTTTTTGTGCCTGGCGTGGCACCAAGTGGGAAAGAGTGGTGTGGAGGCTGAAGGCAGCAGGAAAGCCCGCAGCCCCCAGGTCTGTGGGGCTACGCAAGCGGTTCCAAAAGAGCTTTAGAACAAGGCATATTTTTCCCTGCTGGTTCCGTGGGTGGGGGACCCATCTCCAGCCGTATGGCCATTTTTGTGCCTGGTGCGGCGCCAAGTGGGAAAGGGTGGTGTCGAGGCTGAAGGCAGCGGGAAAGCCCGCAGCCCCCAGGTGTGTGGGGCTACGCAAGCGGTTCCCAAAGGGCTTTAGAACAAGGCATAGTTTTCCCTGCTGGTTATTTCGCTGTGCGACGCATCTCCAGCCGTATGGGTGTTTTTGTGCCTGCCGTGGCACCAAGCAGGAAGGGTGGTGTGGAGGCTGAAGGCAGCAGGAAAGCTTGCAGCCCCAGGTCTGTGGGGCTACGCAAGCGGTGCCCTAAGAGCTTTAGAACAAGGCTTAGTTTTCCAGCTGGTTCCTTGGGCGGGGGACCAATCTCCAGCCGTATGGCCATTTTTGTGCCTGGAGGGACACCTAGTGGGAAAGCGTAGTATTGAGGCTGAAGGCAGCAGAAAAGCCCGCAGCCCCCAGGTCTGTGGGGCTACGCAAGACGTTCCCTAAAGAGCTTTAGAACAAGGCATAGTTTCCCCTGCTGGCTCCTTGGGCGGGGGACCCATCTCCAGCCGTATAGCCATTTTTGTGCCTGGCGCGATGCCAAGTGGGAAAGGGTGGTGTCGAGGCTGAAGGCAGCAGGAAAGCCCGCAGCCCCCAGGTCTGTGGGGCTACGCAAGCGGTTCCCAAAGAGCTTTAGAACAAGGCCTAGTTTTCCCTGCTGGGTCTTGGAGCGGGGGACAAATCTCCAGCCGTATGGCTGTTTTTGTGCCTGGCGTGGCGCCAAGTGGGAAAGAGTGGTGTGGAGGCTGAAGGCAGCAGGAAAGCCCGCAGCCCCCAGGTCTGTGGGGCTACGCAAGAGGGTCCCAAATAGCTTCAGAACAAGGCATAGTTTTCCCTGCTGGCTCTTTGGGCGGGGGACGCATCTCCAGCCGCATGGCCATTATTGTGCCTGGAGCGACACCTAGTGGGAAAGCGTAGTATTAAGGCTGAAGGCAGCAGGAAAGCCTGCAGCCCCCAGGTCTGTGGGTGCTACGCAAGCGGTTCCCAAAGGGCTTTAGAACAAGGCCTAGTTTTCCCTGCTGGGTCTTTGAGCGGGGGACACATCTCCAGCCGTATGGCTGTTTTTGTGCCTGGCGTGGCACCAAGTGGGAAAGAGTGGTGTGGAGGCTGAAGGCAGCAGGAAAGCCCGCAGCCCCCAGGTCTGTGGGGCTACGCAAGCGGTTCCAAAGAGCTTTAGAACAAGGCATATTTTTCCCTGCTGGTTCCTTGGGTGGGGGACCCATCTCCAGCCGTATGGCCATTTTTGTGCCTGGTGCGGTGCCAAGTGGGAAAGGGTGGTGTCGAGGCTGAAGGCAGCAGGAAAGCCCGCAGCCCCCAGGTGTGTGGGGCTAAGCAAGCGGTTCCCAAAGAGCTTTAGAACAAGGCATAGTTTTCCCTGCTGGCTCTTTGGGCGTGGGACGCATCTCCAGCCGTATGGCTGTTTTTGTGCCTGGCGTGGCACCAAGTGGGAAAGAGTGGTGTGGAGGCTGAAGGCAGCAGGAAAGGTCGCAGCCCCAGGTCTGTGGGGCTACGCAAGCGGTTCCCTAAGAGCTTTAGAACAAGGCATAGTTTTCCCTGCTGGTTCATTGGGCGGGGGACCCATCTTCAGCCGTATGGCCATTTTTGTGCCTGGAGCGACACCTGGTGGGAAAGCGTAGTATTGAGGCTGAAGGCAGCAGGAAAGCCTGCAGCCCCCAGGTCTGCGTGGCTACGCAAGCGTTTCCCAAAAAGCTTTAGAACAAGGCCTGGTTTTCCCTGCTGGTTCCTTGGGCGTGGGACCAATCTCCATCCGTATGGCCATTTTTTTGCCTGGTGCGTCGCCAAGTGGGAAAGGGTGGTGTCAAGGCTGAAGGCAGCAGGAAAGCTCGCAGCCCCAGGTCTGTGGTGCTACGCAAGCGGTACCCTAAGAGCTTTTGAACAAGGCATAGTTTTCCCTGCTGGTTCCTTGGGCGGAGGACCCATCTCCAGCCTTATGGCCATTTTTGTGCCTGGAGCGACACCTAGTGGGAAAGCGTAGTATTGAGGCTGAAGGCAGCAGGAAAGCCTGCAGCCCCCAGGTCTGTGGGGCTACGCAAGTGATTCCCAAAGAGCTTTAGAACAAGGCCTAGTTTTCCCTGCTGGCTCCTTGGGCGGGGGACCCATCTCCAGCCGTATGTCCATTTTTGCTCCTGGCGCGGCGCCAAGTGGGAAAGGGTGGTGTCGAGGCTGAAGGCAGCAGGAAAGCCCGCAGCCCCCAGGTCTGTGGGGCTACGCAAGCGTTTCCCAAAGAGCTTTAGAACAAGGCCTAGTTTTCCCTGCTGGCTCCTTGGGTGGGGGACCCATCTCCAGCCGTATGGCCATTTTTGTGCCTGGTGCGGCGCCAAGTGGGAAAGGGTGTTTTTGAGGCTGAAGGCAGCAGGAAAGACCGCAGCCCCCAGGTGTGTGGGGCTACGCAAGCGGTTCCCAAAGAGCTTTAGAACAAGGCCTAGTTTTCCCTGCTGGCTCTTTCGGCGTGGGACGCATCTCCAGCCGTATGGCTGTTTGTGTGCCTGGCGTGGCACCAAGTGGGAAAGGGTGGTGTCGAGGCTGAAGGCAGCAGGAAAGCCCGCAGCCCCCAGGTCTGTGGGGCTACGCAAGCGGTTCCCAAAGAGCTTTAGAACAAGGCATTGTTTTCCCTGCTGGTTCCTTGTGCGGGGGACCCATCTCCAGCCATATGGCCATTTTTGTGCCTGGCGCGACGCCAAGTGGGAAAGGGTGGTGTGGTGGCTGAGGGCAGCAGGAAAGTCCGCAGCCCCCAGATCTGTGGGGCTACGCAAGCGTTTCCCAAAGAGCTTTAGAAGAAGGCCTAGTTTTCCCTGCTGGCTCTTTGGGCGGGGGACCCATCTCCAGCCGTATAGCCATTTTTGTGCCTGGCGCGACGCCAAGTGGGAAAGGGTTGTGTCGAGGCTGAAGGCAGCAGGAAAGCCTGCAGCCCCCAGGTCTGCGTGGCTATGCAAGCGGTTCCCAAAAAGCTTTAGAACAAGGCCTGGTTTTCCCTGCTGGTTCCTTGGGCGTGGGACCAATCTCCATCCGTATGGCCATTTTTTTGCCTGGTGCGGCGCCAAGTGGGAAAGGGTGGTGTCGAGGCTGAAGGCAGCAGGAAAGCCCGCAGCCCCCAGGTCTGTGGGACTACGCAAGCGGTTCCCAAAGAGCTTTAGAAGAAGGCATTGTTTTCCCTGCTGGCTCCTTTTGCGGGCGACCCATCTCCAGCCATATGGCCATTTTTGTGCCTGGCGCGACGCCAAGTGGGAAAGGGTGGTGTCGAGGCTGAAGGCAGCAGGAAAGCCCGCAGCCCCCAGGTCTGTGGGACTACGCAAGCGGTTCCCAAAGAGCTTTAGAAGAAGGCATTGTTTTCCCTGCTGGCTCCTTTTGCGGGCGACCCATCTCCAGCCATATGGCCATTTTTGTGCCTGGCGCGACGCCAAGTGGGAAAGGGTGGTGTCGAGGCTGAAGGCAGCAGGAAAGCCCGCAGCCCCCAGGTCTGTGGGTGCTACGCAAGCGGTTCCCAAAGAGCTTTAGAACACGGCCTAGTTTTCCCTGCTGGGTCTTTGGGCGGGGGACCAATCTCCATCCGTATGGCCATTTTTTTGCCTGGCGTGGCGCCAAGTGGGAAAGGGTGGTGTGGAGGCTGAAGGCAGCAGGAAAGCCCGCAGCCCCCAGGTCTGTGGGTCTACGCAAGCGTTTCCCAAAGAGTTTTAGAACAAGGCATAGTTTTCTCTGCTGGCTCTTTGAGCGGTAGACCTACCTCGACCCGTATGCCCATTTCTGAGCCTGGCGCGGCGCCAAGTGGGAAAGGGTGGTGTCGAGGCTGAAGGCAGCAGGAAGGCCCGCATCCCCCAGGTCTGTGGGGCTACGCAAGAGGTTCCCAAATAGCTTTAGAACAAGGCCTAGTTTTTCCTGCTAGCTCCTTGAGCGGGGGACCCATCTCCAGCCGTATGGCCATTCTTATTCCTGGCGCGGCGCCAAGTGGGAAAGGGTGGTGTCGAGGCTGAAGTCAGCAGGAAAGCCCGCAGCCCCCAGGTCTGTGGGGCTACGCAAGCATTTCCCAAAGAGCTTTAGAACAAGGCCTAGTTTTCCCTGCTGGCTCCTTGGGTGGGAGACCCATCTCCAGCCGTATGGCCATTTTTGTGCCTGGCGCGACGCCAAGTGGGAAAGGGTGGTGTGGAGGCTGAAGGCAGCAGGAACGTCCGCAGCCCCCAGATATGTGGGGCTACGCAAGCGTTTCCAAAGAGCTTTAGAACAAGGCCTAGTTTTCCCTGCTGGCTCTTTGGGCGGTGGACCTACCTTGACCCGTATGCCCATTTTTGTGCCTGGCGCGGCGCCAATTGGGAAAGGGTCGTTTTGAGGCTGAAGGCAGCAGGAAAGGCTGCAGCCTGCAGGTCTGTGGGGCTACGCAAGCGGTTCCCACAAAGCTTTAGAACAAGGCATAGTTTTCCCTGCTGGCTCCTTGTGCGGGGGACCCATCTCCAGCCGTATGGCCATTTCTGTGCCTGGCGCGGCGCCAAGTGGGAAAGGGTGATGTCGAGGCTTAAGGCAGCAGAAAGGCCCGCAGCCCCCAGGTGTGTGGGGCTACGCAAGCGTTTCCCAAAGAACTTTTGAACAAGGCCTAATTTTCCCTGCTGGTTCTTTTGGCATGGGACGCATCTCCAGCCGTATGGCTTTTTTTGTGCCTGGCGTGGCACCAAGTGGGAAAGGGTGGTGTGGAGGCTGAAGGCAGCAGGAAAGCCCTCAGCCCCCAGGTCTGTGGGGCTATGCAAGCGGTTCCCAAAGAGCTTTAGAACAAGGCATAGATTTACCTGCTGGCTCTTTAGGCGGGGGACCCATCTCCAGCCGTATAGCCATTTTTGTGCCTGGCGCGCCGCCAAGTGGGAAAGGGTGGTGTCGAGGCTGAAGGCAGCAGGAAAGCCCGCAGCCCCCAGGTCTGTGGGGCTACGCAATCGGTTCCCAAAGAGCTTTAGAACAAGGCCTGGTTTTCCCTGCTGGCTCCTCGGGAGTGGGACGCATCTCCATCCGTATGGCCATTTTTGTGCCTGGCGCGGCGCCAAGTGGGAAAGGGTGGTGTCGAGGCTGAAGGCAGCAGGAAAGCTCGCAGCCCCAGGTCTGTGGGGCTACGCAAGAGGTTCCCAAATAGCTTTAGAACAAGGCCTAGTTTTTCCTGCTGGCTCCTTGGGCGGGGGACCTATCTTCAGCCGTATAGCCATTTTTGTGCCTGGCGCGGCACCAAGTGGGAAAGGGTCATGTCAAGGTTGAAGGCAGCTGGAAAGCCCTCAGCCCCCAGGTCTGTGGGTCTACGCAAGGGATTCCCAAATAGCTTTAGAACAAGGCATAGTTTTCCCTGCTGGCTCTTTGGGCGGGGGACCCATCTCAAGCCGTATAGCCGTTTTTGTGGCTGGAGTGGCACAAGTGGGAAAGGGTGGTGTCGAGGCTGAAAGCAGCATGAAAGCCCGCAGCCCCCAGGTCTGTGGGGCTACGCAAGAGGTTCCCAAAGAGCTTTAGAACAAGGCCTAGTTTACTCTGCTGGCTCCTTGGGTGGCGGACCCATCTCCAGCCGTATAGCCATTTTTGTGCCTGGCGCGGCGCCAAGTGGGAAAGGGTGGTGTGGAGGCTGAAGGCAGCAGGAAAGCCCGCAGCCCCCAGGTCTGTGGGGCTACGCAAGAGGTTCCCAAAGAGCTTTAGAACAAGGCCTGGTTTTCCCTGCTGGCTCCTTGGGCATGGGATAAATCTCCATCCGTATGGCCATTTTTGTGCCTGGCGTGGCGCCAAGTGGGAAAGGGTGGTGTCGAGGCTGAAGGCAGCAGGAAAGCTTGCAGCCCCGAGGTCTGTGGGTGCTACGCAAGCGGTTCCCAAAGAGCTTTAGAACAAGGCATAGTTTTCCCTGCTGGCTCTTTGGGCGGGGGACCCATCTCCAGCCGCATGGCCATTATTGTGCCTGGAGCGACACCTAGTGGGAAAGCGTAGTATTGAGGCTGAAGGCAGCAGGAAAGCCTGCAACCCCCAGGTCTGTGGGTGCTACGCAAGTGGTTCCCAAAGAGCTTTAGAACAAGGCCTAGTTTTCCCTGCTGGGTCTTTGAGCGGGGGACACATCTATAGCCGTATGGCTGTTTTTGTGCCTGGCGTGGCACCAAGTGGGAAAGAGTGGTGTGGAGGCTGAAGGCAGCAGGAAAGCCCGCAGCCCCCAGGTCTGTGGGGCTACGCAAGCAGTTCCCAAAGAGCTTTAGAACAAGGCATATTTTTCCCTGCTGTTTCCGTGGGTGGGGGACCCATCTCCAACTGTATGGCCATTTTTGTGCCTGGTGCGGCGCCAAGTGGGAAAGGGTGGTGTCGAGGGTGAAGGCAGCAGGAAAGCCCGCAGCCCCCAGGTGTGAGGGGCTACGCAAGCGGTTCCCAAAGGGCTTTAGAACAAGGCATAGTTTTCCCTGCTGGCTCTTTCGGTGTGGGACGCATCTCCAGCCGTATGGCTGTTTTTGTGCCTGGCGTGGCACCAAGTGGGAAAGGGTGGTTTGGAGGTTGAAGGTAGCAGGAAAGGTCTCAGCCCCTCGTCTATGGGGCTAATCAAGCGGTTCCCATAGAGCTTTAGAACAAGGCATAGTTTTCCCTGCTGGTTCCTTGGGAGGGGGACCCATCTTCAGCCGTATGGCCATTTTTGTGCCTGGAGCGACACTTAGTGGGAAAGGGTGGTGTGGAGGCTGAAGGCACCAGGAAAGCCTGCAGCCCCCAGGTCTGTGGGTGCTACGCAAGCGGTTCCCAAAGAGCTTTAGAAGAAGGCATTGTTTTCCCTGCTGGCTCTTTGGGCGGCGGACCCATCTCCAGCCGCATGGCCATTATTGTGCCTGGAGCGACACCTAGTGGGAAAGCGTAGTATTAAGGCTGAAGGCAGCAGGAAAGCCTGCAGCCCCCAGGTCTGTGGGTGCTACGCAAGCGGTTCCCAAAGAGCTTTAGAACAAGGCATAGTTTTCCCTGCTGGGTCTTTGAACGGGGGACACATCTCCAGCCGTATGGCTGTTTTTGTGCCTGGCGTGGCACCAAGTGGGAAAGAGTGGTGTGGAGGCTGAAGGCAGCAGGAAAGCCCGCAGCCCCCAGGTCTGTGGGGCTACGCAAGCGGTTTCCTAAGAGCTTTAGAACAAGGCATATTTTTCCCTGCTGGTTCCGTGGGTGGGGGACCCATCTCCAGCCGTATGGCCATTTTTGTGCCTGGTGCGGCGCCAAGTGGGAAAGGGTGGTGTCGAGGCTGAAGGCAGCAGGAAAGCCCGCAGCCCCCAGGTGTGTGGGGCTACGCAAGCGGTTCCCAAAGGGCTTTAGAACAAGGCATAGTTTTCCCTGCTGGTTTTTTCGCTGTGCGACGCATCTCCAGCCGTATGGGTGTTTTTGTGCCTGCCGTGGCACCAAGCAGGAAGGGTGGTGTGGAGGTTGAAGGCAGCAGGAAAGCTTGCAGCCCCAGGTCTGTGGGGCTACGCAAGCGGTGCCCTAAGAGCTTTAGAACAAGGCTTAGTTTTCCAGCTGGTTCCTTGGGCGGGGGACCAATCTCCAGCCGTATGGCCATTTTTGTGCCTGGAGGGACACCTAGTGGGAAAGCGTAGTATTGAGGCTGAAGGCAGCAGAAAAGCCCGCAGCCCCCAGGTCTGTGGGGCTACGCAAGACGTTCCCTAAAGAGCTTTAGAACAAGGCATAGTTTCCCCTGCTGGCTCCTTGGGCGGGGGACCCATCTCCAGCCGTATAGCCATTTTTGTGCCTGGCGCGATGCCAAGTGGGAAAGGGTGGTGTCGAGGCTGAAGGCAGCAGGAAAGCCCGCAGCCCCCAGGTCTGTGGGGCTACGCAAGCGGTTCCCAAAGAGCTTTAGAACAAGGCCTAGTTTTCCCTGCTGGGTCTTGGAGCGGGGGACAAATCTCCAGCCGTATGGCTGTTTTTGTGCCTGGCGTGGCGCCAAGTGGGAAAGAGTGGTGTGGAGGCTGAAGGCAGCAGGAAAGCCCGCAGCCCCCAGGTCTGTGGGGCTACGCAAGAGGGTCCCAAATAGCTTCAGAAGAAGGCCTAGTTTTCCCTGCTGGCTCCTTGGGCGGGTGACCCATCTCCAGCCGTATGGCCATTTTTGTGCCTGGCGTGGCGCCAAGTGGGAAAGGGTGTTTTTGAGGCTGAAGGCAGCAGGAAAGCCTGCAGCCCCCAGGTCTGTGGGGCTAGGCAAGCGGTTCCCACAGAGCTTTAGAACAAGGCATTGTTTTCCCTGCTGGCTCCTTGGGTGGGGGACCCATCTCCAGCCGTATGGCCATTTTTGTGCCTGGCGCGGCGCCAAGTGGGAAAGGGTGGTGTCGAGGCTGAAGGCATCAGGAAAGCCCACAGCCCCCAGGTCTGTGGAGCTACGCAAGCGGTTCCCACAGAGCTTTAGAACAAGGCATTGTTTTCCCTGCTGGCTCCTTCGGCGGGGGACACATCTTCAGCGGCATGGCCATTATTGTGCCTGGAGCGACACCTAGTGGAAAAGCGTAGTATTGAGGCTGAAGGCAGCAGGAAAGCCTGCAGCCCCCAGGTCTGTGGGTTCTACGCAAGCGGATCCAAAGAGCTTTAGAACAAGGCCTAGTTTTCTCTGCTGGGTCTTTGAGCGGGGGACACATCTCCAGCCGTATGGCCATTTTTGTGCCTGGCGTGGCACCAAGTGGGAAAGAGTGGTGTGGAGGCTGAAGGCAGCAGGAAAGCCCGCAGCCCCGAGGTCTGTGGGGCTACGCAAGAGGTTCCCAAATAGCTTCAGAACAAGGCCTAGTTTTCCCTGCTGGCTCCTTGGGCGGGGGACCCATCTCCAGCCGTATGGCCATTTTTGTGCCTGGCGTGGCGCCAAGTGGGAATGGGTGGTGTGGAGGCTGAAGGCAGCAGGAAAGCCTGCAGCCCCCAGGTCTGTGGGGCTACGCAAGCGGTTCCCACAGAGCTTTAGAACAAGGCATTTTTTTCCCTGCTGGCTCCTTGGGTGGGGGACTCATCTCCAGCCGTATGGCCATTTTTGTGCCTCTCGCGACGCTAAGTGGGAAAGGGTGTTTTTGAGGCTGAAGGCAGCAGGAAAGACCGCAGCCCCCAGGTGTGTGGGGCTACGCAAGCAGTTCCCAAAGAACTTTAGAACAAGGCATAGTTTTCCCTGCTGGCTCTTTCGGCGTGGGACGCATCTCCAGCCGTATGGCTGTTTTTGTGCCTGGCGTGGCAACAAGTGGGAAAGGGTGGTGTCGAGGCTGAAGGCAGCCGGAAAGCCCGCAGCCCCCAGGTCTGTGGGGCTACGCAAGTGGTTCCCAAAGAGCTTTAGAAGAAGGCCTAGTTTTCCCTGCTGGCTCCTTGTGCGGGCGACCCATCTCCAGCCGTATAACCATTTTTTTGCCTGGTGCGGCGCCAAGTGGGAAAGGGTGGTGTGGAGGCTGAAGGCAGCAGGAAAGCCCGCAGCCCCCAGGTCTGCGGGGCTACGCAAGCGGTTCCCAAAGAACTTTAGAACAAGGCATAGTTTTCCCTGCTGGCTCTTTGGGCGGCGGACCCATCTCCAGCCGCATGGCCATTATTGTGCCTGGAGCGACACCTAGTGGGAAAGCGTAGTATTAAGGCTGAAGGCAGCAGGAAAGCCTGCAGCCCCCAGGTCTGTGGGTGCTACGCAAGCGGTTCCCAAAGAGCTTTAGAACAAGGCCTAGTTTTCCCTGCTGGGTCTTTGAGCGGGGGACACATCTCCAGCCGTATGGCTGTTTTTGTGCCTGGCGTGGCACCAAGTGGGAAAGAGTGGTGTGGAGGCTGAAGGCAGCAGGAAAGCCCGCAGCCCCCAGGTCTGTGGGGCTACGCAAGCGGTTCCCAAAGAGCTTTAGAACAAGGCATATTTTTCCCTGCTGCTTCCGTGGGTGGGGGACCCATCTCCAGCCGTATGGCCATTTTTGTGCCTGGTGCGGCGCCAAGTGGGAAAGGGTGGTGTCGAGGCTGAAGGCAGCAGGAAAGCCCGCAGCCCCCAGGTGTGTGGGGCTACGCAAGCGGTTCCCAAAGGGCTTTAGAACAAGGCATAGTTTTCCCTGCTGGTTTTTTCGGTGTGGGATGCATCTCCAGCTGTAAGGCTGTTTTTGTGCCTGCCGTGGCACCAAGCGGGAAAGGGTGGTGTGGAGGCTGAAGGCAGCAGGAAAGGTCGCAGCCCCTCGTCTGTGGGGCTACGCAAGCGGTTCCCGTAGAGCTTTAGAAGAAGGCATTCTTTTCCCTGCTGGCTCCTTGTGCGGCGGACGCATCTCCAGCCATATGGCCATTTTTGTGCCTAGCGCGGCGCCAAGTGGGAAAGGGTGGTGTCGAGGCTGAAGGCAGCAGGAAAGCTTGCAGCCCCAGGTCTGTGGGGCTACGCAAGCGGTTCCCAAAGAGCTTTAGAACAAGGCCTAGTTTTCCCTGCTGGGTCTTGGAGCGGGGGACAAATCTCCAGCCGTATGGCTGTTTTTGTGCCTGGCGTGGCACCAAGTGGGAAAGAGTGGTGTGGAGGCTGAAGGCAGCAGGAAAGCCCGCAGCCCCCAGGTCTGTGGGGCTACGCAAGAGGTTCCCAAATAGCTTCAGAACAAGGCCTAGTTTTCCCTGCTGGCTCCTTGGTTGGCGGACCCATCTCCAGCCGTATAGCCATTTTTGTGCCTGGCGCGGCGCCAAGTGGGAAAGGGTGGTGTGGAGGCTGAAGGCAGCAGGAAAGCCCGCAGCCCCCAGGTCTGTGGGGCTACGCAAGAGGTTCCCAAAGAGCTTTAGAACAAGGCCTGGTTTTCCCTGCTGGCTCCTTGGGCATGGGATAAATCTCCATCCGTATGGCCATTTTTGTGCCTGGCGCGGCGCCAAGTGGGAAAGGGTGGTGTCGAGGCTGAAGGCAGCAGGAAAGCTTGCAGCCCCGAGGTCTGTGGGTGCTACGCAAGCGGTTCCCAAAGAGCTTTAGAACAAGGCATAGTTTTCCCTGCTGGCTCTTTGGGCGGGGGACCCATCTCCAGCCGCATGGCCATTATTGTGCCTGGAGCGACACCTAGTGGGAAAGCGTAGTATTGAGGCTGAAGGCAGCAGGAAAGCTTGCAGCCCCAGGTCTGTGGGTGCTACGCAAGTGGTTCCCAAAGAGCTTTAGAACAAGGCCTAGTTTTCCCTGCTGGGTCTTTGAGCGGGGGACACATCTATAGCCGTATGGCTGTTTTTGTGCCTGGCGTGGCACCAAGTGGGAAAGAGTGGTGTGGAGGCTGAAGGCAGCAGGAAAGCCCGCAGCCCCCAGGTCTGTGGGGCTACGCAAGCAGTTCCCAAAGAGCTTTAGAACAAGGCATATTTTTCCCTGCTGTTTCCGTGGGTGGGGGACCCATCTCCAACTGTATGGCCATTTTTGTGCCTGGTGCGGCGCCAAGTGGGAAAGGGTGGTGTCGAGGCTGAAGGCAGCAGGAAAGCCCGCAGCCCCCAGGTGTGAGGGGCTACGCAAGCGGTTCCCAAAGGGCTTTAGAACAAGGCATAGTTTTCCCTGCTGGCTCTTTCGGTGTGGGACGCATCTCCAGCCGTATGGCTGTTTTTGTGCCTGGCGTGGCACCAAGTGGGAAAGGGTGGTTTGGAGGTTGAAGGTAGCAGGAAAGGTCTCAGCCCCTCGTCTATGGGGCTAATCAAGCGGTTCCCATAGAGCTTTAGAACAAGGCATAGTTTTCCCTGCTGGTTCCTTGGGAGGGGGACCCATCTTCAGCCGTATGGCCATTTTTGTGCCTGGAGCGACACTTAGTGGGAAAGGGTGGTGTGGAGGCTGAAGGCACCAGGAAAGCCTGCAGCCCCCAGGTCTGTGGGTGCTACGCAAGCGGTTCCCAAAGAGCTTTAGAACAAGGCATAGTTTTCCCTGCTGGCTCTTTGGGCGGCGGACCCATCTCCAGCCGCATGGCCATTATTGTGCCTGGAGCGACACCTAGTGGGAAAGCGTAGTATTAAGGCTGAAGGCAGCAGGAAAGCCTGCAGCCCCCAGGTCTGTGGGTGCTACGCAAGCGGTTCCCAAAGAGCTTTAGAACAAGGCATAGTTTTCCCTGCTGGGTCTTTGAACGGGGGACACATCTCCAGCCGTATGGCTGTTTTTGTGCCTGGCGTGGCACCAAGTGGGAAAGAGTGGTGTGGAGGCTGAAGGCAGCAGGAAAGCCCGCAGCCCCCAGGTCTGTGGGGCTACGCAAGCGGTTTCCTAAGAGCTTTAGAACAAGGCATATTTTTCCCTGCTGGTTCCGTGGGTGGGGGACCCATCTCCAGCCGTATGGCCATTTTTGTGCCTGGTGCGGCGCCAAGTGGGAAAGGGTGGTGTCGAGGCTGAAGGCAGCAGGAAAGCCCGCAGCCCCCAGGTGTGTGGGGCTACGCAAGCGGTTCCCAAAGGGCTTTAGAACAAGGCATAGTTTTCCCTGCTGGTTTTTTCGCTGTGCGACGCATCTCCAGCCGTATGGGTGTTTTTGTGCCTGCCGTGGCACCAAGCAGGAAGGGTGGTGTGGAGGTTGAAGGCAGCAGGAAAGCTTGCAGCCCCAGGTCTGTGGGGCTACGCAAGCGGTGCCCTAAGAGCTTTAGAACAAGGCTTAGTTTTCCAGCTGGTTCCTTGGGCGGGGGACCAATCTCCAGCCGTATGGCCATTTTTGTGCCTGGAGGGACACCTAGTGGGAAAGCGTAGTATTGAGGCTGAAGGCAGCAGAAAAGCCCGCAGCCCCCAGGTCTGTGGGGCTACGCAAGACGTTCCCTAAAGAGCTTTAGAACAAGGCATAGTTTCCCCTGCTGGCTCCTTGGGCGGGGGACCCATCTCCAGCCGTATAGCCATTTTTGTGCCTGGCGCGATGCCAAGTGGGAAAGGGTGGTGTCGAGGCTGAAGGCAGCAGGAAAGCCCGCAGCCCCCAGGTCTGTGGGGCTACGCAAGCGGTTCCCAAAGAGCTTTAGAACAAGGCCTAGTTTTTCCTGCTGGGTCTTGGAGCGGGGGACAAATCTCCAGCCGTATGGCTGTTTTTGTGCCTGGCGTGGCGCCAAGTGGGAAAGAGTGGTGTGGAGGCTGAAGGCAGCAGGAAAGCCCGCAGCCCCCAGGTCTGTGGGGCTACGCAAGAGGGTCCCAAATAGCTTCAGAAGAAGGCCTAGTTTTCCCTGCTGGCTCCTTGGGCGGGTGACCCATCTCCAGCCGTATGGCCATTTTTGTGCCTGGCGTGGCGCCAAGTGGGAAAGGGTGGTTTTGAGGCTGAAGGCAGCAGGAAAGCCTGCAGCCCCCAGGTCTGTGGGGCTAGGCAAGCGGTTCCCACAGAGCTTTAGAACAAGGCATTGTTTTCCCTGCTGGCTCCTTGGGTGGGGGAACCATCTCCAGCCGTATGGCCATTTTTGTGCCTGGCGCGGCGCCAAGTGGGAAAGGGTGGTGTCGAGGCTGAAGGCATCAGGAAAGCCCACAGCCCCCAGGTCTGTGGGGCTACGCAAGCGGTTCCCACAGAGCTTTAGAACAAGGCATTGTTTTCCCTGCTGGCTCCTTCGGCGGGGGACCCATCTTCAGCGGCATGGCCATTATTGTGCCTGGAGCGACACCTAGTGGAAAAGCGTAGTATTGAGGCTGAAGGCAGCAGGAAAGCCTGCAGCCCCCAGGTCTGTGGGTTCTACGCAAGCGGATCCAAAGAGCTTTAGAACAAGGCCTAGTTTTCTCTGCTGGGTCTTTGAGCGGGGGACACATCTCCAGCCGTATGGCCATTTTTGTGCCTGGCGTGGCACCAAGTGGGAAAGAGTGGTGTGGAGGCTGAAGGCAGCAGGAAAGCCCGCAGCCCCGAGGTCTGTGGGGCTACGCAAGAGGTTCCCAAATAGCTTCAGAACAAGGCCTAGTTTTCCCTGCTGGCTCCTTGGGCGGGTGACCCATCTCCAGCCGTATGGCCATTTTTGTGCCTGGCGTGGCGCCAAGTGGGAATGGGTGGTGTGGAGGCTGAAGGCAGCAGGAAAGCCTGCAGCCCCCAGGTCTGTGGGGCTACGCAAGCGGTTCCCACAGAGCTTTAGAACAAGGCATTTTTTTCCCTGCTGGCTCCTTGGGTGGGGGACTCATCTCCAGCCGTATGGCCATTTTTGTGCCTCTCGCGACGCTAAGTGGGAAAGGGTGTTTTTGAGGCTGAAGGCAGCAGGAAAGACCGCAGCCCCCAGGTGTGTGGGGCTACGCAAGCAGTTCCCAAAGAACTTTAGAACAAGGCATAGTTTTCCCTGCTGGCTCTTTCGGCGTGGGACGCATCTCCAGCCGTATGGCTGTTTTTGTGCCTGGCGTGGCAACAAGTGGGAAAGGGTGGTGTCGAGGCTGAAGGCAGCCGGAAAGCCCGCAGCCCCCAGGTCTGTGGGGCTACGCAAGTGGTTCCCAAAGAGCTTTAGAAGAAGGCCTAGTTTTCCCTGCTGGCTCCTTGTGCGGGCGACCCATCTCCAGCCGTATAACCATTTTTGTGCCTGGCGCGGCGCCAAGTGGGAAAGGGTGGTGTGGAGGCTGAAGGCAGCAGGAAAGCCCGCAGCCCCCAGGTCTGCGGGGCTACGCAAGCGGTTCCCAAAGAACTTTAGAACAAGGCATAGTTTTCCCTGCTGGCTCTTTGGGCGGCGGACCCATCTCCAGCCGCATGGCCATTATTGTGCCTGGAGCGACACCTAGTGGGAAAGCGTAGTATTAAGGCTGAAGGCAGCAGGAAAGCCTGCAGCCCCCAGGTCTGTGGGTGCTACGCAAGCGGTTCCCAAAGAGCTTTAGAACAAGGCCTAGTTTTCCCTGCTGGGTCTTGGAGCGGGGGACAAATCTCCAGCCGTATGGCTGTTTTTGTGCCTGGCGTGGCACCAAGTGGGAAAGAGTGGTGTGGAGGCTGAAGGCAGCAGGAAAGCCCGCAGCCCCCAGGTCTGTGGGGCTACGCAAGAGGTTCCCAAATAGCTTCAGAACAAGGCCTAGTTTTCCCTGCTGGCTCCTTGGGCGGGTGACCCATCTCCAGCCGTATGGCTGTTTTTGTGCCTGGCGTGGCACCAAGTGGGAAAGGGTGGTGTGGAGGCTGAAGGCAGCAGGAAAGCCCCCAGCCCCCAGGTGTGTGGGGCTACGCAAGCGGTTCCCAAAGAGCTTTAGAACAAGGCATAGTTTTCCCTGCTGGCTCTTTGGGCGGGGGACGCATCTCCAGCCGCATGGCCATTATTGTGCCTGGAGCGACACCTAGTGGGAAAGCGTAGTATTAAGGCTGAAGGCAGCAGGAAAGCCTGCAGCCCCCAGGTCTGTGGGTGCTACGCAAGCGGTTCCCAAAGAGCTTTAGAACAAGGCCTAGTTTTCCCTGCTGGGTCTTTGAGCGGGGGACACATCTCCAGCCGTATGGCTGTTTTTGTGCCTGGCGTGGCACCAAGTGGGAAAGAGTGGTGTGGAGGCTGAAGGCAGCAGGAAAGCCCGCAGCCCCCAGGTCTGTGGGTGCTACGCAAGCGGTTCCCAAAGAGCTTTAGAAGAAGGCATTGTTTTCCCTGCTGGCTCCTTGGGCGGGCGACCCATCTCCAGCCATATGGCCATTTTTGTCCTGGCGCGACGCCAAGTGGGAAAGGGTGGTGTCGAGGCTGAAGGCAGCAGAAAAGCCCGCAGCCGCCAGGTTTGTGGGGCTACGCAAGTGGTTCCCAAAGAGCTTTAGAACAAAGCATAGTTTTCCCTGCTGGCTCTTTGGGCGGGGGACCCATCTCCAGCCGTATAGCCATTTTTGTGCCTGGCGTGGCACAAGTGGGAAAGGGTGGTGTGGAGGCTGAAAGCAGCAGGAAAGCCCGCAGCCCCCAGGTCTGTGGGGCTATGCAAGCGGTTCCCAAAGAGCTTTAGAACAAGGCATAGTTTACTCTGCTGGCTCCTTGGGTGGCGGACCCATCTCCAGCCGTATAGCCATTTTTGTGCCTGGCGCGGCGCCAAGTGGGAAAGGGTGGTGTGGAGGCTGAAGGCAGCAGGAAAGCCCCCAGCCCCCAGGTCTGTGGGTGCTACGCAAGCGGTTCCCAAAGAGCTTTAGAACAAGGCCTAGTTTTCCCTGCTGGGTCTTTGAGCGGGGGATACATCTCCAGCCGTATGGCCATATTTGTGCCTGGTGTGGCGCCAAGTGGGAAAGGGTGGTGTCGAGGCTGAAGGCAGCAGGAAAGCCCGCAGCCCCCAGGTCTGTGGGGCTACGCAAGCGGTTCCCAAAGAGCTTTAGAACAAGGCATAGTTTTCCCTGCTGGCTCTTTGGGCGGGGGACGCATCTCCAGCCGCATGGCCATTATTGTGCCTGGAGCGACACCTAGTGGGAAAGCGTAGTATTAAGGCTGAAGGCAGCAGGAAAGCCTGCAGCCCCCAGGTCTGTGGGTGCTACGCAAGCGGTTCCCAAAGAGCTTTAGAACAAGGCCTAGTTTTCCCTGCTGGGTCTTTGAGCGGGGGACACATCTCCAGCCGTATGGCTGTTTTTGTGCCTGGCGTGGCACCAAGTGGGAAAGAGTGGTGTGGAGGCTGAAGGCAGCAGGAAAGCCCGCAGCCCCCAGGTCTGTGGGTGCTACGCAAGCGGTTCCCAAAGAGCTTTAGAAGAAGGCATTGTTTTCCCTGCTGGCTCCTTGGGCGGGCGACCCATCTCCAGCCATATGGCCATTTTTGTCCTGGCGCGACGCCAAGTGGGAAAGGGTGGTGTCGAGGCTGAAGGCAGCAGAAAAGCCCGCAGCCGCCAGGTTTGTGGGGCTACGCAAGTGGTTCCCAAAGAGCTTTAGAACAAAGCATAGTTTTCCCTGCTGGCTCTTTGGGCGGGGGACCCATCTCCAGCCGTATAGCCATTTTTGTGCCTGGCGTGGCACAAGTGGGAAAGGGTGGTGTTGAGGCTGAAAGCAGCAGGAAAGCCCGCAGCCCCCAGGTCTGTGGGGCTATGCAAGCGGTTCCCAAAGAGCTTTAGAACAAGGCATAGTTTACTCTGCTGGCTCCTTGGGTGGCGGACCCATCTCCAGCCGTATAGCCATTTTTGTGCCTGGCGCGGCGCCAAGTGGGAAAGGGTGGTGTGGAGGCTGAAGGCAGCAGGAAAGCCCGCAGCCCCCAGGTCTGTGGGGCTACGCAAGAGGTTCCCAAATACCTTTAGAACAAGGCCTAGTTTTCCCTGCTGGCTCCTTGGGCGGGTGACCCATCTCCAGCCGTATGGCCATTTTTATACCTGGTGTGGCGCCAAGTGGGAAAGGGTGGTGTGGAGGCTGAAGGCAGTAGAAAAGCCCCCAGCCCCCAGGTCTGTGGGTGCTACGCAAGCGGTTCCCAAAGAGCTTTAGAACAAGGCCTAGTTTTCCCTGCTGGGTCTTTGAGCGGGGGATACATCTCCAGCCGTATGGCCATATTTGTGCCTGGTGTGGCGCCAAGTGGGAAAGGGTGGTGTCGAGGCTGAAGGCAGCAGGAAAGCCCGCAGCCCCCAGGTCTGTGGGGCTACGCAAGCGGTTCCCAAAGAGCTTTAGAACAAGGCATAGTTTTCCCTGCTGGCTCTTTGGGCGGGGGACCCATCTCCAGCCGCATGGCCATTATTGTGCCTGGAGCGACACCTAGTGGGAAAGCGTAGTATTAAGGCTGAAGGCAGCAGGAAAGCCTGCAGCCCCCAGGTCTGTGGGTGCTACGCAAGCGGTTCCCAAAGAGCTTTAGAACAAGGCCTAGTTTTCCCTGCTGGGTCTTTGAGCGGGGGACACATCTCCAGCCGTATGGCTGTTTTTGTGCCTGGCGTGGCACCAAGTGGGAAAGAGTGGTGTGGAGGCTGAAGGCAGCAGGAAAGCCCGCAGCCCCCAGGTCTGTGGGGCTACGCAAGCGGTTCCCAAAGAGCTTTAGAACAAGGCATATTTTTCCCTGCTGCTTCCGTGGGTGGGGGACCCATCTCCAGCCGTATGGCCATTTTTGTGCCTGGTGCGGCGCCAAGTGGGAAAGGGTGGTGTCGAGGCTGAAGGCAGCAGGAAAGCCCGCAGCCCCCAGGTGTGTGGGGCTACGCAAGCGGTTCCCAAAGAGCTTTAGAACAAGGCATAGTTTTCCCTGCTGGCTCTTTCGATGTGGGACGCATCTCCAGCCGTATGGCTGTTTTTGTGCCTGGCGTGGCACCAAGCGGAAAAGGGTGGTGTGGAGGCTGAAGGCAGCAGGAAAGTTCGCAGCCCCTGGTCTGTGGGGCTACGCAAGCGGTTCCCAAAGAGCTTTAGAACAAGGCATAGTTTTCCTGCTGGTTCCTTAGGCGGGGGACCCATCTCCAGCCGTATGGCCATTTTTGTGCCTGGAGGGACACCTAGTGGGAAAGCGTAGTATTGAGGCTGAAGGCAGCAGAAAAGCCCGCAGCCCCCAGGTCTGTGGGGCTACGCAAGAGGTTCCCTAAAGAGCTTTAGAACAAGGCATAGTTTCCCCTGTTGGCTCCTTTGGCGGGGGACCCATCTCAAGCCGTATAGCCATTTTTGTGCCTGGCGCGATGCCAAGTGGGAAAGGGTGGTGTCAAGGCTGAAGGCAGCAGGAAAGCCCGCAGCCCCCAGGTCTGTGGGGCTACGCAAGCGGTTCCCAAAGAGCTTTAGAACAAGGCCTACTTTTCCCTGCTGGGTCTTTGAGCGGGGGACAAATCTCCAGCCGTATGGCTGTTTTTGTGCCTGGTGCGGCGCCAAGTGGGAAAGAGTGGTGTGGAGGCTGAAGGCAGCAGGAAACCCGCAGCCCCCAGGTCTGTGGGGCTATGCAAGCGGTTCCCAAAGAGCTTTAGAACAAGGCCTAGTTTACTCTGCTGGCACCTTGGGTGGGGGACCCATCTCCAGCCGTATAGCCATTTTTGTGCCTGGTGCGGCGCCAAGTGGGAAAGGGTGGTGTGGAGGCTGAAGGCAGCAGGAAAGCCCGCAGACCCCAGGTCTGTGGGGCTACGCAAGCGGTTCCCAAAGAGCTTTAGAACAAAGCCTGGTTTTCCCTGCTGGCTCATTGGGCAGGTGACCCATCTCCATCCGTATGGTCATTTTTGTGCCTGGCGCAGCGCCAAGTGGGAAAGGGTGGTGTCGAGGCTGAAGGCAGCAGGAAAGCTTGCAGCCCCGAGGTCTCTGGGTGCTACGCAAGCGGTTCCCAAAGAGCTTTAGAACAAGGCCTAGTTTTCCCTGCTGGGTCTTTGGGCAGGGGACACATCTCCAGCCGTATGGCCATTTTTATACCTCGCGTGGCGCCAAGTGGGAAAGGGTGGTGTGGAGGCTGAAGGCAGTAGAAAAGCCCGCAGCCCCCGGTCTGTGGGTGCTACGCAAGCGGTTCCCAAAGAGCTTTAGAACAAGGCATAGTTTTCCCTGCTGGCTCTTTGGGCGGGGGACCCATCTCCAGCCGCATGGCAATTATTGTGCCTGGAGCGACACCTAGTGGGAAAGCGTAGTATTGAGGCTAAATGCAGCAGGAAAGCCTGCAACCCCCAGGTCTGTGGGTGCTACGCAAGCGGTTCCCAAAGAGCTTTAGAACAAGGCCTAGTTTTCCCTGCTGGGTCTTTGAGCGGGGGACACATCTATAGCCGTATGGCTGTTTTTGTGCCTGGCGAGGCACCAAGTGGGAAAGAGTGGTGTGGAGGCTGAAGGCAGCAGGAAAGCCCGCAGCCCCCAGGTGTGTGGGGCTACGCAAGCGGTTCCCAAAGGGCTTTAGAACAAGGCATAATTTTCCCTGCTGGCTCTTTCGGTGTGGGACGCATCTCCAGCCGTATGGCTGTTTTTGTGCCTGGCGTGGCACCAAGCGGGAAAGGGTGGTGTGGAGGCTGAAGGCAGCAGGAAAGGTTGCAGCCCCTGGTCTGTGGGGCTACGCAAGCGGTTCCCATAGAGCTTTAGAACAAGGCATATTTTTCCCTGCTGGTTCCTTGGGAGGGGGACCCATCTTAAGCCGTATGGCCATTTTTGTGCCTGGAGCGACACCTAGTGGGAAAGCGTAGTATTGAGGCTGAAGGCAGCAGGAAAGCCTGCAGCCCCCAGGTCTGTGGGTGCTACGCAAGCGGTTCCCAAGGAGCTTTAGAAGAAGGCATTGTTTTCCCTGCTGGCTCCTTGGGCGGGGGACGCATCTACAGCCATATGGCCATTTTTGTGCCTAGCGCGGCGCCAAGTGGGAAAGGGTGGTGTCGAGGCTGAAGGCAGCAGGAAAGCTTGCAGCCCCAGGTCTGTGGGGCTACGCAAGCGGTGCCCTAAGAACTTTAGAAGAAGGCGTTGTTTTCCCTGCTGGCTCCTTGTGTGGCGGACCCATCTCCAGCCATATGGCCATTTTTGTGCCTGGCGCGACGCCAAGTGGAAAGGGTGGTGTCGAGGCTGAAGGCAGCAGGAAAGCCCGCAGCCCCCAAGTCTGTGGGGCTATGCAAGCGGTTCCCAAAGAGCTTTAGAACAAGGCCTAGTTTACTCTGCTGGCACCTTGGGTGGGGGACCCATCTCCAGCCGTATAGCCATTTTTGTGCCTGGCGTGGCACAAGTGGGAAAGGGTGGTGTCGAGGCTGAAGGCAGCAGGAAAGCCCGCAGCCCCCAAGTCTGTGGGGCTATGCAAGAGGTTCCCAAAGAGCTTTAGAACAAGGCCTGGTTTTCCCTGCTGGCTCCTTGGGCGTGGGACAAATCTCCATCCGTATGGTCATTTTTGTGCCTGGCGCGGCGCCAAGTGGGAAAGGGTGGTGTCGAGGCTGAAGGCAGCAGGAAAGCTTGCAGCCCCGAGGTCTGTGGGTGCTACGCAAGCGGTTCCCAAAGAGCTTTAGAACAAGGCCTAGTTTTCCCTGCTGGGTCTTTGGGCAGGGGACACATCTCCAGCCGTATGGCCATTTTTATACCTGGCGTGGCGCCAAGTTGGAAAGGGTGGTGTGGAGGCTGAAGGCAGTAGAAAAGCCCGCAGCCCCCAGGTCTGTGGGTGCTACGCAACCGGTTCCCAAAGAGCTTTAGAACACGGCATAGTTTTCCCTGCTGGGTCTTTGAGCGGGGGACACATCTCCAGCCGTATGGCCATTTTTGTGCCTGGCGTGGCGCCAAGTAGGAAAGGGTGGTGTCGAGGCTGAAGGCAGCAGGAAAGCCTGCAGCCCCCAGGTCTGTGGGGCTACGCAAGCGGTTCCCAAAGAGCTTTAGAACAAGGCATAGTTTTCCCTGCTGGCTCTTTGGGCGGGGGACCCATCTCCAGCCGCATGGCCATTATTGTGCCTGGAGCGACACCTAGTGGGAAAGAGTAGTATTAAGGCTGAAGGCAGCAGGAAAGCCTGCAGCCCCCAGGTCTGTGGGTGCTACGCAAGCGGTTCCCAAAGAGCTTTAGAACAAGGCCTAGTTTTCCCTGCTGGGTCTTTGAGCGGGGGACACATCTCCAGCCGTATGGCTGTTTTTGTGCCTGGCATGGCACCAAGTGGGAAAGAGTGGTGTCGAGGCTGAAGGCAGCAGGAAAGCCCGCAGCCCCCAGGTCTGTGGGGCTACGCAAGCGGTTTCCTAAGAGCTTTAGAACAAGGCATATTTTTCCCTGCTGGTTCCTTGGGTGGGTGACCCATCTCCAGCCGTATGGCCATTTTTGTGCCTGGTGCGGCGCCAAGTGGAAAAGGGTGTTTTTGAGGCTGAAGGCAGCAGGAAAGCCCGCAGCCCCCAGGTCTGTGGGTGCTACGCAAGCGGTTCCCAAAGAGCTTTAGAAGAAAGCATTGTTTTCCCTGCTGGCTCCTTGGGCGGGCGACCCATCTCCAGCCATATGGCCATTTTTGTCCTGGCGCGACGCCAAGTGGGAAAGGGTGGTGTCGAGGCTGAAGGCAGCAGAAAAGCCCGCAGCCGCCAGGTGTGTGGGGCTACGCAAGTGGTTCCCAAAGAGCTTTAGAACAAGGCATAGTTTTCCCTGCTGGCTCTTTGGGCGGGGGACCCATCTCCAGCCATATAGCCATTTTTGTGCCTGGCGTGGCACAAGTGGGAAAGGGTGGTGTCGAGGCTGAAAGCAGCAGGAAAGCCCGCAGCCCCCAGGTCTGTGGGGCTATGCAAGCGGTTCCCAAAGAGCTTTAGAACAAGGCCTAGTTTACTCTGCTGGCTCCTTGGGTGGCGGACCCATCTCCAGCCGTATAGCCATTTTTGTGCCTGGCGCGGCGCCAAGTGGGAAAGGGTGGTGTGGAGGCTGAAGGCAGCAGGAAAGCCCGCAGCCCCCAGGTCTGTGGGGCTACGCAAGAGGTTCCCAAATACCTTTAGAACAAGGCCTAGTTTTCCCTGCTGGCTCCTTGGGCGGGTGACCCATCTCCAGCCGTATCGCCATTTTTATACCTGGTGTGGCGCCAAGTGGGAAAGGGTGGTGTGGAGGCTGAAGGCAGTAGAAAAGCCCGCAGCCCCCAGGTCTGTGGGTGCTACGCAAGCGGTTCCCAAAGAGCTTTAGAACAAGGCCTAGTTTTCCCTGCTGGGTCTTTGAGCGGGGGACACATCTCCAGCCGTATGGCCATATTTGTGCCTGGTGTTGCGCCAAGTGGGAAAGGGTGGTGTGGAGGCTGAAGGCAGCAGGAAAGCCCGCAGCCCCCAGGTGTGTGCGGCTACGCAAGCGGTTCCCAAAGAGCTTTAGAACAAGGCATAGTTTTCCTGCTGGTTCCTTGGGCGGGGGACCCATCTCCAGCCGTATGGCCATTTTTGTGCCTGGAGGGACACCTAGTGGGAAAGCGTAGTATTGAGGCTGAAGGCAGCAGGAAAGCCCGCAGCCCCCAGGTGTGTGCGGCTACGCAAGCGGTTCCCAAAGAGCTTTAGAACAAGGCATAGTTTTCCCTGCTGGCTCTTTCGGTGTGGGACGCATCTCAAGCCGTATAGCCATTTTTGTGCCTGGCGCGATGCCAAGTGGGAAAGGGTGGTGTCAAGGCTGAAGGCAGCAGGAAAGCCCGCAGCCCCCAGGTCTGTGGGGCTACGCAAGCGGTTCCCAAAGAGCTTTAGAACAAGGCCTACTTTTCCCTGCTGGGTCTTTGAGCGGGGGACAAATCTCCAGCCGTATGGCTGTTTTTGTGCCTGGTGCGGCGCCAAGTGAGAAAGAGTGGTGTGGAGTCTGAAGGCAGCAGGAAAGCCCGCAGCCCCAAGGTCTGTGGGGCTACGCAAGAGGTTCCCAAATAGCTTCAGAACAAGGCCTAGTTTTCCCTGCTGGCTCCTTGGGCGGGTGACCCATCTCCAGCCGTATGGCCATTTTTGTGCCTGGCGTGGCGCCAAGTGGGAAAGGGTGGTTTTGAGGCTGAAGGCAGCAGGAAAGCCTGCAGCCCCCAGGTCTGCGGGGCTACGCAAGCGGTTCCCACAGAGCTTTAGAACAAGGCATTTTTTTCCCTGCTGGCTCCTTGGGTGGGGGACCCATCTCCAGCCGTATGGCCATTTTTGTGCCTGGCGCGACGCCAAGTGGGAAAGGGTGTTTTTGAGACTGAAGGCAGCAGGAAAGCCCGCAGCCCCCAGGTGTGTGGGGCTACGCAAGCAGTTCCCAAAGAACTTTAAACAAGGCCTAGTTTTCCCTGCTGGCTCTTTCGGCGTGGGACGCATCTCCAGCCGTATGGCTGTTTTTGTGCCTGGCGTGGCAACAAGTGAGAAAGG
Source organism: Chroicocephalus ridibundus (assembly GCF_963924245.1). Taxonomy (NCBI): domain Eukaryota; kingdom Metazoa; phylum Chordata; class Aves; order Charadriiformes; family Laridae; genus Chroicocephalus; species Chroicocephalus ridibundus. The sequence goes on along the minus strand of NW_026961558.1, from coordinate 104,781 downwards.
GTGGTGTCGAGGCTGAAGGCAGCAGGAAAGCCCGCAGCCCCCAGGTCTGTGGGGCTACGCAAGTGGTTCCCAAAGAGCTTTAGAAGAAGGCCTAGTTTTCCCTGCTGGCTCCTTGTGCGGGCGACCCATCTCCAGCCGTATAGCCATTTTTGTGCCTGGCGCGGCGCCAAGTGGGAAAGGGTGGTGTGGAGGCTAAAGGCAGCAGGAAAGCCCCCAGCCCCCAGGTCTGTGGGGCTACGCAAGAGGTTCCCAAAGAGCTTTAGAACAAAGCCTGGTTTTCCCTGCTGGCTCATTGGGCAGGTGACCCATCTCCATCCGTATGGTCATTTTTGTGCCTGGCGCGGCGCCAAGTGGGAAAGGGTGGTGTCGAGGCTGAAGGCAGCAGGAAAGCTTGCAGCCCCGAGGTCTGTGGGTGCTACGCAAGCGGTTCCCAAAGAGCTTTAGAACAAGGCCTAGTTTTCCCTGCTGGGTCTTTGGGCAGGGGACACATCTCCAGCCGTATGGCCATTTTTATACCTGGCGTGGCGCCAAGTGGGAAAGGGTGGTGTGGAGGCTGAAGGCAGTAGAAAAGCCCGCAGCCCCCGGTCTGTGGGTGCTACGCAAGCGGTTCCCAAAGAGCTTTAGAACAAGGCATAGTTTTCCCTGCTGGCTCTTTGGGCGGGGGACCCATCTCCAGCCGCATGGCAATTATTGTGCCTGGAGCGACACCTAGTGGGAAAGCGTAGTATTGAGGCTGAAGGCAGCAGGAAAGCCTGCAACCCCCAGGTCTGTGGGTGCTACGCAAGCGGTTCCCAAAGAGCTTTAGAACAAGGCCTAGTTTTCCCTGCTGGGTCTCTGAGCGGGGGACACATCTATAGCCGTATGGCTGTTTTTGTGCCTGGCGTGGCACCAAGTGGGAAAGAGTGGTGTTGAGGCTGAAGGCAGCAGGAAAGCCCGCAGCCCCCAGGTGTGTGGGGCTACGCAAGCTGTTCCCAAAGGGCTTTAGAACAAGGCATAGTTTTCCCTGCTGGCTCTTTCGGTGTGGGACGCATCTCCAGCCGTATGGCTGTTTTTGTGCCTGGCGTGGCACCAAGTGGGAAAGGGTGGTGTGGAGGCTGAAGGCAGCAGGAAAGCCCGCAGCCCCTGGTCTGTGGGGCTACGAAAGCGGTTCCCATAGAGCTTTAGAACAAGGCATAGTTTTCCCTGCTGGTTCCTTGGGAGGGGGACCCATCTTAAGCCGTATGGCCATTTTTGTGCCTGGAGCGACACCTAGTGGGAAAGCGTAGTATTGAGGCTGAAGACAGCAGGAAAGCCTGCAGCCCCCAGGTCTGTGGGTGCTACGCAACCGGTTCCCAAAGAGCTTTAGAAGAAGGCATTGTTTTCCCTGCTGGCTCCTTGGGCGGGGGACGCATCTCCAGCCATATGGCCATTTTTGTGCCTAGCGCGGCGCCAAGTGGGAAAGGGTGGTGTCGAGGCTGAAGGCAGCAGGAAAGCTTGCAGCCCCAGGTCTGTGGGGCTACGCAAGAGGTGCCCTAAGAGCTTTAGAAGAAGGCGTTGTTTTCCCTGCTGGCTCCTTGTGTGGCGGACCCATCTCCAGCCATATGGCCATTTTTGTGCCTGGCGCGACGCCAAGTGGAAAGGGTGGTGTCGAGGCTGAAGGCAGCAGGAAAGACCGCAGCCCCCAAGTCTGTGGGGCTATGCAAGCGGTTCCCAAAGAGCTTTAGAACAAGGCATAGTTTACTCTGCTGGCACCTTGGGTGGGGGACCCATCTCCAGCCGTATAGCCATTTTTGTGCCTGGCGTGGCACAAGTGGGAAAGGGTGGTGTCGAGGCTGAAGGCAGCAGGAAAGCCCGCAGCCCCCAAGTCTGTGGGGCTATGCAAGAGGTTCCCAAAGAGCTTTAGAACAAGGCCTGGTTTTCCCTGCTGGCTCCTTGGGCGTGGGACAAATCTCCATCCGTATGGTCATTTTTGTGCCTGGCGCGGCGCCAAGTGGGAAAGGGTGGTGTCGAGGCTGAAGGCAGCAGGAAAGCTCGCAGCCCCGAGGTCTGTGGGTGCTACGCAAGCGGTTCCCAAAGAGCTTTAGAACAAGGCCTAGTTTTCCCTGCTGGGTCTTTGGGCAGGGGACACATCTCCAGCTGTATGGCCATTTTTATACCTGGCGTGGCGCCAAGTTGGAAAGGGTGGTGTGGAGGCTGAAGGCAGTAGAAAAGCCCGCAGCCCCCAGGTCTGTGGGGCTACGCAAGCGGTTCCCAAAGAGCTTTAGAACACGGCATAGTTTTCCCTGCTGGGTCTTTGAGCGGGGGACACATCTCCAGCCGTATGGCCATTTTTGTGCCTGGCGTGGCGCCAAGTAGGAAAGGGTGGTGTCGAGGCTGAAGGCAGCAGGAAAGCCCGCAGCCCCCAGGTCTGTGGGGCTACGCAAGCGGTTCCCAAAGAGCTTTAGAACAAGGCATAGTTTTCCCTGCTGGGTCTTTGAGCGGGGGACACATCTCCAGCCGTATGGCCATATTTGTGCCTGGCGTGGCGCCAAGTGGGGAAGGGTGGTGTGGAGGCTGAAGGCAGCAGGAAAGCCCGCAGCCCCCAGGTCTGTGGGGCTACGCAAGCGGTTCCCAAAGAGCTTTAGAACAAGGCATAGTTTTCCCTGCTGGCTCTTTGGGCGGGGGACCCATCTCCAGCCGCATGGCCATTAATGTGCCTGGAGCGACACCTAGTGGGAAAGCGTAGTATTGAGGCTGAAGGCAGCAGGAAAGCCTGCAACCCCCAGGTCTGTGGGTGCTACGCAAGCGGTTCCCAAAGAGCTTTAGAACAAGGCCTACTTTTCCCTGCTGGGTCTTTGAGCGGGGGACAAATCTCCAGCCGTATGGCTGTTTTTGTGCCTGGTGCGGCGCCAAGTGGGAAAGAGTGGTGTGGAGGCTGAAGGCAGCAGGAAAGCCCGCAGCCCCAAGGTCTGTGGGGCTACGCAAGAGGTTCCCAAATAGCTTCAGAACAAGGCCTAGTTTTCCCTGCTGGCTCCTTGGGCGGGTGACCCATCTCCAGCCGTATGGCCGTTTTTGTGCCTGGCGTGGCGCCAAGTGGGAAAGGGTGGTTTTGAGGCTGAAGGCAGCAGGAAAGCCTGCAGCCCCCAGGTCTGTGGGGCTACGCAAGCGGTTCCCACAGAGCTTTAGAACAAGGCATTTTTTTCCCTGCTGGCTCCTTGGGTGGGGGATCCATCTCCAGCCGTATGGCCATTTTTCTGCCTGGCGCGACGCCAAGTGGGAAAGGGTGTTTTTGAGCCTGAAGGCAGCAGGAAAGCCCGCAGCCCCCAGGTGTGTGGGGCTACGCAAGCAGTTCCCAAAGAACTTTAAAGAAGGCCTAGTTTTCCCTGCTGGCTCTTTCGGCGTGGGACGCATCTCCAGCCGTATGGCTGTTTTTGTGCCTGGCGTGGCAACAAGTGGGAAAGGGTGGTGTCGAGGCTGAAGGCAGCAGGAAAGCCCGCAGCCCCCAGGTCTGTGGGGCTACGCAAGTGGTTCCCAAAGAGCTTTAGAATAAGGCCTAGTTTTCCCTGCTGGCTCCTTGTGCAGGCGACCCATCTCCAGCCGTATAGCCATTTTTGTGCCTGGCGCGGCGCCAAGTGGGAAAGGGTGGTGTGGAGGCTGAAGGCAGTAGAAAAGCCCGCAGCCCCCAGGTCTGTGGGTGCTACACAAGCGGTTCCCAAAGAGCTTTAGAACAAGGCCTAGTTTTCCCTGCTGGGTCTTTGAGCGGGGGACACATCTCCAGCCGTATGGCTGTTTTTGTGCCTGGCGTGGCACCAAGTGGGAAAGAGTGGTGTGGAGGCTGAAGGCAGCAGGAAAGCCCGCAGCCCCCAGGTCTGTGGGGCTACGCAAGCGGTTCCCAAAGAGCTTTAGAACAAGGCATAGTTTTCCCTGCTGGTTCCGTGGGTGGGGGACCCATCTCCAGCCGTATAGCCATTTTTGTGCCTGGTGCGGCGCCAAGTGGGAAACGGTGGTGTCGAGGGTGAAGGCAGCAGGAAAGCCCGCAGCCCCCAGGTCTGTGGGGCTACGCAAGAGGTTCCCTAAAGAGCTTTAGAACAAGGCATAGTTTCCCCTGCTGTCTCCTTTGGCGGGGGACCCATCTCAAGCCGTATAGCCATTTTTGTGCCTGGCGCGATGCCAAGTGGGAATGGGTGGTGTCAAGGCTGAAGGCAGCAGGAAAGCCCGCAGCCCCCAGGTCTGTGGGGCTACGCAAGCGGTTCCCAAAGAGCTTTAGAACAAGGCCTACTTTTCCCTGCTGGGTCTTTGAGCGGGGGACAAATCTCCAGCCGTATGGCTGTTTTTGTGCCTGGTGCGGCGCCAAATGGGAAAGAGTGGTGTGGAGGCTGAAGGCAGCAGGAAAGCCCGCAGCCCCAAGGTCTGTGGGGCTACGCAAGAGGTTCCCAAATAGCTTCAGAACAAGTCCTAGTTTTCCCTGCTGGCTCCTTGGGCGGGTGACCCATCTCCAGCCGTATGGCCATTTTTGTGCCTGGCGTAGCGCCAAGTGGGAAAGGGTGGTTTTGAGGCTGAAGGCAGCAGGAAAGCCTGCAGCCCCCAGGTCTGTGGGGCTACGCAAGCGGTTCCCACAGAGCTTTAGAACAAGGTATTTTTTTCCCTGCTGGCTCCTTGGGTGGGGGACCCATCTCCAGCCGTATGGCCATTTTTGTGCCTGGTGCGACGCCAAGTGGGAAAGGGTGTTTTTGAGACTGAAGGCAGCAGGAAAGCCTGCAGCCCCCAGGTGTGTGGGGCTACGCAAGCGGTTCCCACAGAGCTTTAGAACAAGGCATTTTTTTCCCTGCTGGCTCCTTGGGTGGGGGACCCATCTCCAGCCGTATGGCTGTTTTTGTGCCTGGCGTGTCACCAAGTGGGAAAGGGTGGTGTGGAGGCTGAAGGCAGCAGGAAAGCCCGCAGCCCCCAGGTCTGTGGGGCTACGCAAGCGGTTCCCAAAGAGCTTTAGAACAAGGCATAGTTTTCCCTGCTGGCTCTTTGGGCGGGGGACCCATCTCCAGCCGCATGGCCATTTTTGTGCCTGGTGCGGCGCCAAGTGGGAAAGGGTGGTGTCGAGGCTGAAGGCAGCAGGAAAGCCCGCAGCCCCCAGGTGTGTGGGGCTACGCAAGCGGTTCCCAAAGGGCTTTAGAACAAGGCATTGTTTTCCCTGCTGTCTCTTTCGGTGTGGGACGCATCTCCAGCCGTATGGCTGTTTTTGTGCCTGGCGTGGCACCAAGTGGGAAAGGGTGGTGTGGAGGCTGAAGGCAGCAGGAAAGGTCGCAGCCCCTGGTCTGTGGGGCTACGCAAGCGGTTCCCGTAGAGCTTTAGAAGAAGGCATTGTTTTCCCAGCTGGCTCCTTGTGCGGGGGACGCATCTCCAGCCACATGTCCATTTTTGTGCCTGGCGTGGCGCCAAGTGGGAAAGGGTGGTGTCGAGGCTGAAGGCAGCAGGAAAGCTTGCAGCCCCAGGTCTGTGGGGCTACGCAAGCGGTGCCCTAAGAGCTTTAGAACAAGGCATAGTTTTCCAGCTGGTTCCTTGGGCGGGGGACCCATCTCCAGCCGTATGGCCATTTTTGTGCCTGGAGGGACACCTAGTGGGAAAGCGTAGTATTGAGGCTGAAGGCAGCAGAAAAGCCAGCAGCCCCCAGGTCTGTGGGGCTACGCAAGAGGTTCCCTAAAGACCTTTAGAACACGGCATAGTTTCCCCTGCTGGCTCCTTGGGCGGGGGACCCATCTCCAGCCGTATAGCCATTTTTGTGCTTGGCGCGATGCCAAGTGGGAAAGGGTGGTGTCGAGGCTGAAGGCAGCAGGAAAGCCCGCAGCCCCAAGGTCTGTGGGGCTACGCAAGAGGTTCCCAAAGAGCTTTAGAACAAGGCCTAGTTTTCCCTGCTGGCTCCTTGGGCGGGTGACCCATCTCCAGCCGTATGGCTGTTTTTGTGCCTGGCGTGGCGCCAAGTGGGAAAGGGTGGTGTGGAGGCTGAAGGCAGCAGGAAAGCCCGCAGCCCCAAGGTCTGTGGGGCTACGCAAGCGGTTCCCAAAGAGCTTTAGAACAAGGCATAGTTTTCCCTGCTGGCTCTTTGGGCGGGGGACCCATCTCCAGCCGCATGGCCATTATTGTGCCTGGAGCGACACCTAGTGGGAAAGCGTAGTATTAAGGCTGAAGGCAGCAGGAAAGCCCGCAGCCCCAAGGTCTGTGGGTACTACGCAAGCGGTTCCCAAAGAGCTTTAGAACAAGGCATAGTTTTCCCTGCTGGCTCTTTGGGCGGGGGACCCATCTCCAGCCGTATACCCATTTTTGTGCCTGGCGTGGCACAAGTGGGAAAGGGTGGTGTCGAGGCTGAAGGCAGCAGGAAAGCCCGCAGCCCCCAAGTCTGTGGGGCTATGCAAGCGGTTCCCAAAGAGCTTTAGAACAAGGCCAAGTTTACTCTGCTGGCTCCTTGGCCGTGGGACAAATCTCCATCCGTATGGTCATTTTTGTGCCTGGCGCGGCACCAAGTGGGAAAGGGTGGTGTCGAGGCTGAAGGCAGCAGGAAAGCTTGAAGCCCCCAGGTCTGTGGGGCTACGCAAGAGGTTCCCAAAGAGCTTTAGAACAAGGCCTGGTTTTCCCTGCTGGCTCTTTGGGTGTGGGACAAATCTCCATCCGTATGGTCATTTTTGTGCCTGGCGCAGCGCCAAGTGGGAAAGGGTGGTGTCGAGGCTGAAGGCAGCAGGAAAGCTTGAAGCCCCGAGGTCTGTGGGTGCTACGCAAGTGGTTCCCAAAGAGCTTTAGAAGAAGGCCTAGTTTTCCCTGCTGGCTCCTTGTGCGGGCGACCCATCTCCAGCCGTATAGCCATTTTTGTGCCTGGCGCGGCGCCAAGTGGGAAAGGGTGGTGTGGAGGCTGAAGGCAGTAGAAAAGCCCGCAGCCCCCAGGTCTGTGGGTGCTACGCAAGCGGTTCCCAAAGAGCTTTAGAACAAGGCCTAGTTTTCCCTGCTGGGTCTTTGAGCGGGGGACACATCTCCAGCCGTATGGCCATATTTGTATCTGGTGTGGCGCCAAGTGGGAAAGGGTGGTGTCGAGGCTGAAGGCAGCAGGAAAGCCCGCAGCCCCCAGGTCTGTGGGGCTACGCAAGCGGTTCCCAAAGAGCTTTAGAACAAGGCATAGTTTTCCCTGCTGGCTCTTTGGGCGGGGGACCCATCTCCAGCCGCATGGCCATTATTGTGCCTGGAGCGACACCTAGTGGGAAAGCGTAGTATTGAGGCTGAAGGCAGCAGGAAAGCCTGCAACCCCCAGGTCTGTGGGTGCTACGCAAGCGGTTCCCAAAGAGCTTTAGAACAAGGCCTAATTTTCCCTGCTGGGTCTTTGAGCGGGGGACACATCTCCAGCCGTATGGCTGTTTTTGTGCCTGGCGTGGCACCAAGTGGGAAAGAGTGGTGTGGAGGCTGAAGGCAGCAGGAAAGCCCGCAGCCCCCAGGTCTGTGGGGCTACGCAAGCAGTTCCCAAAGAGCTTTAGAACAAGGCCTAGTTTTCCCTGCTGGTTCCGTGGGTGGGGGACCCATCTCCAGCCGTATAGACATTTTTGTGCCTGGTGCGGCGCCAAGTGGGAAACGGTGGTGTCGAGGGTGAAGGCAGCAGGAAAGCCCGCAGCCCCCAGGTGTGTGCGGCTACGCAAGCGGTTCCCAAAGGTCTTTAGAACAAGGCATAGTTTTCCCTGCTGGCTCTTTCGGTGTGGGACGCATCTCCAGCCGTAAGGCTGTTTTTGTGCCTGGCGTGGCACCAAGCGGAAAAGGGTGGTGTGGAGGCTGAAGGCAGCAGGAAAGGTCGCAGCCCCAAGGTCTGTGGGGCTACGCAAGCGGTTCCCAAAGAGCTTTAGAACAAGGCATAGTTTTCCTGCTGGTTCCTTGGGCGGGGGACCCATCTCCAGCCGTATGGCCATTTTTGTGCCTGGAGGGACACCTAGTGGGAAAGCGTAGTATTGAGGCTGAAGGCAGCAGAAAAGCCCGCAGCCCCCAGGTCTGTGGGGCTACGCAAGAGGTTCCCTAAAGAGCTTTAGAACAAGGCATAGTTTCCCCTGCTGTCTCCTTTGGCGGGGGACCCATCTCAAGCCGTATAGCCATTTTTGTGCCTGGCGCGATGCCAAGTGGGAAAGGGTGGTGTCAAGGCTGAAGGCAGCAGGAAAGCCCGCAGCCCCCAGGTTTGTGGGGCTACGCAAGCGGTTCCCAAAGAGCTTTAGAACAAGGCCTACTTTTCCCTGCTGGGTCTTTGAGCGGGGGACACATCTCCAGCCGTATGGCTGTTTTTGTGCCTGGTGCGGCGCCAAGTGGGAAAGAGTGGTGTGGAGGCTGAAGGCAGCAGGAAAGCCCGCAGCCCCAAGGTCTGTGGGGCTACGCAAGAGGTTCCCAAATAGCTTCAGAACAAGTCCTAGTTTTCCCTGCTGGCTCCTTGGGCGGGGGACCCATCTCCAGCCGTATGGCCATTTTTGTGCCTGGCGTGGCGCCAAGTGGGAAAGGGTGGTTTTGAGGCTGAAGGCAGCAGGAAAGCCTGCAGCCCCCAGGTCTGTGGGGCTACGCAAGCGGTTCCCACAGAGCTTTAGAACAAGGCATTTTTTTCCCTGCTGGCTCCTTGGGTGGGGGACCCATCTCCAGCCGTATGGCCATTTTTGTGCCTGGCGCGACGCCAAGTGGGAAAGGGTGTTTTTGAGACTGAAGACAGCAGGAAAGCCTGCAGCCCCCAGGTCTGTGGGTGCTACGCAAGCGGTTCCCACAGAGCTTTAGAACAAGGCATTTTTTTCCCTGCTGGCTCCTTGGGTGGGGGACCCATCTCCAGCCGTATGGCCATTTTTGTGCCTGGTGCGGCGCCAAGTGGGAAAGGGTGGTGTGGAGGCTGAAGGCAGCAGGAAAGCCCGCAGCCCCCAGGTGTGTGGGACTATGCAAGCGGTTCCCAAAGAGCTTTAGAACAAGGCATAGTTTTCCCTGCTGGCTCTTTCGGCGTGGGACGCATCTCCAGCCGTACGGCTGTTTTTGTGCCTGGCGTGGCACCAAGTGGGAAAGGGTGGTGTCGAGGCTGAAGGCAGCAGGAAAGCCCGCAGCCCCCAGGTCTGTGGGGCTAAGCAAGCGGTTCCCAAAGAGCTTTAGAAGAAGGCATTGTTTTCCCTGCTGGCTCCTTGGGCGGGGGACCCATCTCCAGCCATATGGCCATTTTTGTGCCTGGCGCGACACCAAGTGGAAAAGGGTGGTGTCGAGGCTAAAGGCAGCAGGAAAGCCCGCAGCCCCAAGGTCTGTGGGGCTACGCAAGCGGTTCCCAAAGAGCTTTAGAAGAAGGTATTGTTTTCCCTGCTGGCTCCTTGTGCGGGCGCCCCATTTCCAGCCATATGGCAATTTTTGTGCCTGGCGCGGCGCCAAGTGGGAAAGGGTGGTGTCGAGGCTGAAGGCAGCAGGAAAGCCCGCAGCCCCCAAGTCTGTGGGGCTATGCAAGCGGTTCCCAAAGAGCTTTAGAACAAGGCCTAGTTTACTCTGCTGGCACCTTGGATGGGGGACCCATCTCCAGCCGTATAGCCATTTTTGTGCCTGGCGTGGCACAAGTGGGAAAGGGTGGTGTCGAGGCTGAAGGCAGCAGGAAAGCCCGCAGCCCCCAGGTCTGTGGGGCTACGCAAGCGGTTCCCACAGAGCTTTAGAACAAAGCCTGGTTTTCCCTGCTGGCTCCTTGGGCAGGTGACACATCTCCATCCGTATGGCCATTTTTATACCTGGCGTGGCGCCAAGTGGGAAAGGGTGGTGTGGAGGCTGAAGGCAGTAGAAAAGCCCGCAGCCCCCAGGTCTGTGGGTGCTACGCAAGCGGTTCCCAAAGAGGTTTAGAACAAGGCCTAGTTTTCCCTGCTGGGTCTTTGGGCAGGGGACACATCTCCAGCCGTATGGCCATTTTTGTGCCTGGCGTGGCACCAAGTGGGAAAGGGTGGTGTCGAGGCTGAAGGCAGCAGGAAAGCCCGCAGCCCCCAGGTCTGTGGGTGCTACGCAAGCGGTTCCCAAAGAGCTTTAGAACAAGGCATAGTTTTCCCTGCTGGGTCTTTGAGCGGGGGACACATCTCCAGCCATATGGCTGTTTTTGTGCCTGGCGTGGCACCAAGTGGGAAAGAGTGGTGTGGAGGCTGAAGGCAGCAGGAAAGCCCGCAGCCCCCAGGTCTGTGGGGCTACGCAAGCGGTTCCCAAAGAGCTTTAGAACAAGGCATATTTTTCCCTGCTGGTTCCTTGGGTGGGGGACCCATCTCCAGCCGTATGGCCATTTTTGTGCCTGGTGCGGCGCCAAGTGGGAAAGGGTGGTGTGGAGGCTGAAGGCAGCAGGAAAGCCCGCAGCCCCCAGGTGTGTGGGACTATGCAAGCGGTTCCCAAAGAGCTTTAGAACAAGGCATAGTTTTCCCTGCTGGCTCTTTCGGCGTGGGACGTATCTCCAGCCGTACGGCTGTTTTTGTGCCTGGCGTGGCACCAAGTGGGAAAGGGTGGTGTCGAGGCTGAAGGCAGCAGGAAAGCCCGCAGCCCCCAGGTCTGTGGGGCTAAGCAAGCGGTTCCCAAAGAGCTTTAGAAGAAGGCATTGTTTTCCCTGCTGGCTCCTTGGGCGGGGGACCCATCTCCAGCCATATGGCCATTTTTGTGCCTGGCGCGACACCAAGTGGAAAAGGGTGGTGTCGAGGCTAAAGGCAGCAGGAAAGCCCGCAGCCCCAAGGTCTGTGGGGCTACGCAAGCGGTTCCCAAAGAGCTTTAGAAGAAGGTATTGTTTTCCCTGCTGGCTCCTTGTGCGGGCGCCCCATTTCCAGCCATATGGCAATTTTTGTGCCTGGCGCGGCGCCAAGTGGGAAAGGGTGGTGTCGAGGCTGAAGGCAGCAGGAAAGCCCGCAGCCCCCAAGTCTGTGGGGCTATGCAAGCGGTTCCCAAAGAGCTTTAGAACAAGGCCTAGTTTACTCTGCTGGCACCTTGGATGGGGGACCCATCTCCAGCCGTATAGCCATTTTTGTGCCTGGCTTGGCACAAGTGGGAAAGGGTGGTGTCGAGGCTGAAGGCAGCAGGAAAGCCCGCAGCCCCCAGGTCTCTGGGGCTACGCAAGCGGTTCCCACAGAGCTTTAGAACAAAGCCTGGTTTTCCCTGCTGGCTCCTTGGGCAGGTGACACATCTCCATCCGTATGGCCATTTTTATACCTGGCGTGGCGCCAAGTGGGAAAGGGTGGTGTGGAGGCTGAAGGCAGTAGAAAAGCCCGCAGCCCCCAGGTCTGTGGGTGCTACGCAAGCGGTTCCCAAAGAGGTTTAGAACAAGGCCTAGTTTTCCCTGCTGGGTCTTTGGGCAGGGGACACATCTCCAGCCGTATGGCCATTTTTGTGCCTGGCGTGGCACCAAGTGGGAAAGGGTGGTGTCGAGGCTGAAGGCAGCAGGAAAGCCCGCAGCCCCCAGGTCTGTGGGTGCTACGCAAGCGGTTCCCAAAGAGCTTTAGAACAAGGCATAATTTTCCCTGCTGGGTCTTTGAGCGGGGGACACATCTCCAGCCATATGGCTGTTTTTGTGCCTGGCGTGGCACCAAGTGGGAAAGAGTGGTGTGGAGGCTGAAGGCAGCAGGAAAGCCCGCAGCCCCCAGGTCTGTGGGGCTACGCAAGCGGTTCCCAAAGAGCTTTAGAACAAGGCATATTTTTCCCTGCTGGTTCCTTGGGTGGGGGACCCATCTCCAGCCGTATGGCCATTTTTGTGCCTGGTGCGGCGCCAAGTGGGAAAGGGTGGTGTGGAGGCTGAAGGCAGCAGGAAAGCCCGCAGCCCCCAGGTGTGTGGGACTATGCAAGCGGTTCCCAAAGAGCTTTAGAACAAGGCATAGTTTTCCCTGCTGGCTCTTTCGGCGTGGGACGTATCTCCAGCCGTACGGCTGTTTTTGTGCCTGGCGTGGCACCAAGTGGGAAAGGGTGGTGTCGAGGCTGAAGGCAGCAGGAAAGCCCGCAGCCCCCAGGTCTGTGGGGCTACGCAAGCGGTTCCCAAAGAGCTTTAGAAGAAGGCATTGTTTTCCCTGCTGGCTCCTTGGGCGGGGGACCCATCTCCAGCCATATGGCCATTTTTGTGCCTGGCGCGACACCAAGTGGAAAAGGGTGGTGTCGAGGCTAAAGGCAGCAGGAAAGCCCGCAGCCCCAAGGTCTGTGGGGCTACGCAAGCGGTTCCCAAAGAGCTTTAGAAGAAGGTATTGTTTTCCCTGCTGGCTCCTTGTGCGGGCGCCCCATTTCCAGCCATATGGCAATTTTTGTGCCTGGCGCGGCGCCAAGTGGGAAAGGGTGGTGTCGAGGCTGAAGGCAGCAGGAAAGCCCGCAGCCCCCAAGTCTGTGGGGCTATGCAAGCGGTTCCCAAAGAGCTTTAGAACAAGGCCTAGTTTACTCTGCTGGCACCTTGGATGGGGGACCCATCTCCAGCCGTATAGCCATTTTTGTGCCTGGCGTGGCACAAGTGGGAAAGGGTGGTGTCGAGGCTGAAGGCAGCAGGAAAGCCCGCAGCCCCCAAGTCTGTGGGGCTATGCAAGAGGTTCCCAAAGAGCTTTAGAAGAAGGCATTGTTTTCCCTGCTGGCTCCTTGGGCGGGCGACCCATCTCCAGCCATATGGCCATTTTTGTGCCTGGCGCGGCGCCAAGTGGGAAAGGGTGGTGTCGAGGCTGAAGGCAGCAGGAAAGCTTGCAGCCCCAAGGTCTGTGGGGCTACGCAAGCGGTTCCCAAAGAGCTTTAGAACAAGGCCTAGTTTTCCCTCCTGGCTCCTTGTGCGGGCGACCCATTTCCAGCCATATGGCCATTTTTGTGCCTGGCGCGGCGCCAAGTGGGAAAGGGTGGTGTCGAGGCTGAAGGCAGCAGGAAAGCCCGCAGCCGCCAGGTGTGTGGGGCTACGCAAGTGGTTCCCAAAGAGCTTTAGAACAAGGCATAGTTTTCCCTGCTGGCTCTTTGGGCGGGGGACCCATCTCCAGCCGTATAGCCATTTTTGTGCCTGGCGTGGCACAAGTGGGAAAGGGTGGTGTCGAGGCTGAAAGCAGCAGGAAAGCCCGCAGCCCCCAGGTCTGTGGGGCTACGCAAGAGGTTCCCAAATAGCTTTAGAACAAGGACTAATTTTCCCTGCTGGCTCCTTGGGCGGGTGACCCATCTCCAGCCGTATGGCCATTTTTATACCTGGCGTGGCGCCAAGTGGGAAAGGGTGGTGTGGAGGCTGAAGGCAGTAGAAAAGCCCGCAGCCCCCAGGTCTGTGGGTGCTACGCAAGCGGTTCCCAAAGAGCTTTAGAACAAGGCCTAGTTTTCCCTGCTGGGTCTTTGAGCGGGGGACACATCTCCAGCAGTATGGCTGTTTTTGTGCCTGGCGTGGCACCAAGTGGGAAAGAGTGGTGTGGAGGCTGAAGGCAGCAGGAAAGCCCGCAGCCCCCAGGTGTGTGGGGCTATGCAAGCGGTTCCCAAAGAGCTTTAGAACAAGGCATATTTTTCCCTGCTGGTTCCGTGGGTGGGGGACCCATCTCCTGCCGTATAGCCATTTTTGTGCCTGGTGCGGCGCCAAGTGGGAAAGGTTGGTGTTGAGGCTGAAGGCAGCAGGAAAGCCCGCAGCCCCCAGGTCTGTGGGTGCTACGCAAGCGGTTCCCAAAGAGCTTTAGAAGAAGGCATTGTTTTCCCTGCTGGCTCCTTGGGCGGGGGACGCATCTCCAGCCATATGGCCATTTTTGTGCCTGGCGCGGCGCCAAGTGGGAAAGGGTGGTGTCGAGGCTGAAGGCAGCAGGAAAGCCCGCAGCCCCCAGGTCTCTGGGGCTACGCAAGCGTTTCCAAAAGAGCTTTAGAACAAGGCATAGATTTCCCTGCTGGCTCTTTGGGCGGGGGACCCATCTCCAACCATATGGCTGTTTTTGTGCCTGGCGTGGCACCAAGTGGGAAAGGGTGGTGTCGAGGCTGAAGGCAGCAGGAAAGCCCGCAGCCCCCAGGTCTGTGGGGCTACGCAAGCGGTTCCCAAAGAGCTTTAGAACAAGGCATTGTTTTCCCTGCTGGCTCCTTGGGCGGGCGACCCATCTCCAGCCGTATGGCCATTTTTGTGCCTGGCGCGACACCAAGTTGGAAAGGGTGGTGTCGAGGCTAAAGGCAGCAGGAAAGCCCGCAGCCCCCAGGTCTGTGGGGCTACGCAAGCGGTTCCCAAAGAGCTTTAGAAGAAGGCATTGTTTTCCCTGCTGGCTCCTTGGGCGGGCGACCCATTTCCAGCCATATGGCAATTTTTGTGCCTGGCGCGGCGCCAAGTGGGAAAGGGTGGTGTCGAGGCTGAAGGCAGCAGGAAAGCCCGCAGCCCCCAAGTCTGTGGGGCTATGCAAGCGGTTCCCAAAGAGCTTTAGAACAAGGCCTAGTTTACTCTGCTGGCACCTTGGGTGGGGGACCCATCTCCAGCCGTATAGCCATTTTTGTGCCTGGCGTGGCACAAGTGGGAAAGGGTGGTGTGGAGGCTGAAGGCAGCAGGAAAGCCCGCAGCCCCCAAGTCTGTGGGGCTATGCAAGAGGTTCCCAAAGAGCTTTAGAAGAAGGCCTGGTTTTCCCTGCTGGCTCCTTGGGCGTGGGACAAATCTCCATCCGTATGGTCATTTTTGTGCCTGGCGCGGCGCCAAGTGGGAAAGGGTGGTGTCGAGGCTGAAGGCAGCAGGAAAGCTTGCAGCCCCGAGGTCTGTGGGTGCTACGCAAGCGGTTCCCAAAGAGCTTTAGAAGAAGGCATTGTTTTCCCTGCTGGCTCCTTGGGCGGGGGACGCATCTCCAACCATATGGCTGTTTTTGTGCCTGGCGTGGCACCAAGTGGGAAAGGGTGGTGTCGAGGCTGAAGGCAGCAGGAAAGCCCGCAGCCCCCAGGTCTGTGGGGCTACGCAAGCGGTTCCCAAAGAGCTTTAGAAGAAGGCATTGTTTTCCCTGCTGGCTCCATGTGCGGGCGACCCATCTCCAGCCATATGGCCATTTTTGTGCCTGGCGCGACACCAAGTGGGAAAGGGTGGTGTCGAGGCTAAAGGCAGCAGGAAAGCCCGCAGCCCCCAGGTCTGTGGGGCTACGCAAGCGGTTCCCAAAGAGCTTTAGAAGAAGGCATTGTTTTCCCTGCTGGCTCCTTGGGCGTGGGACAAATCTCCATCCGTATGGTCATTTTTGTGCCTGGCGCGTCGCCAAGTGGGAAAGGGTGGTGTCGAGGCTGAAGGCAGCAGGAAAGCTTGCAGCCCCGAGGTCTGTGGGTGCTACGCAAGCGGTTCCCAAAGAGCTTTAGAACAAGGCATAGTTTTCCCTGCTGGCTCTTTCGGCGTGGGACGCATCTCCAGCCGTACGGCTGTTTTTGTGCCTGGCGTGGCACCAAGTGGGAAAGGGTGGTGTGGAGGCTGAAGGCAGCAGGAAAGGTCGCAGCCCCAGGTCTGTGGGGCTACGCAAGCGGTTCCCTAAGAGCTTTAGAACAAGGCATAGTTTTCCCTGCTGGCTCCTTGGGCGGGGGACGCATCTCCAGCCATATGGCCATTTTTGTGCCTGGCGCGGCGCCAAGTGGGAAAGGGTGGTGTCGAGGCTGAAGGCAGCAGGAAAGCCCGCAGCCCCCAGGTCTCTGGGGCTACGCAAGCGTTTCCAAAAGAGCTTTAGAACAAGGCATAGATTTCCCTGCTGGCTCTTTGGGCGGGGGACCCATCTCCAACCATATGGCTGTTTTTGTGCCTGGCGTGGCACCAAGTGGGAAAGGGTGGTGTCGAGGCTGAAGGCAGCAGGAAAGCCCGCAGCCCCCAGGTCTGTGGGGCTACGCAAGCGGTTCCCAAAGATCTTTAGAACAAGGCATTGTTTTCCCTGCTGGCTCCTTGGGCGGGGGACCCATCTCCAGCCATATGGCCATTTTTGTGCCTGGCGCGACACCAAGTGGAAAAGGGTGGTGTCGAGGCTAAAGGCAGCAGGAAAGCCCGCAGCCCCAAGGTCTGTGGGGCTACGCAAGCGGTTCCCAAAGAGTTTTAGAAGAAGGTATTGTTTTCCCTGCTGGCTCCTTGTGCGGGCGCCCCATTTCCAGCCATATGGCAATTTTTGTGCCTGGCGCGGCGCCAAGTGGGAAAGGGTGGTGTCGAGGCTGAAGGCAGCAGGAAAGCCCGCAGCCCCCAAGTCTGTGGGGCTATGCAAGCGGTTCCCAAAGAGCTTTAGAACAAGGCCTAGTTTACTCTGCTGGCACCTTGGGTGGGGGACCCATCTCCAGCCGTATAGCCATTTTTGTGCCTGGCGTGGCACAAGTGGGAAAGGGTGGTGTCGAGGCTGAAGGCAGCAGGAAAGCCCGCAGCCCCCAGGTCTCTGGGGCTACGCAAGCGGTTCCCAAAGAGCTTTAGAAGAAGGCATTGTTTTCCCTGCTGGCTCCTTGGGCGGGCGACCCATCTCCAGCCATATGGCCATTTTTGTGCCTGGCGCGGCGCCAAGTGGGAAAGGGTGGTGTCGAGGCTGAAGGCAGCAGGAAAGCTTGCAGCCCCAAGGTCTGTGGGGCTACGCAAGCGGTTCCCAAAGAGCTTTAGAACAAGGCCTAGTTTTCCCTCCTGGCTCCTTGTGCGGGCGACCCATTTCCAGCCATATGGCCATTTTTGTGCCTGGCGCGGCGCCAAGTGGGAAAGGGTGGTGTCGAGGCTGAAGGCAGCAGGAAAGCCCGCAGCCGCCAGGTGTGTGGGGCTACGCAAGTGGTTCCCAAAGAGCTTTAGAAGAAGGCATTGTTTTCCCTGCTGGCTCTTTGGGCGGGGGACCCATCTCCAGCCGTATAGCCATTTTTGTGCCTGGCGTGGCACAAGTGGGAAAGGGTGGTGTTGAGGCTGAAAGCAGCAGGAAAGCCCGCAGCCCCCAGGTCTGTGGGGCTATGCAAGAGGTTCCCAAAGAGCTTTAGAACAAGGCCTAGTTTACTCTGCTGGCTCCTTGGGTGGCGGACCCATCTCCAGCCGTATAGCCATTTTTGTGCCTGGCGCGGCGCCAAGTGGGAAAGGGTGGTGTCGAGGCTGAAGGCAGCAGGAAAGCCCGCAGCCCCCAGGTCTGTGGGGCTACGCAAGAGGTTCCCAAATAGCTTTAGAACAAGGACTAATTTTCCCTGCTGGCTCCTTGGGCGGGTGACCCATCTCCAGCCGTATGGCCATTTTTATACCTGGCGTGGCGCCAAGTGGGAAAGGGTGGTGTGGAGGCTGAAGGCAGTAGAAAAGCCCGCAGCCCCCAGGTCTGTGGGTGCTACGCAAGCGGTTCCCAAAGAGCTTCAGAACAAGGCCTAGTTTTCCCTGCTGGGTCTTTGAGCGGGGGACACATCTCCAGCCGTATGGCCATATTTGTGCCTGGTGTGGCGCCAAGTGGGAAAGGGTGGTGTCGAGGCTGAAGGCAGCAGGAAAGCCCGCAGCCCCCAGGTCTGTGGGGCTACGCAAGCGGTTCCCAAAGAGCTTTAGAACAAGGCATAGTTTTCCCTGCTGGCTCTTTGGGCGGGGGACCCATCTCCAGCCTCATGGCCATTATTCTGCCTGGAGCGACACCTAGTGGGAAAGCGTAGTATTGAGGCTGAAGGCAGCAGGAAAGCCTGCAACCCCCAGGTCTGTGGGTGCTACGCAAGCGGTTCCCAAAGAGCTTTAGAACAAGGCCTAGTTTTCCCTGCTGGGTCTTTGAGCGGGGGACACATCTCCAGCCGTATGGCTGTTTTTGTGCCTGGCGTGGCACCAAGTGGGAAAGAGTGGTGTGGAGGCTGAAGGCAGCAGAAAAGCCCGCAGCCCCCAGGTCTGTGGGGCTACGCAAGCGGTTCCCAAAGAGCTTTAGAACAAGGCATATTTTTCCCTGCTGGTTCCGTGGGTGGGGGACCCATCTCCTGCCGTATAGCCATTTTTGTGCCTGGTGCGGCGCCAAGTGGGAAAGGTTGGTGTCGAGGCTGAAGGCAGCAGGAAAGCCCGCAGCCCCCAGGTCTGTGGGTGCTACGCAAGCGGTTCCCAAAGAGCTTTAGAACAAGGCATAGTTTTCTCTGCTGGGTCTTTGAGCGGGGGACACATCTCCAGCCGTATGGCTGTTTTTGTGCCTGGCGCGACGCCAAGTGGGAAAGAGTGGTGTGGAGGCTGAAGGCAGCAGGAAAGCCCGCAGCCCCCAGGTCTGTGGGGCTACGCAAGCGGTTCCCAAAGAGCTTTAGAACAAGGCATATTTTTCCCTGCTGGTTCCTTGGGTGGGGGACCCATCTCCAGCCGTATGGCCATTTTTGTGCCTGGTGCGGCGCCAAGTGGGAAAGGGTGGTGTCGAGGCTGAAGGCAGCAGGAAAGCCCGCAGCCCCCAGGTGTGTGGGGCTATGCAAGCGGTTCCCTAAGAGCTTTAGAACAAGGCATAGTTTTCCCTGCTGGTTCCTTGGGCGGGGGACCCATCTTCAGCCGTATGGCCATTTTTGTGGCTGGAGAGACACCTAGTGGGAAAGCGTATTATTGAGGCTGAAGGCAGCAGGAAAGCCTGCAGCCCCCAGGTCTGTGGGTGCTACGCAAGCGGTTCCCAAAGAGCTTTAGAAGAAGGCATTGTTTTCCCTGCTGGCTCCTTGGGCGGGGGACGCATCTCCAGCCATATGGCCATTTTTGTGCCTGGCGCGGCGCCAAGTGGGAAAGGGTGGTGTCGAGGCTGAAGGCAGCAGGAAAGCCCGCAGCCCCCAGGTCTCTGGGGCTACGCAAGCGTTTCCAAAAGAGCTTTAGAACAAGGCATAGATTTCCCTGCTGGCTCTTTGGGCGGGGGACCCATCTCCAACCATATGGCTGTTTTTGTGCCTGGCGTGGCACCAAGTGGGAAAGGGTGGTGTCGAGGCTGAAGGCAGCAGGAAAGCCCGCAGCCCCCAGGTCTGTGGGGCTACGCAAGCGGTTCCCAAAGAGCTTTAGAAGAAGGCATTGTTTTCCCTGCTGGCTCCTTGGGCGGGCGACCCATCTCCAGCCATATGGCCATTTTTGTGCCTGGCGTGGCGCCAAGTGGGAAAGGGTGGTGTCGAGGCTAAAGGCAGCAGGAAAGCCCTCAGCCCCCAGGTCTGTGGGGCTACGCAAGCGGTTCCCAAAGAGCTATAGAAGAAGGCATTGTTTTCCCTGCTGGCTCCTTGGGCGGGCGACCCATTTCCAGCCATATGGCAATTTTTGTGCCTGGCGCGGCGCCAAGTGGGAAAGGGTGGTGTCGAGGCTGAAGGCAGCAGGAAAGCCCGCAGCCCCCAAGTCTGTGGTGCTATGCAAGCGGTTCCCAAAGAGCTTTAGAACAAGGCCTAGTTTACTCTGCTGGCACCTTGGGTGGGGGACCCATCTCCAGCCGTATAGCCATTTTTGTGCCTGGCGTGGCACAAGTGGGAAAGGGTGGTGTGGAGGCTGAAGGCAGCAGGAAAGCCCGCAGCCCCCAAGTCTGTGGGGCTATGCAAGAGGTTCCCAAAGAGCTTTAGAAGAAGGCCTGGTTTTCCCTGCTGGCTCCTTGGGCGTGGGACAAATCTCCATCCGTATGGTCATTTTTGTGCCTGGCGCGGCGCCAAGTGGGAAAGGGTGGTGTCGAGGCTGAAGGCAGCAGGAAAGCTTGCAGCCCCCAGGTCTGTGGGTGCTACGCAAGCGGTTCCCAAAGAGCTTTAGAACAAGGCCTAGTTTTCCCTGCTGGGTCTTTGGGCAGGGGACACATCTCCAGCCGTATGGCCATTTTTATACCTGGCGTGGCGCCAAGTGGGAAATGGTGGTGTGGAGGCTGAAGGCAGTAGAAAAGCCCGCAGCCCCCAGGTCTGTGGGTGCTACGCAAGCGGTTCCCAAAGAGCTTTAGAACACGGCATAGTTTTCCCTGCTGGGTCTTTGAGCGGGGGACACATCTCCAGCCGTATGGCCATTTTTGTGCCTGGCGTGGCGCCAAGTGGGAAAGGGTGGTGTCGAGGCTGAAGGCAGCAGGAAAGCCCGCAGCCCCCAGGTCTGTGGGGCTACGCAAGCGGTTCCCAAAGAGCTTTAGAACAAGGCATAGTTTTCCCTGCTGGCTCTTTGGGCGGGGGACCCATCTCCAGACGCATGGCCATTATTGTGCCTGGAGCGACACCTAGTGGGAAAGGGTAGTATTAAGGCTGAAGGCAGCAGGAAATCCTGCAGCCCCCAGGTCTGTGGGTGCTACGCAAGCGGTTCCCAAAGAGCTTTAGAACAAGGCCTAGTTTTCCCTGCTGGGTCTTTGAGCGGGGGACACATCTGCAGCCGTATGGCTGTTTTTGTGCCTGGCGTGGCACCAAGTGGGAAAGAGTGGTGTGGAGGCTGAAGGCAGCAGGAAAGCCCGCAGCCCCCAGGTCTGTGGGGCTACGCAAGCGGTTCCCAAAGAGCTTTAGAACAAGGCATAGTTTTCCTGCTGGCTCCTTGGGCGGGGGACCCATCTCCAGCCTTATGGCCATTTTTGTGCCTGGAGGGACACCTAGTGGGAAAGCGTAGTATTGAGGCTGAAGGCAGCAGAAAAGCCCGCAGCCCCCAGGTCTGTGGGTGCTACGCAAGCGGTTCCCAAAGAGCTTTAGAACAAGGCCTAGTTTTCCCTGCTGGGTCTTTGAGCGGGGGACACATCTCCAGCCGTATGGCTGTTTTTGTGCCTGGCGTGGCACCAAGTGGGAAAGAGTGGTGTGGAGGCTGAAGGCAGCAGGAAAGCCCGCAGCCCCCAGGTCTGTGGGGCTACGCAAGCGGTTCCCAAAGAGCTTTAGAACAAGGCATATTTTTCCCTGCTGGTTCCTTGGGTGGGGGACCCATCTCCAGCCGTATGGCTATTTTTGTGCCTGGTGCGGCGCCAAGTGGGAAAGGGTGGTGTCGAGGCTGAAGGCACCAGGAAAGCCCGCAGCCCCCAGGTGTGTGGGGCTACGCAAGCGGTTCCCTAAGAGCTTTAGAACAAGGCATAGTTTTCCCTGCTGGTTCCTTGGGCGGGGGACCCATCTTCAGCCGTATGGCCATTTTTGTGGCTGGAGAGACACCTAGTGGGAAAGCGTATTATTGAGGCTGAAGGCAGCAGGAAAGCCTGCAGCCCCCAGGTCTGTGGGTGCTACGCAAGCGGTTCCCAAAGAGCTTTAGAAGAAGGCATTGTTTTCCATGCTGGCTCCTTGGGCGGGGGACGCATCTCCAGCCATATGGCCATTTTTGTGCCTGGCGTGGCACCAAGTGGGAAAGGGTGGTGTCGAGGCTGAAGGCAGCAGGAAAGCCCGCAGCCCCCAGGTCTGTGGGGCTACGCAAGCGGTTCCCAAAGAGCTTTAGAAGAAGGCATTGTTTTCCCTGCTGGCTCCTTGTGCGGGCGACCCATCTCCAGCCATATGGCCATTTTTGTGCCTGGCGCCACACCAAGTGGGAAAGGGTGGTGTCGAGGCTAAAGGCAGCAGGAAAGCCCGCAGCCCCAAGGTCTGTGGGGCTACGCAAGCGGTTCCCAAAGAGCTTTAGAAGAAGGCATTGTTTTCCCTGCTGGCTCCTTGTGCGGGCGACCCATTTCCAGCCATATGGCAATTTTTGTGCCTGGCGCGGCGCCAAGTGGGAAAGGGTGGTGTCGAGGCTGAAGGCAGCAGGAAAGCCCGCAGCCCCCAAGTCTGTGGGGCTATGCAAGCGGTTCCCAAAGAGCTTTAGAACAAGGCCTAGTTTACTCTGCTGGCACCTTGGGTGGGGGACCCATCTCCAGCCGTATAGCCATTTTTGTGCCTGGCGTGGCACAAGTGGGAAAGGGTGGTGTGGAGGCTGAAGGCAGCAGGAAAGCCCGCAGCCCCCAAGTCTGTGGGGCTATGCAAGAGGTTCCCAAAGAGCTTTAGAAGAAGGCCTGGTTTTCCCTGCTGGCTCCTTGGGCGTGGGACAAATCTCCATCCGTATGGTCATTTTTGTGCCTGGCGCGGCGCCAAGTGGGAAAGGGTGGTGTCGAGGCTGAAGGCAGCAGGAAAGCTTGCAGCCCCGAGGTCTGTGGGTGCTACGCAAGCGGTTCCCAAAGAGCTTTAGAACAAGGCCTAGTTTTCCCTGCTGGGTCTTTGGGCAGGGGACACATCTCCAGCCGTATGGCCATTTTTGTGCCTGGTGCGGCGCCAAGTGGGAAAGGGTGGTGTCGAGGCTGAAGGCAGCAGGAAAGCCCGCAGCCCCCAGGTGTGTGGGGCTACGCAAGCGGTTCCCAAAGAGCTTTAGAACAAGGCATAGTTTTCCCTGCTGGCTCCTTGGGCGGGGGACCCATCTCCAGCCGTATGGCTGTTTTTGTGCCTGACGTGTCACCAAGTGGGAAAGGGTGGTGTGGAGGCTGAAGGCAGCAGGAAAGCCCGCAGCCCCCAGGTCTGTGGGGCTACGCAAGAGGTTCCCAAATAGCTTTAGAACAAGGCCTAATTTTCCCTGCTGGCTCCTTGGGCGGGTGACCCATCTCCAGCCGTATGGCCATTTTTATACCTGGCGTGGCGCCAAGTGGGAAAGGGTGGTGTGGAGGCTGCAGGCAGTAGAAAAGCCCGCAGCCCCCAGGTCTGTGGGTGCTACGCAAGCGGTTCCCAAAGAGCTTTAGAACAAGGCCTAGTTTTCCCTGCTGGGTCTTTGAGCGGGGGACACATCTCCAGCCGTATGGCCATATTTGTGCCTGGTGTGGCGCCAAGTGGGAAAGGGTGGTGTCGAGGCTGAAGGCAGCAGGAAAGCCCGCAGCCCCCAGGTGTGTGGGGCTACGCAAGCGGTTCCCAAAGAGCTTTAGAACAAGGCATAGTTTTCCCTGCTGGCTCTATGGGCGGGGGACCCATCTCCAGCCTCATGGCCATTATTCTGCCTGGAGCGACACCTAGTGGGAAAGCGTAGTATTGAGGCTGAAGGCAGCAGGAAAGCCTGCAACCCCCAGGTCTGTGGGTGCTACGCAAGTGGTTCCCAAAGAGCTTTAGAACAAGGCATATTTTTCCCTGCTGGTTCCGTGGGTGGGGGACCCATCTCCAGCCGTATAGCCATTTTTGTGCCTGGTGCGGCGCCAAGTGGGAAAGGTTGGTGTCGAGGCTGAAGGCAGCAGGAAAGCCCGCAGCCCCCAGGTCTGTGGGTGCTACGCAAGCGGTTCCCAAAGAGCTTTAGAACAAGGCATAGTTTTCCCTGCTGGCTCTTTGAGCGGGGGACACATCTCCAGCCGTATGGCTGTTTTTGTGCCTGGCGTGGCACCAAGTGGGAAAGAGTGGTGTCGAGGCTGAAGGCAGCAGGAAAGCCCGCAGCCCCCAGGTCTGTGGGGCTACGCAAGCGGTTCCCAAAGAGCTTTAGAACAAGGCATATTTTTCCCTGCTGGTTCCTTGGGTGGGGGACCCATCTCCAGCCGTATGGCCATTTTTGTGCCTGGTGCGGCGCCAAGTGGGAAAGGGTGGTGTCGAGGCTGAAGGCACCAGGAAAGCCCGCAGCCCCCAGGTGTGTGGGGCTACGCAAGCGGTTCCCTAAGAGCTTTAGAACAAGACATAGTTTTCCCTGCTGGTTCCTTGGGCGGGGGACCCATCTTCAGCCGTATGGCCATTTTTGTGGCTGGAGAGACACCTAGTGGGAAAGCGTATTATTGAGGCTGAAGGCAGCAGGAAAGCCTGCAGCCCCCAGGTCTGTGGGTGCTACGCAAGCGGTTCCCAAAGAGCTTTAGAAGAAGGCATTGTTTTCCATGCTGGCTCCTTGGGCGGGGGACGCATCTCCAGCCATATGGCCATTTTTGTGCCTGGCGCGGCGCCAAGTGGGAAAGGGTGGTGTCGAGGCTGAAGGCAGCAGGAAAGCCCGCAGCCCCCAGGTCTCTGGGGCTACGCAAGCGTTTCCAAAAGAGCTTTAGAACAAGGCATAGATTTCCCTGCTGGCTCTTTGGGCGGGGGACCCATCTCCAACCATATGGCTGTTTTTGTGCCTGGCGTGGCACCAAGTGGGAAAGGGTGGTGTCGAGCCTGAAGGCAGCAGGAAAGCCCGCAGCCCCCAGGTCTTTGGGGCTACGCAAGCGGTTCCCAAAGAGCTTTAGAAGAAGGCATTGTTTTCCCTGCTGGCTCCTGGTGCGGGCGACCCATCTCCAGCCATATGGCCATTTTTGTGCCTGGCGCGACACCAAGTGGGAAAGGGTGGTGTCGAGGCTGAAGGCAGCAGGAAAGCTTGCAGCCCCGAGGTCTGTGGGTGCTACGCAAGCGGTTCCCAAAGAGCTTTAGAACAAGGCCTAGTTTTCCCTGCTGGGTCTTTGGGCAGGGGACACATCTCCAGCCGTATGGCCATTTTTATACCTGGCGTGGCGCCAAGTGGGAAAGGGTGGTGTCGAGGCTGAAGGCAGTAGAAAAGCCCGCAGCCCCCAGGTCTGTGGGTGCTACGCAAGCGGTTCCCAAAGAGCTTTAGAACAAGGCATAGTTTTCCCTGCTGGCTCTTTGAGCGGGGGACACATCTCCAGCCGTATGGCTGTTTTTGTGCCTGGCGTGGCACCAAGTGGGAAAGAGTGGTGTGGAGGCTGAAGGCAGCAGGAAAGAGCCCAGCCCCAGGTCTGTGGGGCTACGCAAGCGGTTCCCAAAGAGCTTTAGAACAAGGCATTGTTTTCCCTGCTGGCTCCTTGGGTGGGGGACCCATCTCCAGCCGTATGGCCATTTTTGTGCCTGGTGCGGCGCCAAGTGGGAAAGGGTGGTGTCGAGGCTGAAGGCAGCAGGAAAGCCCACAGCCCCCAGGTGTGTGGGGCTACGCAAGCGGTTCCCAAAGAGCTTTAGAACAAGGCATAGTTTTCCCTGCTGGCTCTTTCGGTGTGGGACGCATCTCCAGCCGTATGGCTGTTTTTCTGCCTGGCGTGGCACCAAGCGGGAAAGAGTGGTGTGGAGGCTGAAGGCAGCAGGAAAGGTCGCAGCCCCTGGTCTGTGGGGCTACGCAAGCGGTGCCCTAAGAGCTTTAGAACAAGGCATAGTTTTCCTGCTGGTTCCTTGGCGGGGGACCCATCTCCAGCCGTATGGCCATTTTTGTGCCTGGAGGGACACCTAGTGGGAAAGCGTAGTATTGAGGCTGAAGGCAGCAGAAAAGCCCGCAGCCCCCAGGTCTGTGGGGCTACGCAAGAGGTTCCCTAAAGAGCTTTAGAACAAGGCATAGTTTCCCCTGCTGGCTCCTTGGGCGGGGGACCCATCTCCAGCCGTATAGCCATTTTTGTGCCTGGCGCGATGCCAAGTGGGAAAGGGTGGTGTCGAGGCTAAAGGCAGCAGGAAAGCCCGCAGCCCCCAGGTGTGTGGGGCTACGCAAGCAGTTCCCAAAGAACTTTAGAACAAGGCATAGTTTTCCCTGCTGGCTCTTTCGGCGTGGGACGCATCTCCAGCCGTATGGCTGTTTTTGTGCCTGGCGTGGCACCAAGTGGGAAAGGGTGGTGTCGAGGCTGAAGGCATCAGGAAAGCCCACAGCCCCCAGGTCTGTGGGGCTATGCAAGCGGTTCCCAAAGAGATTTAGAACAAGGCCTAGTTTTCCCTGCTGGCTCCTTGGGCGGGGGACCCATCTCCAGCGGCATGGCCATTATTGTGCCTGGAGGGACACCTAGTGGGAAAGCGTAGTATTGAGGCTGAAGGCAGCAGGAAAGCCTGCAGCCCCCAGGTCTGTGGGTTCTACGCAAGCGGATCCAAAGAGCTTTAGAACAAGGCCTAGTTTTCCCTGATGGGTCTTTGAGCGGGGGACACATCTCCAGCCGTATGGCTGTTTTTGTGCCTGGCGTGGCACCAAGTGGGAAAGAGTGGTGTGGAGGCTGAAGGCACCAGGAAAGCCCGCAGCCCCAAGGTCTGTGGGGCTACGCAAGAGGTTCCCAAATAGCTTCAGAACAAGGCCTAGTTTTCCCTGCTGGCTCTTTGGGCGTTGGACCCATCTCCAGCCGTATGGCCATTTTTGTGCCTGGCGTGGCGCCAAGTGGGAAAGGGTGGTTTTGAGGCTGAAGGCTGCAGAAAAGCCTGCAGCCCCCAGGTCTGTGGGGCTACGCAAGCGGTTCCCAAAAAGCTTTAGAACAAGGCCTAGTTTTCCCTGCTGGCTCCTTGGGCAGGGGACCCTTCTCCAGCCGTATAGCCATTTTTGTGCCTGGCGCGACGCCAAGTGGGAAAGGGTGGTGTGGAGGCTGAAGGCAGCAGGAAAGCCCGCAGCCCCCAGGTCTGTGGGTCTACGCAAGCGGTTCCCAAAGAGCTTTAGAAGAAGGCATAGTTTTCCCTGCTGGCTCTTTGGGCGGGGGACCCATCTCCAGCCGCATGGCCATTATTGTGCCTGGAGCGACACCTAGTTGGAAAGCGTAGTATTAAGGCTGAACACAGCAGGAAAGCCTGCAGCCCCCAGGTCTGTGGGTGCTACGCAAGCGCTTCCCAAAGAGCTTTAGAACAAGGCCTAGTTTTCCCTGCTGGGTCTTTGGGCAGGGGACACATCTCCAGCCGTATTGCCATTTTTATACCTGGCGTGGCGCCAAGTGGGAAAGGGTGGTGTCGAGGCTGAAGGCAGTAGAAAAGCCCGCAGCCCCCAGGTCTGTGGGTGCTACGCAAGCGGTTCCCAAAGAGCTTTAGAACAAGGCATAGTTTTCCCTGCTGGCTCTTTGAGCGGGGGACACATCTCCAGCCGTATGGCCATATTTGTGCCTGGGGTGGCGCCAAGTGGGAAAGGGTGGTGTCGAGGCTGAAGGCAGCAGGAAAGCCCGCAGCCCCAAGGTCTGTGGGGCTACGCAAGCGGTTCCCAAAGAGCTTTAGAACAAGGCCAATTTTCCCCTGCTGGCTCTTTGGGCGGGGGACCCATCTCCAGCCGCATGGCCATTATTGTGCCTGGAGCGACACCTAGTGGGAAAGCGTAGTATTGAGGCTGAAGGCAGCAGGAAAGCCTGCAACCCCCAGGTCTGTGGGTGCTACGCAAGCGGTTCCCAAAGAGCTTTAGAACAAGGCCTAGTTTTCGCTGCTGGCTCTTTCGGTGTGGGACACATCTCCAGCCGTATGGCTGTTTTTGTGCCTGGCGTGGCACCAAGTGGGAAAGAGTGGTGTGGAGGCTGAAGGCAGGAGGAAAGAGCCCAGCCCCAGGTCTGTGGGGCTACGCAAGCGGTTCCCAAAGAGCTTTAGAACAAGGCCTTGTTTTCCCTGCTGGCTCCTTGGGTGGGGGACCCATCTCCAGCCGTATGGCCATTTTTGTGCCTGGAGGGACACCTAGTGGGAAAGCGTAGTATTGAGGCTGAAGGCAGCAGAAAAGCCCGCAGCCCCCAGGTCTGTGGGGCTACGCAAGAGGTTCCCTAAAGAGCTTTAGAACAAGGCATAGTTTCCCCTGCTGGCTCCTTGGGCGGGGGACCCATCTCCAGCCGTATAGCCATTTTTGTGCCTGGCGCGATGCCAAGTGGGAAAGGGTGGTGTCGAGGCTAAAGGCAGCAGGAAAGCCCGCAGCCCCCAGGTGTGTGGGGCTACGCAAGCAGTTCCCAAAGAACTTTAGAACAAGGCATAGTTTTCCCTGCTGGCTCTTTCGGCGTGGGACGCATCTCCAGCCGTATGGCTGTTTTTGTGCCTGGCGTGGCACCAAGTGGGAAAGGGTGGTGTCGAGGCTGAAGGCATCAGGAAAGCCCACAGCCCCCAGGTTTGTGGGGCTATGCAAGCGGTTCCCAAAGAGATTTAGAACAAGGCATAGTTTTCCCTGCTGGCTCCTTGGGCGGGGGACCCATCTCCAGCGGCATGGCCATTATTGTGCCTGGAGGGACACCTAGTGGGAAAGCGTAGTATTGAGGCTGAAGGCAGCAGGAAAGCCTGCAGCCCCCAGGTCTGTGGGTTCTACGCAAGCGGATCCAAAGAGCTTTAGAACAAGGCCTAGTTTTCCCTGATGGGTCTTTGAGCGGGGGACACATCTCCAGCCGTATGGCTGTTTTTGTGCCTGGCGTGGCACCAAGTAGGAAAGAGTGGTGTGGAGGCTGAAGGCACCAGGAAAGCCCGCAGCCCCAAGGTCTGTGGGGCTACGCAAGAGGTTCCCAAATAGCTTCAGAACAAGGCCTAGTTTTCCCTGCTGGCTCTTTGGGCGTTGGACCCATCTCCAGCCGTATGGCCATTTTTGTGCCTGGCGTGGCGCCAAGTGGGAAAGGGTGGTTTTGAGGCTGAAGGCTGCAGAAAAGCCTGCAGCCCCCAGGTCTGTGG
Source organism: Chroicocephalus ridibundus (assembly GCF_963924245.1). Taxonomy (NCBI): domain Eukaryota; kingdom Metazoa; phylum Chordata; class Aves; order Charadriiformes; family Laridae; genus Chroicocephalus; species Chroicocephalus ridibundus. The sequence continues at coordinate 76,812 of NW_026961558.1, read as the reverse complement.
GGCTACGCAAGCGGTTCCCAAAAAGCTTTAGAACAAGGCCTAGTTTTCCCTGCTGGCTCCTTGGGCAGGGGACCCTTCTCCAGCCGTATAGCCATTTTTGTGCCTGGCGCGACGCCAAGTGGGAAAGGGTGGTGTGGAGGCTGAAGGCAGCAGGAAAGCCCGCAGCCCCCAGGTCTGTGGGGCTACGCAAGCGGTTCCCAAAGAGCTTTAGAAGAAGGCATAGTTTTCCCTGCTGGCTCTTTGGGCGGGGGACGCATCTCCAGCCGTATGGCTGTTTTTGTGCCTGGCGTGGCGCCAAGTGGGAAAGGGTGGTGTGGAGGCTGAAGGCAGTAGAAAAGACCGCAGCCCCCAGGTCTGTGGGTGCTACGCAAGCGCTTCCCAAAGAGCTTTAGAACAAGGCCTAGTTTTCCCTGCTGGGTCTTTGAGCGGGGGACACATCTCCAGCCGTATGGCCATATTTGTGCCTGGCGTGGCGCCAAGTGGTAAAGGGTGTTTTTGAGGCTGAAGGCAGCAGGAAAGCCCGCAGCCCCAGGTCTGTGGGGCTACGCAAGTGTTTCCCAAAGAGCTTTAGAACACGGCATAGTTTTCCCTGCTGGCTCCATAGGCGGGGGACCCATCTCCAGCCGTATGGCTGTTTTTGTGCCTGTCGTGGCACCAAGTGGGAAAGAGTGGTGTGGAGGCTGAAGGCAGCAGGAAAGCCCGCAGCCCCCAGGTCTGTGGGGCTACGCAAGCGGTTCCCAAAGAGCTTTAGAAGAAGGCATTGTTTTCCCTGCTGGCTCCTTGTGCGGGCGACCCATCTCCAGCTCTATGGCCATTTTTGTGCCTGGCGCAGCGCCAAGTGGGAAAGGGTGGTGTCGAGGCTGAAGGCTGCAGAAAAGCCTGCAGCCCCCAGGTCTGTGGGTGCTACGCAAGCGGTTCCCAAAAAGCTTTAGAACAAGGCCTAGTTTTCCCTGCTGGTTCCTTGGGCAGGGGACCCATCCCCAGCCGTATAGCCATTTTTGTGCCTGGCGCGACGCCAAGTTGGAAAGGGTGGTGTGGAGGCTGAAGGCAGCAGGAAAGCCCGCAGCCCCCAGGTCTGTGGGTCTACGCAAGCGGTTCCCAAAGAGCTTTAGAACAAGGCCTGGTTTTCCCTGCTGGTTCCTTCGGCGTGGGACCAATCTCCATCCGTATGGCCATTTTTGTGCCTAGCGCGGCGCCAAGTGGCAAAGGGTCATGTCAAGGCTGAAGGCAGCAGGAAAGCCCGTAGACCCCAGGTCTGTGGGTGTACGCAAGCGGTTCCCAAAGAGCTTTAGAACAAGGCCTAGTTTTTTCTGCTGGCTCCTTGGGTGAGGGACCTATCTTCAGATGTATAGCCATTTTTGTACCTGGCGCGGCACTAAATGGGAAATGGTGGTGTCGAGGCTGAAGGCACCAGGAAAGCCCGCAGCCCCCAGGTGTGTGGGGCTACGCAAGCGGTTCCCAAATAGCTTTAGAACAAGGCATAGTTTTCCCTGCTGGCTCCTTGGGCGGGGGACCTATCTTCAGCTGTATAGCCATTTTTGTGCCTGGCGCGACGCCAAGTGGGAAAGGGTGGTGTGGAGGCTGAAGTCAGCAGGAAAGCCCGCAGCCCCCAGGTCTGTGGGGCTACGCAAGCGGTTCCCAAAAAGCTTTAGAACAAGGCCTGGTTTTCCCTGCTGGTTCCTTGGGCGTGGGACCAATCTCCATCCGTATGGCCATTTTTTTGCCTAGCGCGGCGCCAAGTGGGAAAGGGTGGTGTCGAGGCTGAAGGCAGCAGGAAAGCTCGCAGCCCCAGGTCTGTGAGGCTACGCAAGCAGTGCCCTAAGAGCTTTAGAACAAGGCATAGTTTTCCCTGCTGGTTCCTTGGGCAGGGGACCATCTCCAGCCGTATGGCCATTTTTGTGCCTGGCGCGACACCTAGTGGGAAAGCGTAGTATTGAGGCTGAAGGCAGCAGGAAAGCCTGCAACCCCCAGGTCTGTGGGTGCTACGCAAGCGGTTCCCAAAGAGCTTTAGAACAAGGCCTAGTTTTCCCTACTGGGTCTTTGGGCAGGGGACACATCTCCAGCCGTATGGCCATTTTTTTGCCTAGCGCGGCGCCAAGTGGCAAAGGGTCATGTCAAGGCAGAAGGCAGCAGGAAAGCCCGTAGACCCCAGGTCTGTGGGTCTACGCAAGCGGTTCCCAAAGAGCTTTAGAACAAGGCATAGTTTTCCCTGCTGGCTCCTTGGGCGTGGGACAATTCTCCAGCCATATGGCCATTTTTGTGCCTGGCGCGGCGCCAAGTGGGAAAGGGTGGTGTGGAGGCTGAAGGCAGCAGGAAATCCCGAAGCCCCCAGGTCTGTGGGGCTACGCAAGCGGTTCCCAAAGAGCTTCAGAACAAGGCCTAGTTTTCCTGCTGGTTCCTTGGGCGGGGGACCCATCTTCAGCCGTATGGCCATTTTTGTGCCTGGAGCGACACCTAGTGGGAAAGCGTAGTATTGAGGCTGAAGGCAGCAGGAAAGCCTGTAGCCCCCAGGTCTGCGGGGCTACGCAAGCGGTTCCCAAAGAGCTTCAGAACAAGGCATAGTTTTCCTGCTGGTTCCTTGGGCGGGGGACCCATCTTCAGTCTTATGGCCATTTTTGTGCCTGGAGCGACACCTAGTGGGAAAGCGTAGTATTGAGGCTGAAGGCAGCAGGAAAGCCTGCAGCCCCCAGGTCTTTGGGGCTACGCAAGCGGTTCCAAATAGCTTTAGAACAAGGCATAGTTTTCCCTGCTGGCTCCTTGGTCGTGGGACCCATCTCCAGCCGTATAGCCGTACTTGTGCCTGGCGTGGCACAAGTGGGAAAGGGTGGTGTCAGGGCTGAAAGCAGCAGGAAAGCCCGCAGCCCCCAAGTCTGTGGGGCTATGCAAGCGGTTCCCAAAGAGCTTTAGAACAAGGCCTGGTTTACTCTGCTGGCTCCTTGGGTGGGGGACCCATCTCCAGCCGTATAGCCATTTTTGTGCCTGGCGCGGCGCCAAGTGGGAAAGGGTGGTGTGGAGGCTGAAGGCAACAGGAGAGCTTGCAGCCCCGAGGTCTGTGGGTGCTACGCAAGCGGTTCCCAAAGAGCTTTAGAACACGGCCTAGTTTACCCTGCTGGGTCTTTGGGCAGGGGACACATCTCCAGCCGTATGGCCATTTCTATACCTGGCGTGGCGCCAAGTGGGAAAGGGTGGTGTCGAGGCTGAAGGCAGCAGGAAAGGTCGCAGCCCCTGGTCTGTGGGGCTACGCAAGCGGTTCCCAAATAGCTTTAGAACAAGGCATATTATTCCCTGCTGGTTCCTTGGGAGGGGGACCCATCTTCAGCCGTATGGCCATTTTTGTGCCTGGAGCGACACCTAGTGGGAAAGCGTAGTATGGAGGCTGAAGGCAGCAGGAAAGCCTGCAGCCCCCAGGTCTGTGGGTGCTACGCAAGCGGTTCCCAAAGAGCTTTAGAAGAAGGCATTGTTTTCCCTGCTGGCTCCTTGTGCGGGGGACGCATCTCCATCCGTATGGCCATTTTTGTGCCTACCGCGGCGCCAAGTGGGAAAGGGTGGTGTCGAGGCTGAAGGCAGCAGGAAAGCCTGCAGCCCCCAGGTCTGTGGGGCTACGCAAGCGGTTCCCACAGAGCTTTAGAACAAGGCATTGTTTTCCCTGCTGGCTCCTTGGGTGGGGGACCCATCTCCAGCCGTATGGCCATTTTTGTGCCTGGTGCGGCGCCAAGTGGGAAAGGGTGTTGTGGAGGCTGAAGGCAGCAGGAAAGCCCGCAGCCCCCAGGTCTGTGGGGCTACGGAAGCAGTTCCCAAAGAACTTTAGGACAAGGCATAGTTTTCCCTGCTGGCTCTTTCGGCGTGCGACGCATCTCCAGCCGTATGGCTGTTTTTGTGCCTGGCGTGGCACCAAGTGGGAAAGGGTGGTGTCGACGCTGAAGGCATCAGGAAAGCCCACAGCCCCCAGGTCTGTGGGGCTATGCAAGCGGTTCCCAAAGAGCTTTAGAACAAGGCATAGTTTTCCCTGCTGGCTCCTTGGGCGGGGGACCCATCTCCAGCGGCATGGCCATTATTGTGCCTGGAGCGACACCTAGTGGAAAAGCGTAGTATTGAGGCTGAAGGCAGCAGGAAAGCCTGCAGCCCCCAGGTCTGTGGGTTCTACGCAAGCGGATCCAAAGAACTTTAAAACAAGGCCTAGTTTTCCCTGCTGGGTCTTTGAGCGGGGGACACATCTCCAGCCGTATGGCTGTTTTTGTGCCTGGCGTGGCACCAAGTGGGAAAGAGTGGTGTGGAGGCTGAAGGCACCAGGAAAGCCCGAAGCCCCAAGGTCTGTGGGGCTACGCAAGAGGTTCCCAAATAGCTTCAGAACAAGGCCTAGTTTTCCCTGCTGGCTCCTTGGGCGGGTGACCCATCTCCAGCCGTATGGCCATTTTTGTGCCTGGCGCGGCGCCAAGTGGGAAAGGGTGGTGTCGAGGCTGAAGGCTGCAGAAAAGCCTGCAGCCCCCAGGTCTGCGGGGCTACGCAAGCGGTTCCCAAAGAGCTTTAGAACAAGGCCTAGTTTTCCCTGCTGGCTCCTTGGGCAGGGGACCCATCCCCAGCCGTATAGCCATTTTTGTGCCTGGCGCGACGCCAAGTTGGAAAGGGTGGTGTGGAGGCTGAAGGCAGCAGGAAAGCCCGCAGCCCCCAGGTCTGTGGGTCTACGCAAGGGGTTCCCAAAGAGCTTTAGAACAAGGCCTGGTTTTCCCTGCCGGTTCCTTGGGCGTGGGACCAATCTCCATCCGTTTGGCCATTTTTGTGCCTAGCGCGGCGCCAAGTGGCAAAGGGTCATGTCAAGGCTGAAGGCAGCAGGAAAGCCCGTAGACCCCAGGTCTGTGGGTGTACGCAAGCGGTTCCCAAAGAGCTTTAGAACAAGGCCTAGTTTTTTCTGCTGGCTCCTTGGGTGAGGGACCTATCTTCAGCTGTATAGCCATTTTTGTGCCTGGCGCGGCGCCAAGTGGGAAAGGGTTGTGTCGAGGCTGAAGGCAGCAGGAAAGCCTGCAGCCCCCAGGTCTTTGGGGCTACTCAAGCGGTTCCCAAAGAGCTTTAGAACAAGGCCTGGTTTTCCCTGCTGGTTCCTTGGGCGTGGGACCAATCTCCATCCGTATGGCCATTTTTGTGCCTGGCGCGGCGCCAAGTGGGAAAGGGTTGTGTCGAGGCTGAAGGCAGCAGGAAAGTGCGCAGCCCCAGGTCTGTGGGGCTACGCAAGCGGTGCCCTAAGAGCTTTAGAACAAGGCATAGTTTTCCTGCTGGTTCCTTGGGCGGGGGACCCATCTTCAGCCGTATGGCCATTTTTGTGCCTGGAGCGACACCTAGTGGGAAAGCGTAGTATTGAGGCTGAAGGCAGCAGGAAAGCCTGCAGCCCCCAGGTCTGTGGGTGCTACGCAAGCGGTTCCCAAAGAGCTTTGGAACAAGGCCTAGTTTTCCCTGCTGGGTCTTTGGGCAGGGGACACATCTCCAGCCGTATGGCCATTTTTGTGCCTGGCGTGGCGCTAAGTGGGAAAGGGTGGTGTGGAGGCTGAAGGCAGCAGAAAAGCCCGTAGACCCCAGGTCTGTGGGGCTACACAAGCAGTTCCCAAGGAGCTTTAGAACAAGGCATAGTTTTCCCTGCTGGGTCCTTGGGCGGGGGACAATTCTCCAGCCGTATGGCCATTTTTGTGCCTGGCGCGGCGCCAAGTGGGAAAGGGTGGTGTCGAGGCTGAAGGCAGCAGGAAAGCTAGCAGCCCCAGGTCTTGGGGCTACGCAAGCGGTTCCCATAGAGCTTTAGAACAAGGCATAGTTTTCCCTGCTGGTTCCTTGGCGGGGGACCGATCTCCAGCCGTATGGCCATTTTTGTGCTTGTAGCGACACCTACTGGGAAAGCGTAGTATTGAGGCTGAAGGCAGCAGGAAAGCCTGTAGCCCCCAGGTCTGTGGGTGCTACGCAAGCGGTTCCCAAAGAGCTTTAGAACAAGGGCTAGTTTTCCCTGCTGGCTCTTTGGGCGGTGAACCTACCTCGACCCGTATGCCCATTTTTGTGCCTGGCGTGGCGCCAATTGGGAAAGGTTAGTTTTGAGGCTGAAGGCAGCAGGAAAGCCTGCAGCACCCAGGTCTGTGGGGCTACGCAAGAGGTTCCCAAATAGCTTTAGAACAAGGCCTAGTTTTTTCTGCTGGCTTCTTGGGAGGGGGACCTATCTTCAGCTGTATAGCCATTTTTGTGCCTGGCGCGGCACCAAGTGGGAAAGGGTGGTGTCAAGGCTGAAGGCAGCAGGAAAGCCTGCAGCCCCCAGGTCTGTGGGGCTACGCAAGTGATTCCCAAAGAGCTTTAGAACAAGGCATAGTTTTCCCTGCTGGTTCCTTGGGCGGGTGACACATCTCCACCCGTATAGCCATTTTTGTGCCTGGCGCGGCACCAAGTGGGAAAGGGTGGTGTCGACGCTGAAGGCATCAGGAAAGCCCGCAGCCCCCAGGTCTGCGGGGCTACGCAAGCGGTTCCCAAAGAGCTTTAGAACAAGGCATAATTTTCCCTGCTGGCTCTTTGTGCGTGGGACCAATCTCCATCCATATGGCCATTTTTTTGCCTGGCGTGGCGCCAAGTGGGAAAGGGTGGTGTGGAGGCTGAAGGCAGCAGGAAAGCCTGCAGCACCCAGGTCTGTTGGGCTACGCAAGAGGTACCCAAATAGCTTTAGAACAAGGCCTAGTTTTTTCTGCTGGCTTCTTGGGAGGGGGACCTATCTTCAGCTGTATAGCCATTTTTGTGCCTGGCGCGGCACCAAGTGGGAAAGGGTGGTGTCGAGGCTGAAGGCATCAGGAAAGCCCGCAGCCCCCAGGTCTGCGGGGCTACGCAAGCGGTTCCCAAAGAGGTTTAGAACAAGGCATAATTTTCCCTGCTGGCTCTTTGTGCGTGGGACCAATCTCCATCCGTATGGCCATTTTTTTGCCTGGCGTGGCGCCAAGTGGGAAAGGGTGGTGTGGAGGCTGAAGGCAGCAGGAAAGCCTGCAGCACCCAGGTCTGTGGGGCTACGCAAGAGGTTCCCAAATAGCTTTAGAACAAGGCCTAGTTTTTTCTGCTGGTTTCTTGGGAGGGGGACCTATCTTCAGCTGTATAGCCATTTTTGTGCCTGGCGCGGCACCAAGTGGGAAAGGGTGGTGTCAAGGCTGAAGGCAGCAGGAAAGCCTGCAGCCCCCAGGTCTGTGGGGCTACGCAAGTGATTCCCAAAGAGCTTTAGAACAAGGCATAGTTTTCCCTGCTGGTTCCTTGGGCGGGTGACATATCTCCACCCGTATAGCCATTTTTGTGCCTGGCGCGGCACCAAGTGGGAAAGGGTGGTGTCGAGGCTGAAGGCATCAGGAAAGCCCGCAGCCCCCAGGTCTGCGGGGCTACGCAAGCGGTTCCCAAAGAGCTTTAGAACAAGGCATAATTTTCCCTGCTGGCTCTTTGTGCGTGGGACCAATCTCCATCCGTATGGCCATTTTTTTGCCTGGCGTGGCGCCAAGTGGGAAAGGTTGGTGTGGAGGCTGAAGGCAGCTGGAAAGCCTGCAGCCCCCAGGTCTGTGGGGCTACGCAAGCGGTTCCCACAGAGCTTTAAAACAAGGTCTAGTTTTCCCTGCTGGCTCCTTGTGCGGGGCACCTATCTCCAGCCGTATTGCCATTTCTGTGCCTGGCGCGGCGCCAAGTGGGAAAGGGTGTTTTTGAGGCTGAAGGCAGCAGGAAAGCCCGCAGCCACCAGGTCTGTGGGGCTACGCAAGTGATTCCCAAAGAGCTTTAGAACAAGGCATAGTTTTCCCTGCTGGCTCCTTGGGCGGGGGACCCGTCTCCAGCCGTATGGCCATTTTTGCTCCTGGCGCGGCGCCAAGTGGGAAAGGGTGGTGTGGAGGCTGAAAGCAGCAGGAAAGCCCGCAGCCCCCAGGTCTGTGGGGCTACGCAAGTGGTTCACAAAGAGCTTTAGAGCCAGGAACTTTTCTCCCTACACTGTCCATTGAGTTGTCCTCAAAACCAATATACATCCTGCTATATCTCCCACTTGGAAAGTGCCAGGAGGGAGAAGTGGGGATTATGTTTAAACTTTCTCGGAACTGCTTCAAATCAACTAGATATCTTTGTGCTGTAAATCTCCCAACAGCTAAACGCAAAAGCAGCAAACATCTCGCTGTATGTCCCACATCCAAAGTGCCAAGAGAGTGCTTGCTCTCCCTGTCTTTGAGTACTGTTTTCACTGTCCCGGTTACCTCTTGGCTAACATTCTCTTCAGAGCTGCAGTGAAAGCAGGAACCACGTGGAGAAGGCACCCACACTGAAAGTGCCTGGAGGGAACATTGGGGCTTCTTCTCAGTGTCTCTGACATAGGGTTTCACTGTCCCGGGAAAGTCTCTGCTAACACCCTGCAGAGCGCTGTGCCCAATATACAGAAACGTCTTGCGGTATCTCCTACAGGGAAAGTGCCAGGAGGGAATTGTCGAGCTTGTTCTCAGTGTCTCTGAGAATTGCTCTGATTATCTGTGTGACCTCTTTGCTAAGACTCTCCAGAGAGCCGTCCTCAAAACAAACACACATCTTGACATATCTCCCACATTGATCGCAGTGTCTCCAGAAACGGCATTCAAGGAGCCAGGACCTTTTCTCCCTACACTGTCCATTGAGTTGTCCTCAAAACCAATATACATCCTGCTATATCTCCCACGTGGAAAGTGCCAGGAGGGAGAAGTGGGGATTATGTTTAGACTTTCTCGGAACTGCTTCAAATCAACTAGATATCTTTGTGCTGTAAATCTCCCAACAGCCAAACGCAAAAGCAGCAAACATCTCGCTGTATGTCCCACATCCAAAGTGCCAAGAGAGAGCTTGCTCTCCCTGTCTTTGAGTACTGTTTTCACTGTCCCGGTTACCTCTTGGCTAACATTCTCTTCAGAGCTGCAGTGAAAGCAGGAACCACGTGGAGAAGGCACCCACACTGAAAGTGCCTGGAGGGAACATTGGGGCTTCTTCTCAGTGTCTCTGACATAGGGTTTCACTGTCCCGGGAAAGTCTCTGCTAACACCCTGCAGAGCGCTGTGCCCAATCTACAGAAACGTCTTGCGGTATCTCCTACAAGGAAAGTGCCAGGAGGGAATTGTCGAGCTTGTTCTCAGTGTCTCTGAGAATTGCTCTGATTATCTGTGTGACCTCTTTGCTAAGACTCTCCAGAGAGCCGTCCTCAAAACAAACACACATCTTGACATATCTCCCACATTGATCGCAGTGTCTCCAGAAACGGCATTCAAGGAGCCAGGACCTTTTCTCCCTACACTGTCCATTGAGTTGTCCTCAAAACCAATATACATCCTGCTGTATCTCCCACATGGAAAGTGCCAGGAGGGAGAAGTGGGGATTATGTTTAGACTTTCTCGGAACTGCTTCAAATCAACTAGATATCTTTGTGCTCTAAATCGCCCAACAGCCAAACGCAAAAGCAGCAAACATCTCGCTGTATGTCCCACATCCAAAGTGCCAAGAGAGAGCTTGCTCTCCCTGTCTTTGAGTACTGTTTTCACTGTCCCGGTTACCTCTTGGCTAACATTCTCTTCAGAGCTGCAGTGAAAGCAGGAACCACGTGGAGAAGGCACCCACACTGAAAGTGCCTGGAGGGAACATTGGGGCTTCTTCTCAGTGTCTCTGACATAGGGTTTCACTGTCCCGGGAAAGTCTCTGCTAACACCGTGCAGAGCGCTGTGCCCAATATACAGAAACGTCTTGCGGTATCTCCTACAGGGAAAGTGCCAGGAGGGAATTGTCGAGCTTGTTCTCAGTGTCTCTGAGAATTGCTCTGATTATCTGTGTGACCTCTTTGCTAAGACTCTCCAGAGAGCCGTCCTCAAAACAAACACACATCTTGACATATCTCCCACATTGATCGCAGTGTCTCCAGAAACGGCATTCAAGGAGCCAGGACCTTTTCTCCCTACACTGTCCATTGAGTTGTCCTCAAAACCAATATACATCCTGCTGTATCTCCCACATGGAAAGTGCCAGGAGGGAGAAGTGGGGATTATGTTTAGACTTTCTCGGAACTGCTTCAAATCAACTAGATATCTTTGTGCTGTAAATCGCCCAACAGCCAAACGCAAAAGCAGCAAACATCTCGCTGTATGTCCCACATCCAAAGTGCCAAGAGAGAGCTTGCTCTCCCTGTCTTTGAGTACTGTTTTCACTGTCCCGGTTACCTCTTGGCTAACATTCTCTTCAGAGCTGCAGTGAAAGCAGGAACCACGTGGAGAAGGCACCCACACTGAAAGTGCCTGGAGGGAACATTGGGGCTTCTTCTCAGTGTCTCTGACATAGGGTTTCACTGTCCCGGGAAAGTCTCTGCTAACACCCTGCAGAGCGCTGTGCCCAATATACAGAAACGTCTTGCGGTATCTCCTACAGGGAAAGTGCCAGGAGGGAATTGTCGAGCTTGTTCTCAGTGTCTCTGAGAATTGCTCTGATTATCTGTGTGACCTCTTTGCTAAGACTCTCCAGAGAGCCGTCCTCAAAACCAACACACATCTTGACATATCTCCCACATTGATCGCAGTGTCTCCAGAAACGGCATTCAAGGAGCCAGGACCTTTTCTCCCTACACTGGCCATTGAGTTGTCCTCAAAACCAATATACATCCTGCTATATCTCCCACATGGAAAGTGCCAGGAGGGAGAAGTGGGGATTATGTTTAGACTTTCTCGGAACTGCTTCAAATCAACTAGATATCTTTGTGCTGTAAATCGCCCAACAGCCAAACGCAAAAGCAGCAAACATCTCGCTGTATGTCCCACATCCAAAGTGCCAAGAGAGAGCTTGCTCTCCCTGTCTTTGAGTACTGTTTTCACTGTCCCGGTTACCTCTTGGCTAACATTCTCTTCAGAGCTGCAGTGAAAGCAGGAACCACGTGGAGAAGGCACCCACACTGAAAGTGCCTGGAGGGAACATTGGGGCTTCTTCTCAGTGTCTCTGACATAGGGTTTCACTGTCCCGGGAAAGTCTCTGCTAACACCGTGCAGAGCGCTGTGCCCAATATACAGAAACGTCTTGCGGTATCTCCTACAGGGAAAGTGCCAGGAGGGAATTGTCGAGCTTGTTCTCAGTGTCTCTGAGAATTGCTCTGATTATCTGTGTGACCTCTTTGCTAAGACTCTCCAGAGAGCCGTCCTCAAAACCAACACACATCTTGACATATCTCCCACATTGATCGCAGTGTCTCCAGAAACGGCATTCAAGGAGCCAAGACCTTTTCTCCCTACACTGTCCATTGAGTTGTCCTCAAAACCAATATACATCCTGCTGTATCTCCCACATGGAAAGTGCCAGGAGGGAGAAGTGGGGATTATGTTTAGACTTTCTCGGAACTGCTTCAAATCAACTAGATATCTTTGTGCTGTAAATCGCCCAACAGCCAAACGCAAAAGCAGCAAACATCTCGCTGTATGTCCCACATCCAAAGTGCCAAGAGAGAGCTTGCTCTCCCTGTCTTTGAGTACTGTTTTCACTGTCCCGGTTACCTCTTGGCTAACATTCTCTTCAGAGCTGCAGTGAAAGCAGGAACCACGTGGAGAAGGCACCCACACTGAAAGTGCCTGGAGGGAACATTGGGGCTTCTTCTCAGTGTCTCTGACATAGGGTTTCACTGTCCCGGGAAAGTCTCTGCTAACACCCTGCAGAGCGCTGTGCCCAATATACAGAAACGTCTTGCGGTATCTCCTACAGGGAAAGTGCCAGGAGGGAATTGTCGAGCTTGTTCTCAGTGTCTCTGAGAATTGCTCTGATTATCCCTGTGACCTCTTTGCTAAGACTCTCCAGAGAGCCGTCCTCAAAACCAACACACATCTTGACATATCTCCCACATTGATCGCAGTGTCTCCAGAAACGGCATTCAAGGAGCCAGGACCTTTTCTCCCTACACTGTCCATTGAGTTGTCCTCAAAACCAATATACATCCTGCTGTATCTCCCACATGGAAAGTGCCAGGAGGGAGAAGTGGGGATTATGTTTAGACTTTCTCGGAACTGCTTCAAATCAACTAGATATCTTTGTGCTGTAAATCGCCCAACAGCCAAACGCAAAAGCAGCAAACATCTCGCTGTATGTCCCACATCCAAAGTGCCAAGAGAGAGCTTGCTCTCCCTGTCTTTGAGTACTGTTTTCACTGTCCCGGTTACCTCTTGGCTAACATTCTCTTCAGAGCTGCAGTGAAAGCAGGAACCACGTGGAGAAGGCACCCACACTGAAAGTGCCTGGAGGGAACATTGGGGCTTCTTCTCAGTGTCTCTGACATAGGGTTTCACTGTCCCGGGAAAGTCTCTGCTAACACCGCGCAGAGCGCTGTGCCCAATATACAGAAACGTCTTGCGGTATCTCCTACAGGGAAAGTGCCAGGAGGGAATTGTCGAGCTTGTTCTCAGTGTCTCTGAGAATTGCTCTGATTATCTGTGTGACCTCTTTGCTAAGACTCTCCAGAGAGCCGTCCTCAAAACAAACACACATCTTGACATATCTCCCACATTGATCGCAGTGTCTCCAGAAACGGCATTCAAGGAGCCAGGACCTTTTCTCCCTACACTGTCCATTGAGTTGTCCTCAAAACCAATATACATCCTGCTGTATCTCCCACATGGAAAGTGCCAGGAGGGAGAAGTGGGGATTATGTTTAGACTTTCTCGGAACTGCTTCAAATCAACTAGATATCTTTGTGCTGTAAATCGCCCAACAGCCAAACGCAAAAGCAGCAAACATCTCGCTGTATGTCCCACATCCAAAGTGCCAAGAGAGAGCTTGCTCTCCCTGTCTTTGAGTACTGTTTTCACTGTCCCGGTTACCTCTTGGCTAACATTCTCTTCAGAGCTGCAGTGAAAGCAGGAACCACGTGGAGAAGGCACCCACACTGAAAGTGCCTGGAGGGAACATTGGGGCTTCTTCTCAGTGTCTCTGACATAGGGTTTCACTGTCCCGGGAAAGTCTCTGCTAACACCGCGCAGAGCGCTGTGCCCAATATACAGAAACGTCTTGCGGTATCTCCTACAGGGAAAGTGCCAGGAGGGAATTGTCGAGCTTGTTCTCAGTGTCTCTGAGAATTGCTCTGATTATCTGTGTGACCTCTTTGCTAAGACTCTCCAGAGAGCCGTCCTCAAAACCAACACACATCTTGACATATCTCCCACATTGATCGCAGTGTCTCCAGAAACGGCATTCAAGGAGCCAGGACCTTTTCTCCCTACACTGTCCATTGAGTTGTCCTCAAAACCAATATACATCCTGCTATATCTCCCACATGGAAAGTGCCAGGAGGGAGAAGTGGGGATTATGTTTAGACTTTCTCGGAACTGCTTCAAATCAACTAGATATCTTTGTGCTGTAAATCGCCCAACAGCCAAACGCAAAAGCAGCAAACATCTCGCTGTATGTCCCACATCCAAAGTGCCAAGAGAGAGCTTGCTCTCCCTGTCTTTGAGTACTGTTTTCACTGTCCCGGTTACCTCTTGGCTAACATTCTCTTCAGAGCTGCAGTGAAAGCAGGAACCACGTGGAGAAGGCACCCACACTGAAAGTGCCTGGAGGGAACATTGGGGCTTCTTCTCAGTGTCTCTGACATAGGGTTTCACTGTCCCGGGAAAGTCTCTGCTAACACCCTGCAGAGCGCTGTGCCCAATATACAGAAACGTCTTGCGGTATCTCCTACAGGGAAAGTGCCAGGAGGGAATTGTGGAGCTTGTTCTCAGTGTCTCTGAGAATTGCTCTGATTATCTGTGTGACCTCTTTGCTAAGACTCTCCAGAGAGCCGTCCTCAAAACAAACACACATCTTGACATATCTCCCACATTGATCGCAGTGTCTCCAGAAACGGCATTCAAGGAGCCAGGACCTTTTCTCCCTACACTGGCCATTGAGTTGTCCTCAAAACCAATATACATCCTGCTGTATCTCCCACATGGAAAGTGCCAGGAGGGAGAAGTGGGGATTATGTTTAGACTTTCTCGGAACTGCTTCAAATCAACTAGATATCTTTGTGCTGTAAATCGCCCAACAGCCAAACGCAAAAGCAGCAAACATCTCGCTGTATGTCCCACATCCAAAGTGCCAAGAGAGAGCTTGCTCTCCCTGTCTTTGAGTACTGTTTTCACTGTCCCGGTTACCTCTTGGCTAACATTCTCTTCAGAGCTGCAGTGAAAGCAGGAACCACGTGGAGAAGGCACCCACACTGAAAGTGCCTGGAGGGAACATTGGGGCTTCTTCTCAGTGTCTCTGACATAGGGTTTCACTGTCCCGGGAAAGTCTCTGCTAACACCCTGCAGAGCGCTGTGCCCACTATACAGAAACGTCTTGCGGTATCTCCTACAGGGAAAGTGCCAGGAGGGAATTGTCGAGCTTGTTCTCAGTGTCTCTGAGAATTGCTCTGATTATCTGTGTGACCTCTTTGCTAAGACTCTCCAGAGAGCCGTCCTCAAAACCAACACACATCTTGACATATCTCCCACATTGATCGCAGTGTCTCCAGAAACGGCATTCAAGGAGCCAGGACCTTTTCTCCCTACACTGTCCATTGAGTTGTCCTCAAAACCAATATACATCCTGCTGTATCTCCCACATGGAAAGTGCCAGGAGGGAGAAGTGGGGATTATGTTTAGACTTTCTCGGAACTGCTTCAAATCAACTAGATATCTTTGTGCTGTAAATCGCCCAACAGCCAAACGCAAAAGCAGCAAACATCTCGCTGTATGTCCCACATCCAAAGTGCCAAGAGAGAGCTTGCTCTCCCTGTCTTTGAGTACTGTTTTCACTGTCCCGGTTACCTCTTGGCTAACATTCTCTTCAGAGCTGCAGTGAAAGCAGGAACCACGTGGAGAAGGCACCCACACTGAAAGTGCCTGGAGGGAACATTGGGGCTTCTTCTCAGTGTCTCTGACATAGGGTTTCACTGTCCCGGGAAAGTCTCTGCTAACACCGCGCAGAGCGCTGTGCCCAATATACAGAAACGTCTTGCGGTAACTCCTACAGGGAAAGTGCCAGGAGGGAATTGTCGAGCTTGTTCTCAGTGTCTCTGAGAATTGCTCTGATTATCTGTGTGACCTCTTTGCTAAGACTCTCCAGAGAGCCGTCCTCAAAACCAACACACATCTTGACATATCTCCCACATTGATCGCAGTGTCTCCAGAAATGGCATTCAAGGAGCCAGGACCTTTTCTCCCTACACTGTCCATTGAGTTGTCCTCAAAACCAATATACATCCTGCTATATCTCCCACATGGAAAGTGCCAGGAGGGAGAAGTGGGGATTATGTTTAGACTTTCTCGGAACTGCTTCAAATCAACTAGATATCTTTGTGCTGTAAATCTCCCAACAGCCAAACGCAAAAGCAGCAAACATCTCGCTGTATGTCCCACATCCAAAGTGCCAAGAGAGAGCTTGCTCTCCCTGTCTTTGAGTACTGTTTTCACTGTCCCGGTTACCTCTTTGCTAACATTCTCTTCAGAGCTGCAGTGAAAGCAGGAACCACGTGGAGAAGGCACCCACACTGAAAGTGCCTGGAGGGAACATTGGGGCTTCTTCTCAGTGTCTCTGACATAGGGTTTCACTGTCCCGGGAAAGTCTCTGCTAACACCCTGCAGAGCGCTGTGCCCAATCTACAGAAACGTCTTGCGGTATCTCCTACAGGGAAAGTGCCAGGAGGGAATTGTGGAGCTTGTTCTCAGTGTCTCTGAGAATTGCTCTGATTATCTGTGTGACCTCTTTGCTAAGACTCTCCAGAGAGCCGTCCTCAAAACCAACACACATCTTGACATATCTCCCACATTGATCGCAGTGTCTCCAGAAACGGCATTCAAGGAGCCAGGACCTTTTCTCCCTACACTGTCCATTGAGTTGTCCTCAAAACCAATATACATCCTGCTGTATCTCCCACATGGAAAGTGCCAGGAGGGAGAAGTGGGGATTATGTTTAGACTTTCTCGGAACTGCTTCAAATCAACTAGATATCTTTGTGCTGTAAATCTCCCAACAGCCAAACGCAAAAGCAGCAAACATCTCGCTGTATGTCCCACATCCAAAGTGCCAAGAGAGAGCTTGCTCTCCCTGTCTTTGAGTACTGTTTTCACTGTCCCGGTTACCTCTTGGCTAACACTCTCTTCAGAGCTGCAGTGAAAGCAGGAACCACGTGGAGAAGGCACCCACACTGAAAGTGCCTGGAGGGAACATTGGGGCTTCTTCTCAGTGTCTCTGACATAGGGTTTCACTGTCCCGGGAAAGTCTCTGCTAACACCCTGCAGAGCGCTGTGCCCAATATACAGAAACGTCTTGCGGTATCTCCTACAGGGAAAGTGCCAGGAGGGAATTGTCGAGCTTGTTCTCAGTGTCTCTGAGAATTGCTCTGATTATCCCTGTGACCTCTTTGCTAAGACTCTCCAGAGAGCCGTCCTCAAAACCAACACACATCTTGACATATCTCCCACATTGATCGCAGTGTCTCCAGAAACGGCATTCAAGGAGCCAGGACGTTTTCTCCCTACACTGTCCATTGAGTTGTCCTCAAAACCAATATACATCCTGCTATATCTCCCACATGGAAAGTGCCAGGAGGGAGAAGTGGCGATTATGTTTAGACTTTCTCGGAACTGCTTCAAATCAACTAGATATCTTTGTGCTGTAAATCTCCCAACAGCCAAACGCAAAAGCAGCAAACATCTCGCTGTATGTCCCACATCCAAAGTGCCAAGAGAGAGCTTGCTCTCCCTGTCTTTGAGTACTGTTTTCACTGTCCCGGTTACCTCTTGGCTAACATTCTCTTCAGAGCTGCAGTGAAAGCAGGAACCACGTGGAGAAGGCACCCACACTGAAAGTGCCTGGAGGGAACAATGGGGCTTCTTCTCAGTGTCTCTGACATAGGGTTTCACTGTCCCGGGAAAGTCTCTGCTAACACCGTGCAGAGCGCTGTGCCCAATATACAGAAACGTCTTGCGGTATCTCCTACAGGGAAAGTGCCAGGAGGGAATTGTCGAGCTTGTTCTCAGTGTCTCTGAGAATTGCTCTGATTATCCCTGTGACCTCTTTGCTAAGACTCTCCAGAGAGCCGTCCTCAAAACCAACACACATCTTGACATATCTCCCACATTGATCGCAGTGTCTCCAGAAACAGCATTCAAGGAGCCAGGACCTTTTCTCCCTACACTGTCCATTGAGTTGTCCTCAAAACCAATATACATCCTGCTATATCTCCCACATGGAAAGTGCCAGGAGGGAGAAGTGGGGATTATGTTTAGACTTTCTCGGAACTGCTTCAAATCAACTAGATATCTTTGTGCTGTAAATCTCCCAACAGCCAAACGCAAAAGCAGCAAACATCTCGCTGTATGTCCCACATCCAAAGTGCCAAGAGAGAGCTTGCTCTCCCTGTCTTTGAGTACTGTTTTCACTGTCCCGGTTACCTCTTTGCTAACATTCTCTTCAGAGCTGCAGTGAAAGCAGGAACCACGTGGAGAAGGCACCCACACTGAAAGTGCCTGGAGGGAACATTGGGGCTTCTTCTCAGTGTCTCTGACATAGGGTTTCACTGTCCCGGGAAAGTCTCTGCTAACACCGTGCAGAGCGCTGTGCCCAATATACAGAAACGTCTTGCGGTATCTCCTACAGGGAAAGTGCCAGGAGGGAATTGTCGAGCTTGTTCTCAGTGTCTCTGAGAATTGCTCTGATTATCCCTGTGACCTCTTTGCTAAGACTCTCCAGAGAGCCGTCCTCAAAACCAACACACATCTTGACATATCTCCCACATTGATCGCAGTGTCTCCAGAAATGGCATTCAAGGAGCCAGGACCTTTTCTCCCTACACTGTCCATTGAGTTGTCCTCAAAACCAATATACATCCTGCTATATCTCCCACATGGAAAGTGCCAGGAGGGAGAAGTGGGGATTATGTTTAGACTTTCTCGGAACTGCTTCAAATCAACTAGATATCTTTGTGCTCTAAATCGCCCAACAGCCAAACGCAAAAGCAGCAAACATCTCGCTGTATGTCCCACATCCAAAGTGCCAAGAGAGAGCTTGCTCTCCCTGTCTTTGAGTACTGTTTTCACTGTCCCGGTTACCTCTTGGCTAACATTCTCTTCAGAGCTGCAGTGAAAGCAGGAACCACGTGGAGAAGGCACCCACACTGAAAGTGCCTGGAGGGAACATTGGGGCTTCTTCTCAGTGTCTCTGACATAGGGTTTCACTGTCCCGGGAAAGTCTCTGCTAACACCGTGCAGAGCGCTGTGCCCAATATACAGAAACGTCTTGCGGTATCTCCTACAGGGAAAGTGCCAGGAGGGAATTGTCGAGCTTGTTCTCAGTGTCTCTGAGAATTGCTCTGATTATCTGTGTGACCTCTTTGCTAAGACTCTCCAGAGAGCCGTCCTCAAAACCAACACACATCTTGACATATCTCCCACATTGATCGCAGTGTCTCCAGAAACGGCATTCAAGGAGCCAGGACCTTTTCTCCCTACACTGGCCATTGAGTTGTCCTCAAAACCAATATACATCCTGCTGTATCTCCCACATGGAAAGTGCCAGGAGGGAGAAGTGGGGATTATGTTTAGACTTTCTCGGAACTGCTTCAAATCAACTAGATATCTTTGTGCTGTAAATCTCCCAACAGCCAAACGCAAAAGCAGCAAACATCTCGCTGTATGTCCCACATCCAAAGTGCCAAGAGAGAGCTTGCTCTCCCTGTCTTTGAGTACTGTTTTCACTGTCCCGGTTACCTCTTGGCTAACATTCTCTTCAGAGCTGCAGTGAAAGCAGGAACCACGTGGAGAAGGCACCCACACTGAAAGTGCCTGGAGGGAACATTGGGGCTTCTTCTCAGTGTCTCTGACATAGGGTTTCACTGTCCCGGGAAAGTCTCTGCTAACACCGTGCAGAGCGCTGTGCCCAATATACAGAAACGTCTTGCGGTATCTCCTACAGGGAAAGTGCCAGGAGGGAATTGTCGAGCTTGTTCTCAGTGTCTCTGAGAATTGCTCTGATTATCTGTGTGACCTCTTTGCTAAGACTCTCCAGAGAGCCGTCCTCAAAACCAACACACATCTTGACATATCTCCCACATTGATCGCAGTGTCTCCAGAAACGGCATTCAAGGAGCCAGGACCTTTTCTCCCTACACTGTCCATTGAGTTGTCCTCAAAACCAATATACATCCTGCTGTATCTCCCACATGGAAAGTGCCAGGAGGGAGAAGTGGGGATTATGTTTAGACTTTCTCGGAACTGCTTCAAATCAACTAGATATCTTTGTGCTCTAAATCGCCCAACAGCCAATCGCAAAAGCAGCAAACATCTCGCTGTATGTCCCACATCCAAAGTGCCAAGAGAGAGCTTGCTCTCCCTGTCTTTGAGTACTGTTTTCACTGTCCCGGTTACCTCTTGGCTAACATTCTCTTCAGAGCTGCAGTGAAAGCAGGAACCACGTGGAGAAGGCACCCACACTGAAAGTGCCTGGAGGGAACATTGGGGCTTCTTCTCAGTGTCTCTGACATAGGGTTTCACTGTCCCGGGAAAGTCTCTGCTAACACCCTGCAGAGCGCTGTGCCCAATATACAGAAACGTCTTGCGGTATCTCCTACAGGGAAAGTGCCAGGAGGGATTGTCGAGCTTGTTCTCAGTGTCTCTGAGAATTGCTCTGATTATCTGTGTGACCTCTTTGCTAAGACTCTCCAGAGAGCCGTCCTCAAAACCAACACACATCTTGACATATCTCCCACATTGATCGCAGTGTCTCCAGAAACGGCATTCAAGGAGCCAGGACGTTTTCTCCCTACACTGTCCATTGAGTTGTCCTCAAAACCAATATACATCCTGCTGTATCTCCCACATGGAAAGTGCCAGGAGGGAGAAGTGGGGATTATGTTTAGACTTTCTCGGAACTGCTTCAAATCAACTAGATATCTTTGTGCTCTAAATCGCCCAACAGCCAAACGCAAAAGCAGCAAACATCTCGCTGTATGTCCCACATCCAAAGTGCCAAGAGAGAGCTTGCTCTCCCTGTCTTTGAGTACTGTTTTCACTGTCCCGGTTACCTCTTTGCTAACATTCTCTTCAGCGCTGCAGGGAAACCAGGAACCACGTGGAGAAGGCACCCACACTGAAAGTGCCTGGAGGGAACATTGGGGCTTCTTCTCAGTGTCTCTGACATAGGGTTTCACTGTCCCGGGAAAGTCTCTGCTAACACCGTGCAGAGCGCTGTGCCCAATATACAGAAACGTCTTGCGGTATCTCCTACAGGGAAAGTGCCAGGAGGGAATTGTCGAGCTTGTTCTCAGTGTCTCTGAGAATTGCTCTGATTATCTGTGTGACCTCTTTGCTAAGACTCTCCAGAGAGCCGTCCTCAAAACCAACACACATCTTGACATATCTCCCACATTGATCGCAGTGTCTCCAGAAATGGCATTCAAGGAGCCAGGACCTTTTCTCCCTACACTGTCCATTGAGTTGTCCTCAAAACCAATATACATCCTGCTGTATCTCCCACATGGAAAGTGCCAGGAGGGAGAAGTGGGGATTATGTTTAGACTTTCTCGGAACTGCTTCAAATCAACTAGATATCTTTGTGCTCTAAATCGCCCAACAGCCAATCGCAAAAGCAGCAAACATCTCGCTGTATGTCCCACATCCAAAGTGCCAAGAGAGAGCTTGCTCTCCCTGTCTTTGAGTACTGTTTTCACTGTCCCGGTTACCTCTTGGCTAACATTCTCTTCAGAGCTGCAGTGAAAGCAGGAACCACGTGGAGAAGGCACCCACACTGAAAGTGCCTGGAGGGAACATTGGGGCTTCTTCTCAGTGTCTCTGACATAGGGTTTCACTGTCCCGGGAAAGTCTCTGCTAACACCCTGCAGAGCGCTGTGCCCAATATACAGAAACGTCTTGCGGTATCTCCTACAGGGAAAGTGCCAGGAGGGATTGTCGAGCTTGTTCTCAGTGTCTCTGAGAATTGCTCTGATTATCTGTGTGACCTCTTTGCTAAGACTCTCCAGAGAGCCGTCCTCAAAACCAACACACATCTTGACATATCTCCCACATTGATCGCAGTGTCTCCAGAAACGGCATTCAAGGAGCCAGGACCTTTTCTCCCTACACTGTCCATTGAGTTGTCCTCAAAACCAATATACATCCTGCTGTATCTCCCACATGGAAAGTGCCAGGAGGGAGAAGTGGGGATTATGTTTAGACTTTCTCGGAACTGCTTCAAATCAACTAGATATCTTTGTGCTGTAAATCTCCCAACAGCCAAACGCAAAAGCAGCAAACATCTCGCTGTATGTCCCACATCCAAAGTGCCAAGAGAGAGCTTGCTCTCCCTGTCTTTGAGTACTGTTTTCACTGTCCCGGTTACCTCTTTGCTAACATTCTCTTCAGAGCTGCAGTGAAAGCAGGAATCACGTGGAGAAGGCACCCACACTGAAAGTGCCTGGAGGGAACATTGGGGCTTCTTCTCAGTGTCTCTGACATAGGGTTTCACTGTCCCGGGAAAGTCTCTGCTAACACCGTGCAGAGCGCTGTGCCAATATACAGAAACGTCTTGCGGTATCTCCTACAGGGAAAGTGCCAGGAGGGAATTGTCGAGCTTGTTCTCAGTGTCTCTGAGAATTGCTCTGATTATCCCTGTGACCTCTTTGCTAAGACTCTCCAGAGAGCCGTCCTCAAAACCAACACACATCTTGACATATCTCCCACATTGATCGCAGTGTCTCCAGAAACGGCATTCAAGGAGCCAGGACCTTTTCTCCCTACACTGTCCATTGAGTTGTCCTCAAAACCAATATACATCCTGCTGTATCTCCCACATGGAAAGTGCCAGGAGGGAGAAGTGGGGATTATGTTTAGACTTTCTCGGAACTGCTTCAAATCAACTAGATATCTTTGTGCTCTAAATCGCCCAACAGCCAAACGCAAAAGCAGCAAACATCTCGCTGTATGTCCCACATCCAAAGTGCCAAGAGAGAGCTTGCTCTCCCTGTCTTTGAGTACTCTTTTCACTGTCCCGGTTACCTCTTTGCTAACATTCTCTTCAGAGCTGCAGTGAAAGCAGGAACCACGTGGAGAAGGCACCCACACTGAAAGTGCCTGGAGGGAACATTGGGGCTTCTTCTCAGTGTCTCTGACATAGGGTTTCACTGTCCCGGGAAAGTCTCTGCTAACACCGTGCAGAGCGCTGTGCCCAATATACAGAAACGTCTTGCGGTATCTCCTACAGGGAAAGTGCCAGGAGGGAACTGTCCATCTTGTTCTCAGTGTCTCTGAGAATTGCTCTGATTATCTGTGTGACCTCTTTGCTAAGACTCTCCAGAGAGCCGTCCTCAAAACCAACACACATCTTAACATATCTCCCACATTGATCGCAGTGTCTCCAGAAACGGCATTCAAGGAGCCAGGACCTTTTCTCCCTACACTGTCCATTGAGTTGTCCTCAAAACCAATATACATCCTGCTGTATCTCCCACATGGAAAGTGCCAGGAGGGAGAAGTGGGGATTATGTTTAGACTTTCTCGGAACTGCTTCAAATCAACTAGATATCTTTGTGCTCTAAATCGCCCAACAGCCAATCGCAAAAGCAGCAAACATCTCGCTGTATGTCCCACATCCAAAGTGCCAAGAGAGAGCTTGCTCTCCCTGTCTTTGAGTACTGTTTTCACTGTCCCGGTTACCTCTTGGCTAACATTCTCTTCAGAGCTGCAGTGAAAGCAGGAACCACGTGGAGAAGGCACCCACACTGAAAGTGCCTGGAGGGAACATTGGGGCTTCTTCTCAGTGTCTCTGACATAGGGTTTCACTGTCCCGGGAAAGTCTCTGCTAACACCCTGCAGAGCGCTGTGCCCAATATACAGAAACGTCTTGCGGTATCTCCTACAGGGAAAGTGCCAGGAGGGATTGTCGAGCTTGTTCTCAGTGTCTCTGAGAATTGCTCTGATTATCTGTGTGACCTCTTTGCTAAGACTCTCCAGAGAGCCGTCCTCAAAACCAACACACATCTTGACATATCTCCCACATTGATCGCAGTGTCTCCAGAAACGGCATTCAAGGAGCCAGGACCTTTTCTCCCTACACTGTCCATTGAGTTGTCCTCAAAACCAATATACATCCTGCTGTATCTCCCACATGGAAAGTGCCAGGAGGGAGAAGTGGGGATTATGTTTAGACTTTCTCGGAACTGCTTCAAATCAACTAGATATCTTTGTGCTGTAAATCTCCCAACAGCCAAACGCAAAAGCAGCAAACATCTCGCTGTATGTCCCACATCCAAAGTGCCAAGAGAGAGCTTGCTCTCCCTGTCTTTGAGTACTGTTTTCACTGTCCCGGTTACCTCTTTGCTAACATTCTCTTCAGAGCTGCAGTGAAAGCAGGAATCACGTGGAGAAGGCACCCACACTGAAAGTGCCTGGAGGGAACATTGGGGCTTCTTCTCAGTGTCTCTGACATAGGGTTTCACTGTCCCGGGAAAGTCTCTGCTAACACCGTGCAGAGCGCTGTGCCAATATACAGAAACGTCTTGCGGTATCTCCTACAGGGAAAGTGCCAGGAGGGAATTGTCGAGCTTGTTCTCAGTGTCTCTGAGAATTGCTCTGATTATCCCTGTGACCTCTTTGCTAAGACTCTCCAGAGAGCCGTCCTCAAAACCAACACACATCTTGACATATCTCCCACATTGATCGCAGTGTCTCCAGAAACGGCATTCAAGGAGCCAGGACCTTTTCTCCCTACACTGTCCATTGAGTTGTCCTCAAAACCAATATACATCCTGCTGTATCTCCCACATGGAAAGTGCCAGGAGGGAGAAGTGGGGATTATGTTTAGACTTTCTCGGAACTGCTTCAAATCAACTAGATATCTTTGTGCTCTAAATCGCCCAACAGCCAAACGCAAAAGCAGCAAACATCTCGCTGTATGTCCCACATCCAAAGTGCCAAGAGAGAGCTTGCTCTCCCTGTCTTTGAGTACTGTTTTCACTGTCCCGGTTACCTCTTGGCTAACATTCTCTTCAGAGCTGCAGTGAAAGCAGGAACCACGTGGAGAAGGCACCCACACTGAAAGTGCCTGGAGGGAACATTGGGGCTTCTTCTCAGTGTCTCTGACATAGGGTTTCACTGTCCCGGGAAAGTCTCTGCTAACACCGTGCAGAGCGCTGTGCCCAATATACAGAAACGTCTTGCGGTATCTCCTACAGGGAAAGTGCCAGGAGGGAATTGTGGAGCTTGTTCTCAGTGTCTCTGAGAATTGCTCTGATTATCTGTGTGACCTCTTTGCTAAGACTCTCCAGAGAGCCGTCCTCAAAACCAACACACATCTTAACATATCTCCCACATTGATCGCAGTGTCTCCAGAAACGGCATTCAAGGAGCCAGGACCTTTTCTCCCTACACTGTCCATTGAGTTGTCCTCAAAACCAATATACATCCTGCTGTATCTCCCACATGGAAAGTGCCAGGAGGGAGAAGTGGGGATTATGTTTAGACTTTCTCGGAACTGCTTCAAATCAACTAGATATCTTTGTGCTCTAAATCGCCCAACAGCCAATCGCAAAAGCAGCAAACATCTCGCTGTATGTCCCACATCCAAAGTGCCAAGAGAGAGCTTGCTCTCCCTGTCTTTGAGTACTGTTTTCACTGTCCCGGTTACCTCTTGGCTAACATTCTCTTCAGAGCTGCAGTGAAAGCAGGAACCACGTGGAGAAGGCACCCACACTGAAAGTGCCTGGAGGGAACATTGGGGCTTCTTCTCAGTGTCTCTGACATAGGGTTTCACTGTCCCGGGAAAGTCTCTGCTAACACCCTGCAGAGCGCTGTGCCCAATATACAGAAACGTCTTGCGGTATCTCCTACAGGGAAAGTGCCAGGAGGGATTGTCGAGCTTGTTCTCAGTGTCTCTGAGAATTGCTCTGATTATCTGTGTGACCTCTTTGCTAAGACTCTCCAGAGAGCCGTCCTCAAAACCAACACACATCTTGACATATCTCCCACATTGATCGCAGTGTCTCCAGAAACGGCATTCAAGGAGCCAGGAACTTTTCTCCCTACACTGTCCATTGAGTTGTCCTCAAAACCAATATACATCCTGCTGTATCTCCCACATGGAAAGTGCCAGGAGGGAGAAGTGGGGATTATGTTTAGACTTTCTCGGAACTGCTTCAAATCAACTAGATATCTTTGTGCTGTAAATCTCCCAACAGCCAAACGCAAAAGCAGCAAACATCTCGCTGTATGTCCCACATCCAAAGTGCCAAGAGAGAGCTTGCTCTCCCTGTCTTTGAGTACTGTTTTCACTGTCCCGGTTACCTCTTTGCTAACATTCTCTTCAGAGCTGCAGTGAAAGCAGGAATCACGTGGAGAAGGCACCCACACTGAAAGTGCCTGGAGGGAACATTGGGGCTCTTCTCAGTGTCTCTGACATAGGGTTTCACTGTCCCGGGAAAGTCTCTGCTAACACCGTGCAGAGCGCTGTGCCCAATATACAGAAACGTCTTGCGGTATCTCCTACAGGGAAAGTGCCAGGAGGGAATTGTTGAGCTTGTTCTCAGTGTCTCTGAGAATTGCTCTGATTATCCCTGTGACCTCTTTGCTAAGACTCTCCAGAGAGCCGTCCTCAAAACCAACACACATCTTGACATATCTCCCACATTGATCGCAGTGTCTCCAGAAACGGCATTCAAGGAGCCAGGACCTTTTCTCCCTACACTGTCCATTGAGTTGTCCTCAAAACCAATATACATCCTGCTGTATCTCCCACATGGAAAGTGCCAGGAGGGAGAAGTGGGGATTATGTTTAGACTTTCTCGGAACTGCTTCAAATCAACTAGATATCTTTGTGCTCTAAATCGCCCAACAGCCAAACGCAAAAGCAGCAAACATCTCGCTGTATGTCCCACATCCAAAGTGCCAAGAGAGAGCTTGCTCTCCCTGTCTTTGAGTACTGTTTTCACTGTCCCGGTTACCTCTTGGCTAACATTCTCTTCAGAGCTGCAGTGAAAGCAGGAACCACGTGGAGAAGGCACCCACACTGAAAGTGCCTGGAGGGAACATTGGGGCTTCTTCTCAGTGTCTCTGACACAGGGTTTCACTGTCCCGGGAAAGTCTCTGCTAACACCGTGCAGAGCGCTGTGCCCAATATACAGAAACGTCTTGCGGTATCTCCTACAGGGAAAGTGCCAGGAGGGATTGTCGAGCTTGTTCTCAGTGTCTCTGAGAATTGCTCTGATTATCCCTGTGACCTCTTTGCTAAGACTCTCCAGAGAGCCGTCCTCAAAACCAACACACATCTTAACATATCTCCCACATTGATCGCAGTGTCTCCAGAAACGGCATTCAAGGAGCCAGGAACTTTTCTCCCTACACTGTCCATTGAGTTGTCCTCAAAACCAATATACATCCTGCTGTATCTCCCACATGGAAAGTGCCAGGAGGGAGAAGTGGGGATTATGTTTAGACTTTCTCGGAACTGCTTCAAATCAACTAGATATCTTTGTGCTCTAAATCGCCCAACAGCCAAACGCAAAAGCAGCAAACATCTCGCTGTATGTCCCACATCCAAAGTGCCAAGAGAGAGCTTGCTCTCCCTGTCTTTGAGTACTGTTTTCACTGTCCTGGTTACCTCTTTGCTAGCATTCTCTTCAGAGCTGCAGTGAAAGCAGGAACCACGTGGAGAAGGCACCCACACTGAAAGTGCCTGGAGGGAACATTGGGGCTTCTTCTCAGTGTCTCTGACATAGGGTTTCACTGTCCCGGGAAAGTCTCTGCTAACACCGTGCAGAGCGCTGTGCCCAATATACAGAAACGTCTTGCGGTATCTCCTACAGGGAAAGTGCCAGGAGGGAATTGTCGAGCTTGTTCTCAGTGTCTCTGAGAATTGCTCTGATTATCTGTGTGACCTCTTTGCTAAGACTCTCCAGAGAGCCGTCCTCAAAACCAACACACATCTTGACATATCTCCCACATTGATCGCAGTGTCTCCAGAAACGGCATTCAAGGAGCCAGGACCTTTTCTCCCTACACTGTCCATTGAGTTGTCCTCAAAACCAATATACATCCTGCTGTATCTCCCACATGGAAAGTGCCAGGAGGGAGAAGTGGGGATTATGTTTAGACTTTCTCGGAACTGCTTCAAATCAACTAGATATCTTTGTGCTCTAAATCGCCCAACAGCCAAACGCAAAAGCAGCAAACATCTCGCTGTATGTCCCACATCCAAAGTGCCAAGAGAGAGCTTGCTCTCCCTGTCTTTGAATACTGTTTTCACTGTCCCGGTTACCTCTTGGCTAACATTCTCTTCAGAGCTGCAGTGAAAGCAGGAACCACGTGGAGAAGGCACCCACACTGAAAGTGCCTGGAGGGAACATTGGGGCTTCTTCTCAGTGTCTCTGACATAGGGTTTCACTGTCCCGGGAAAGTCTCTGCTAACACCGTGCAGAGCGCTGTGCCCAATATACAGAAACGTCTTGCGGTATCTCCTACAGGGAAAGTGCCAGGAGGGATTGTCGAGCTTGTTCTCAGTGTCTCTGAGAATTGCTCTGATTATCCCTGTGACCTCTTTGCTAAGACTCTCCAGAGAGCCGTCCTCAAAACCAACACACATCTTAACATATCTCCCACATTGATCGCAGTGTCTCCAGAAACGGCATTCAAGGAGCCAGGAACTTTTCTCCCTACACTGTCCATTGAGTTGTCCTCAAAACCAATATACATCCTGCTGTATCTCCCACATGGAAAGTGCCAGGAGGGAGAAGTGGGGATTATGTTTAGACTTTCTCGGAACTGCTTCAAATCAACTAGATATCTTTGTGCTCTAAATCGCCCAACAGCCAAACGCAAAAGCAGCAAACATCTCGCTGTATGTCCCACATCCAAAGTGCCAAGAGAGAGCTTGCTCTCCCTGTCTTTGAGTACTGTTTTCACTGTCCTGGTTACCTCTTTGCTAGCATTCTCTTCAGAGCTGCAGTGAAAGCAGGAACCACGTGGAGAAGGCACCCACACTGAAAGTGCCTGGAGGGAACATTGGGGCTTCTTCTCAGTGTCTCTGACATAGGGTTTCACTGTCCCGGGAAAGTCTCTGCTAACACCGTGCAGAGCGCTGTGCCCAATATACAGAAACGTCTTGCGGTATCTCCTACAGGGAAAGTGCCAGGAGGGAATTGTCGAGCTTGTTCTCAGTGTCTCTGAGAATTGCTCTGATTATCTGTGTGACCTCTTTGCTAAGACTCTCCAGAGAGCCGTCCTCAAAACCAACACACATCTTGACATATCTCCCACATTGATCGCAGTGTCTCCAGAAACGGCATTCAAGGAGCCAGGACCTTTTCTCCCTACACTGTCCATTGAGTTGTCCTCAAAACCAATATACATCCTGCTGTATCTCCCACATGGAAAGTGCCAGGAGGGAGAAGTGGGGATTATGTTTAGACTTTCTCGGAACTGCTTCAAATCAACTAGATATCTTTGTGCTCTAAATCGCCCAACAGCCAAACGCAAAAGCAGCAAACATCTCGCTGTATGTCCCACATCCAAAGTGCCAAGAGAGAGCTTGCTCTCCCTGTCTTTGAATACTGTTTTCACTGTCCCGGTTACCTCTTGGCTAACATTCTCTTCAGAGCTGCAGTGAAAGCAGGAACCACGTGGAGAAGGCACCCACACTGAAAGTGCCTGGAGGGAACATTGGGGCTTCTTCTCAGTGTCTCTGACATAGGGTTTCACTGTCCCGGGAAAGTCTCTGCTAACACCCTGCAGAGCGCTGTGCCCAATCTACAGAAACGTCTTGCGGTATCTCCTACAGGGAAAGTGCCAGGAGGGAATTGTCGAGCTTGTTCTCAGTGTCTCTGAGAATTGCTCTGATTATCCCTGTGACCTCTTTGCTAAGACTCTCCAGAGAGCCGTCCTCAAAACCAACACACATCTTAACATATCTCCCACATTGATCGCAGTGTCTCCAGAAACGGCATTCAAGGAGCCAGGACCTTTTCTCCCTACACTGTCCATTGAGTTGTCCTCAAAACCAATATACATCCTGCTGTATCTCCCACATGGAAAGTGCCAGGAGGGAGAAGTGGGGATTATGTTTAGACTTTCTCGGAACTGCTTCAAATCAACTAGATATCTTTGTGCTCTAAATCGCCCAACAGCCAAACGCAAAAGCAGCAAACATCTCGCTGTATGTCCCACATCCAAAGTGCCAAGAGAGAGCTTGCTCTCCCTGTCTTTGAGTACTGTTTTCACTGTCCTGGTTACCTCTTTGCTAGCATTCTCTTCAGAGCTGCAGTGAAAGCAGGAACCACGTGGAGAAGGCACCCACACTGAAAGTGCCTGGAGGGAACATTGGGGCTTCTTCTCAGTGTCTCTGACATAGGGTTTCACTGTCCCGGGAAAGTCTCTGCTAACACCGTGCAGAGCGCTGTGCCCAATATACAGAAACGTCTTGCGGTATCTCCTACAGGGAAAGTGCCAGGAGGGAATTGTCGAGCTTGTTCTCAGTGTCTCTGAGAATTGCTCTGATTATCTGTGTGACCTCTTTGCTAAGACTCTACAGAGAGCCGTCCTCAAAACCAACACACATCTTGACATATCTCCCACATTGATCGCAGTGTCTCCAGAAACGGCATTCAAGGAGCCAGGACCTTTTCTCCCTACACTGTCCATTGAGTTGTCCTCAAAACCAATATACATCCTGCTGTATCTCCCACATGGAAAGTGCCAGGAGGGAGAAGTGGGGATTATGTTTAGACTTTCTCGGAACTGCTTCAAATCAACTAGATATCTTTGTGCTCTAAATCGCCCAACAGCCAAACGCAAAAGCAGCAAACATCTCGCTGTATGTCCCACATCCAAAGTGCCAAGAGAGAGCTTGCTCTCCCTGTCTTTGAATACTGTTTTCACTGTCCCGGTTACCTCTTGGCTAACATTCTCTTCAGAGCTGCAGTGAAAGCAGGAACCACGTGGAGAAGGCACCCACACTGAAAGTGCCTGGAGGGAACATTGGGGCTTCTTCTCAGTGTCTCTGACATAGGGTTTCACTGTCCCGGGAAAGTCTCTGCTAACACCGTGCAGAGCGCTGTGCCCAATATACAGAAACGTCTTGCGGTATCTCCTACAGGGAAAGTGCCAGGAGGGAATTGTCGAGCTTGTTCTCAGTGTCTCTGAGAATTGCTCTGATTATCCCTGTGACCTCTTTGCTAAGACTCTCCAGAGAGCCGTCCTCAAAACCAACACACATCTTGACATATCTCCCACATTGATCGCAGTGTCTCCAGAAATGGCATTCAAGGAGCCAGGACCTTTTCTCCCTACACTGTCCATTGAGTTGTCCTCAAAACCAATATACATCCTGCTATATCTCCCACATGGAAAGTGCCAGGAGGGAGAAGTGGGGATTATGTTTAGACTTTCTCGGAACTGCTTCAAATCAACTAGATATCTTTGTGCTGTAAATCTCCCAACAGCCAAACGCAAAAGCAGCAAACATCTCGCTGTATGTCCCACATCCAAAGTGCCAAGAGAGAGCTTGCTCTCCCTGTCTTTGAGTACTGTTTTCACTGTCCCGGTTACCTCTTGGCTAACGTTCTCTTCAGAGCTGCAGTGAAAGCAGGAACCACGTGGAGAAGGCACCCACACTGAAAGTGCCTGGAGGGAACATTGGGGCTTCTTCTCAGTGTCTCTGACATAGGGTTTCACTGTCCCGGGAAAGTCTCTGCTAACACCGCGCAGAGCGCTGTGCCCAATATACAGAAACGTCTTGCGGTATCTCCTACAGGGAAAGTGCCAGGAGGGAATTGTCGAGCTTGTTCTCAGTGTCTCTGAGAATTGCTCTGATTTTCCCTGTGACCTCTTTGCTAAGACTCTCCAGAGAGCCGTCCTCAAAACCAACACACATCTTAACATATCTCCCACATTGATCGCAGTGTCTCCAGAAACGGCATTCAAGGAGCCAGGACCTTTTCTCCCTACACTGTCCATTGAGTTGTCCTCAAAACCAATATACATCCTGCTGTATCTCCCACATGGAAAGTGCCAGGAGGGAGAAGTGGGGATTATGTTTAGACTTTCTCGGAACTGCTTCAAATCAACTAGATATCTTTGTGCTGTAAATCGCCCAACAGCCAAACGCAAAAGCAGCAAACATCTCGCTGTATGTCCCACATCCAAAGTGCCAAGAGAGAGCTTGCTCTCCCTGTCTTTGAGTACTGTTTTCACTGTCCCGGTTACCTCTTTGCTAACATTCTCTTCAGAGCTGCAGTGAAAGCAGGAACCACGTGGAGAAGGCACCCACACTGAAAGTGCCTGGAGGGAACATTGGGGCTTCTTCTCAGTGTCTCTGACATAGGGTTTCACTGTCCCGGGAAAGTCTCTGCTAACACCCTGCAGAGCGCTGTGCCCAATCTACAGAAACGTCTTGCGGTATCTCCTACAGGGAAAGTGCCAGGAGGGAATTGTGGAGCTTGTTCTCAGTGTCTCTGAGAATTGCTCTGATTATCTGTGTGACCTCTTTGCTAAGACTCTCCAGAGAGCCGTCCTCAAAACCAACACACATCTTGACATATCTCCCACATTGATCGCAGTGTCTCCAGAAACGGCATTCAAGGAGCCAGGACCTTTTCTCCCTACACTGTCCATTGAGTTGTCCTCAAAACCAATATACATCCTGCTATATCTCCCACATGGAAAGTGCCAGGAGGGAGAAGTGGGGATTATGTTTAGACTTTCTCGGAACTGCTTCAAATCAACTAGATATCTTTGTGCTGTAAATCTCCCAACAGCCAAACGCAAAAGCAGCAAACATCTCGCTGTATGTCCCACATCCAAAGTGCCAAGAGAGAGCTTGCTCTCCCTGTCTTTGAGTACTGTTTTCACTGTCCCGGTTACCTCTTGGCTAACATTCTCTTCAGAGCTGCAGTGAAAGCAGGAATCACGTGGAGAAGGCACCCACACTGAAAGTGCCTGGAGGGAACATTGGGGCTTCTTCTCAGTGTCTCTGACATAGGGTTTCACTGTCCCGGGAAAGTCTCTGCTAACACCGTGCAGAGCGCTGTGCCCAATATACAGAAACGTCTTGCGGTATCTCCTACAGGGAAAGTGCCAGGAGGGAATTGTTGAGCTTGTTCTCAGTGTCTCTGAGAATTGCTCTGATTATCTGTGTGACCTCTTTGCTAAGACTCTCCAGAGAGCCGTCCTCAAAACCAACACACATCTTGACATATCTCCCACATTGATCGCAGTGTCTCCAGAAACGGCATTCAAGGAGCCAGGACCTTTTCTCCCTACACTGTCCATTGAGTTGTCCTCAAAACCAATATACATCCTGCTGTATCTCCCACGTGGAAAGTGCCAGGAGGGAGAAGTGGGGATTATGTTTAGACTTTCTCGGAACTGCTTCAAATCAACTAGATATCTTTGTGCTGTAAATCGCCCAACAGCCAAACGCAAAAGCAGCAAACATCTCGCTGTATGTCCCACATCCAAAGTGCCAAGAGAGAGCTTGCTCTCCCTGTCTTTGAGTACTGTTTTCACTGTCCTGGTTACCTCTTTGCTAGCATTCTCTTCAGAGCTGCAGTGAAAGCAGGAACCACGTGGAGAAGGCACCCACACTGAAAGTGCCTGGAGGGAACATTGGGGCTTCTTCTCAGTGTCTCTGACATAGGGTTTCACTGTCCCGGGAAAGTCTCTGCTAACACCGTGCAGAGCGCTGTGCCCAATATACAGAAACGTCTTGCGGTATCTCCTACAGGGAAAGTGCCAGGAGGGAATTGTCGAGCTTGTTCTCAGTGTCTCTGAGAATTGCTCTGATTATCTGTGTGACCTCTTTGCTAAGACTCTCCAGAGAGCCGTCCTCAAAACCAACACACATCTTGACATATCTCCCACATTGATCGCAGTGTCTCCAGAAACGGCATTCAAGGAGCCAGGACCTTTTCTCCCTACACTGTCCATTGAGTTGTCCTCAAAACCAATATACATCCTGCTGTATCTCCCACATGGAAAGTGCCAGGAGGGAGAAGTGGGGATTATGTTTAGACTTTCTCGGAACTGCTTCAAATCAACTAGATATCTTTGTGCTCTAAATCGCCCAACAGCCAAACGCAAAAGCAGCAAACATCTCGCTGTATGTCCCACATCCAAAGTGCCAAGAGAGAGCTTGCTCTCCCTGTCTTTGAATACTGTTTTCACTGTCCCGGTTACCTCTTGGCTAACATTCTCTTCAGAGCTGCAGTGAAAGCAGGAACCACGTGGAGAAGGCACCCACACTGAAAGTGCCTGGAGGGAACATTGGGGCTTCTTCTCAGTGTCTCTGACATAGGGTTTCACTGTCCCGGGAAAGTCTCTGCTAACACCGTGCAGAGCGCTGTGCCCAATATACAGAAACGTCTTGCGGTATCTCCTACAGGGAAAGTGCCAGGAGGGAATTGTCGAGCTTGTTCTCAGTGTCTCTGAGAATTGCTCTGATTATCTGTGTGACCTCTTTGCTAAGACTCTCCAGAGAGCCGTCCTCAAAACCAACACACATCTTGACATATCTCCCACATTGATCGCAGTGTCTCCAGAAACGGCATTCAAGGAGCCAGGACCTTTTCTCCCTACACTGTCCATTGAGTTGTCCTCAAAACCAATATACATCCTGCTGTATCTCCCACATGGAAAGTGCCAGGAGGGAGAAGTGGGGATTATGTTTAGACTTTCTCGGAACTGCTTCAAATCAACTAGATATCTTTGTGCTGTAAATCGCCCAACAGCCAAACGCAAAAGCAGCAAACATCTCGCTGTATGTCCCACATCCAAAGTGCCAAGAGAGAGCTTGCTCTCCCTGTCTTTGAGTACTGTTTTCACTGTCCCGGTTACCTCTTGGCTAACGTTCTCTTCAGAGCTGCAGTGAAAGCAGGAACCACGTGGAGAAGGCACCCACACTGAAAGTGCCTGGAGGGAACATTGGGGCTTCTTCTCAGTGTCTCTGACATAGGGTTTCACTGTCCCGGGAAAGTCTCTGCTAACACCGCGCAGAGCGCTGTGCCCAATATACAGAAACGTCTTGCGGTATCTCCTACAGGGAAAGTGCCAGGAGGGAATTGTCGAGCTTGTTCTCAGTGTCTCTGAGAATTGCTCTGATTTTCCCTGTGACCTCTTTGCTAAGACTCTCCAGAGAGCCGTCCTCAAAACCAACACACATCTTAACATATCTCCCACATTGATCGCAGTGTCTCCAGAAACGGCATTCAAGGAGCCAGGACCTTTTCTCCCTACACTGTCCATTGAGTTGTCCTCAAAACCAATATACATCCTGCTGTATCTCCCACATGGAAAGTGCCAGGAGGGAGAAGTGGGGATTATGTTTAGACTTTCTCGGAACTGCTTCAAATCAACTAGATATCTTTGTGCTGTAAATCGCCCAACAGCCAAACGCAAAAGCAGCAAACATCTCGCTGTATGTCCCACATCCAAAGTGCCAAGAGAGAGCTTGCTCTCCCTGTCTTTGAGTACTGTTTTCACTGTCCCGGTTACCTCTTGGCTAACATTCTCTTCAGAGCTGCAGTGAAAGCAGGAACCACGTGGAGAAGGCACCCACACTGAAAGTGCCTGGAGGGAACATTGGGGCTTCTTCTCAGTGTCTCTGACATAGGGTTTCACTGTCCCGGGAAAGTCTCTGCTAACACCCTGCAGAGCGCTGTGCCCAATCTACAGAAACGTCTTGCGGTATCTCCTACAGGGAAAGTGCCAGGAGGGAATTGTCGAGCTTGTTCTCAGTGTCTCTGAGAATTGCTCTGATTATCCCTGTGACCTCTTTGCTAAGACTCTCCAGAGAGCCGTCCTCAAAACCAACACACATCTTAACATATCTCCCACATTGATCGCAGTGTCTCCAGAAACGGCATTCAAGGAGCCAGGACCTTTTCTCCCTACACTGGCCATTGAGTTGTCCTCAAAACCAATATACATCCTGCTGTATCTCCCACATGGAAAGTGCCAGGAGGGAGAAGTGGGGATTATGTTTAGACTTTCTCGGAACTGCTTCAAATCAACTAGATATCTTTGTGCTGTAAATCGCCCAACAGCCAAACACAAAAGCAGCAAACATCTCGCTGTATGTCCCACATCCAAAGTGCCAAGAGAGAGCTTGCTCTCCCTGTCTTTGAGTACTGTTTTCACTGTCCCGGTTACCTCTTGGCTAACATTCTCTTCAGAGCTGCAGTGAAAGCAGGAACCACGTGGAGAAGGCACCCACACTGAAAGTGCCTGGAGGGAACATTGGGGCTTCTTCTCAGTGTCTCTGACATAGGGTTTCACTGTCCCGGGAAAGTCTCTGCTAACACCGTGCAGAGCGCTGTGCCCAATATACAGAAACGTCTTGCGGTATCTCCTACAGGGAAAGTGCCAGGAGGGAATTGTCGAGCTTGTTCTCAGTGTCTCTGAGAATTGCTCTGATTATCTGTGTGACCTCTTTGCTAAGACTCTCCAGAGAGCCGTCCTCAAAACCAACACACATCTTGACATATCTCCCACATTGATCGCAGTGTCTCCAGAAACGGCATTCAAGGAGCCAGGACCTTTTCTCCCTACACTGTCCATTGAGTTGTCCTCAAAACCAATATACATCCTGCTGTATCTCCCACATGGAAAGTGCCAGGAGGGAGAAGTGGGGATTATGTTTAGACTTTCTCGGAACTGCTTCAAATCAACTAGATATCTTTGTGCTGTAAATCGCCCAACAGCCAAACGCAAAAGCAGCAAACATCTCGCTGTATGTCCCACATCCAAAGTGCCAAGAGAGAGCTTGCTCTCCCTGTCTTTGAGTACTGTTTTCACTGTCCCGGTTACCTCTTTGCTAACATTCTCTTCAGCGCTGCAGGGAAACCAGGAACCACGTGGAGAAGGCACCCACACTGAAAGTGCCTGGAGGGAACATTGGGGCTTCTTCTCAGTGTCTCTGACATAGGGTTTCACTGTCCCGGGAAAGTCTCTGCTAACACCCTGCAGAGCGCTCTGCCCAATCTACAGAAACGTCTTGCGGTATCTCCTACAGGGAAAGTGCCAGGAGGGAATTGTGGAGCTTGTTCTCAGTGTCTCTGAGAATTGCTCTGATTATCTGTGTGACCTCTTTGCTAAGACTCTCCAGAGAGCCGTCCTCAAAACCAACACACATCTTGACATATCTCCCACATTGATCGCAGTGTCTCCAGAAACGGCATTCAAGGAGCCAGGACCTTTTCTCCCTACACTGTCCATTGAGTTGTCCTCAAAACCAATATACATCCTGCTGTATCTCCCACGTGGAAAGTGCCAGGAGGGAGAAGTGGGGATTATGTTTAGACTTTCTCGGAACTGCTTCAAATCAACTAGATATCTTTGTGCTGTAAATCTCCCAACAGCCAAACGCAAAAGCAGCAAACATCTCGCTGTATGTCCCACATCCAAAGTGCCAAGAGAGAGCTTGCTCTCCCTGTCTTTGAGTACTGTTTTCACTGTCCCGGTTACCTCTTGGCTAACATTCTCTTCAGAGCTGCAGTGAAAGCAGGAACCACGTGGAGAAGGCACCCACACTGAAAGTGCCTGGAGGGAACATTGGGGCTTCTTCTCAGTGTCTCTGACATAGGGTTTCACTGTCCCGGGAAAGTCTCTGCTAACACCGTGCAGAGCGCTGTGCCCAATATACAGAAACGTCTTGCGGTATCTCCTACAGGGAAAGTGCCAGGAGGGAATTGTCGAGCTTGTTCTCAGTGTCTCTGAGAATTGCTCTGATTATCCCTGTGACCTCTTTGCTAAGACTCTCCAGAGAGCCGTCCTCAAAACCAACACACATCTTGACATATCTCCCACATTGATCGCAGTGTCTCCAGGAACGGCATTCAAGGAGCCAGGACCTTTTCTCCCTACACTGTCCATTGAGTTGTCCTCAAAACCAATATACATCCTGCTGTATCTCCCACGTGGAAAGTGCCAGGAGGGAGAAGTGGGGATTATGTTTAGACTTTCTCGGAACTGCTTCAAATCAACTAGATATCTTTGTGCTGTAAATCTCCCAACAGCCAAACGCAAAAGCAGCAAACATCTCGCTGTATGTCCCACATCCAAAGTGCCAAGAGAGAGCTTGCTCTCCCTCTCTTTGAGTACTGTTTTCACTGTCCCGGTTACCTCTTTGCTAACATTCTCTTCAGAGCTGCAGTGAAAGCAGGAACCACGTGGAGAAGGCACCCACACTGAAAGTGCCTGGAGGGAACATTGGGGCTTCTTCTCAGTGTCTCTGACACAGGGTTTCACTGTCCCGGGAAAGTCTCTGCTAACACCGTGCAGAGCGCTGTGCCCAATATACAGAAACGTCTTGCGGTATCTCCTACAGGGAAAGTGCCAGGAGGGAATTGTGGAGCTTGTTCTCAGTGTCTCTGAGAATTGCTCTGATTATCCCTGTGACCTCTTTGCTAAGACTCTCCAGAGAGCCGTCCTCAAAACCAACACACATCTTAACATATCTCCCACATTGATCGCAGTGTCTCCAGAAACGGCATTCAAGGAGCCAGGACCTTTTCTCCCTACACTGTCCATTGAGTTGTCCTCAAAACCAATATACATCCTGCTGTATCTCCCACATGGAAAGTGCCAGGAGGGAGAAGTGGGGATTATGTTTAGACTTTCTCGGAACTGCTTCAAATCAACTAGATATCTTTGTGCTCTAAATCGCCCAACAGCCAAACGCAAAAGCAGCAAATATCTCGCTGTATGTCCCACATCCAAAGTGCCAAGAGAGA
Source organism: Chroicocephalus ridibundus (assembly GCF_963924245.1). Classification (NCBI taxonomy): domain Eukaryota; kingdom Metazoa; phylum Chordata; class Aves; order Charadriiformes; family Laridae; genus Chroicocephalus; species Chroicocephalus ridibundus. The sequence continues at coordinate 39,077 of NW_026961558.1, read as the reverse complement.
GCTTGCTCTCCCTGTCTTTGAGTACTGTTTTCACTGTCCTGGTTACCTCTTTGCTAGCATTCTCTTCAGAGCTGCAGTGAAAGCAGGAACCACGTGGAGAAGGCACCCACACTGAAAGTGCCTGGAGGGAACATTGGGGCTTCTTCTCAGTGTCTCTGACATAGGGTTTCACTGTCCCGGGAAAGTCTCTGCTAACACCGTGCAGAGCGCTGTGCCCAATATACAGAAACGTCTTGCGGTATCTCCTACAGGGAAAGTGCCAGGAGGGAATTGTCGAGCTTGTTCTCAGTGTCTCTGAGAATTGCTCTGATTATCTGTGTGACCTCTTTGCTAAGACTCTCCAGAGAGCCGTCCTCAAAACCAACACACATCTTGACATATCTCCCACATTGATCGCAGTGTCTCCAGAAACGGCATTCAAGGAGCCAGGACCTTTTCTCCCTACACTGTCCATTGAGTTGTCCTCAAAACCAATATACATCCTGCTGTATCTCCCACGTGGAAAGTGCCAGGAGGGAGAAGTGGGGATTATGTTTAGACTTTCTCGGAACTGCTTCAAATCAACTAGATATCTTTGTGCTGTAAATCTCCCAACAGCCAAACGCAAAAGCAGCAAACATCTCGCTGTATGTCCCACATCCAAAGTGCCAAGAGAGAGCTTGCTCTCCCTGTCTTTGAGTACTGTTTTCACTGTCCCGGTTACCTCTTGGCTAACATTCTCTTCAGAGCTGCAGTGAAAGCAGGAACCACGTGGAGAAGGCACCCACACTGAAAGTGCCTGGAGGGAACATTGGGGCTTCTTCTCAGTGTCTCTGACACAGGGTTTCACTGTCCCGGGAAAGTCTCTGCTAACACCGTGCAGAGCGCTGTGCCCAATATACAGAAACGTCTTGCGGTATCTCCTACAGGGAAAGTGCCAGGAGGGAATTGTGGAGCTTGTTCTCAGTGTCTCTGAGAATTGCTCTGATTATCCCTGTGACCTCTTTGCTAAGACTCTCCAGAGAGCCGTCCTCAAAACCAACACACATCTTAACATATCTCCCACATTGATCGCAGTGTCTCCAGAAACGGCATTCAAGGAGCCAGGACCTTTTCTCCCTACACTGTCCATTGAGTTGTCCTCAAAACCAATATACATCCTGCTGTATCTCCCACATGGAAAGTGCCAGGAGGGAGAAGTGGGGATTATGTTTAGACTTTCTCGGAACTGCTTCAAATCAACTAGATATCTTTGTGCTCTAAATCGCCCAACAGCCAAACGCAAAAGCAGCAAACATCTCGCTGTATGTCCCACATCCAAAGTGCCAAGAGAGAGCTTGCTCTCCCTGTCTTTGAGTACTGTTTTCACTGTCCTGGTTACCTCTTTGCTAGCATTCTCTTCAGAGCTGCAGTGAAAGCAGGAACCACGTGGAGAAGGCACCCACACTGAAAGTGCCTGGAGGGAACATTGGGGCTTCTTCTCAGTGTCTCTGACATAGGGTTTCACTGTCCCGGGAAAGTCTCTGCTAACACCGTGCAGAGCGCTGTGCCCAATATACAGAAACGTCTTGCGGTATCTCCTACAGGGAAAGTGCCAGGAGGGAATTGTCGAGCTTGTTCTCAGTGTCTCTGAGAATTGCTCTGATTATCTGTGTGACCTCTTTGCTAAGACTCTCCAGAGAGCCGTCCTCAAAACCAACACACATCTTGACATATCTCCCACATTGATCGCAGTGTCTCCAGAAACGGCATTCAAGGAGCCAGGACCTTTTCTCCCTACACTGGCCATTGAGTTGTCCTCAAAACCAATATACATCCTGCTGTATCTCCCACATGGAAAGTGCCAGGAGGGAGAAGTGGGGATTATGTTTAGACTTTCTCGGAACTGCTTCAAATCAACTAGATATCTTTGTGCTCTAAATCGCCCAACAGCCAAACGCAAAAGCAGCAAACATCTCGCTGTATGTCCCACATCCAAAGTGCCAAGAGAGAGCTTGCTCTCCCTGTCTTTGAATACTGTTTTCACTGTCCCGGTTACCTCTTGGCTAACATTCTCTTCAGAGCTGCAGTGAAAGCAGGAACCACGTGGAGAAGGCACCCACACTGAAAGTGCCTGGAGGGAACATTGGGGCTTCTTCTCAGTGTCTCTGACATAGGGTTTCACTGTCCCGGGAAAGTCTCTGCTAACACCGTGCAGAGCGCTGTGCCCAATATACAGAAACGTCTTGCGGTATCTCCTACAGGGAAAGTGCCAGGAGGGAATTGTCGAGCTTGTTCTCAGTGTCTCTGAGAATTGCTCTGATTATCTGTGTGACCTCTTTGCTAAGACTCTCCAGAGAGCCGTCCTCAAAACCAACACACATCTTGACATATCTCCCACATTGATCGCAGTGTCTCCAGAAATGGCATTCAAGGAGCCAGGACCTTTTCTCCCTACACTGTCCATTGAGTTGTCCTCAAAACCAATATACATCCTGCTATATCTCCCACATGGAAAGTGCCAGGAGGGAGAAGTGGGGATTATGTTTAGACTTTCTCGGAACTGCTTCAAATCAACTAGATATCTTTGTGCTGTAAATCTCCCAACAGCCAAACGCAAAAGCAGCAAACATCTCGCTGTATGTCCCACATCCAAAGTGCCAAGAGAGAGCTTGCTCTCCCTGTCTTTGAGTACTGTTTTCACTGTCCCGGTTACCTCTTGGCTAACGTTCTCTTCAGAGCTGCAGTGAAAGCAGGAACCACGTGGAGAAGGCACCCACACTGAAAGTGCCTGGAGGGAACATTGGGGCTTCTTCTCAGTGTCTCTGACATAGGGTTTCACTGTCCCGGGAAAGTCTCTGCTAACACCGCGCAGAGCGCTGTGCCCAATATACAGAAACGTCTTGCGGTATCTCCTACAGGGAAAGTGCCAGGAGGGAATTGTCGAGCTTGTTCTCAGTGTCTCTGAGAATTGCTCTGATTTTCCCTGTGACCTCTTTGCTAAGACTCTCCAGAGAGCCGTCCTCAAAACCAACACACATCTTAACATATCTCCCACATTGATCGCAGTGTCTCCAGAAACGGCATTCAAGGAGCCAGGACCTTTTCTCCCTACACTGTCCATTGAGTTGTCCTCAAAACCAATATACATCCTGCTGTATCTCCCACATGGAAAGTGCCAGGAGGGAGAAGTGGGGATTATGTTTAGACTTTCTCGGAACTGCTTCAAATCAACTAGATATCTTTGTGCTGTAAATCGCCCAACAGCCAAACGCAAAAGCAGCAAACATCTCGCTGTATGTCCCACATCGAAAGTGCCAAGAGAGAGCTTGCTCTCCCTGTCTTTGAGTACTGTTTTCACTGTCCCGGTTACCTCTTGGCTAACATTCTCTTCAGAGCTGCAGTGAAAGCAGGAACCACGTGGAGAAGGCACCCACACTGAAAGTGCCTGGAGGGAACATTGGGGCTTCTTCTCAGTGTCTCTGACATAGGGTTTCACTGTCCCGGGAAAGTCTCTGCTAACACCCTGCAGAGCGCTGTGCCCAATCTACAGAAACGTCTTGCGGTATCTCCTACAGGGAAAGTGCCAGGAGGGAATTGTCGAGCTTGTTCTCAGTGTCTCTGAGAATTGCTCTGATTATCCCTGTGACCTCTTTGCTAAGACTCTCCAGAGAGCCGTCCTCAAAACCAACACACATCTTAACATATCTCCCACATTGATCGCAGTGTCTCCAGAAACGGCATTCAAGGAGCCAGGACCTTTTCTCCCTACACTGGCCATTGAGTTGTCCTCAAAACCAATATACATCCTGCTGTATCTCCCACATGGAAAGTGCCAGGAGGGAGAAGTGGGGATTATGTTTAGACTTTCTCGGAACTGCTTCAAATCAACTAGATATCTTTGTGCTGTAAATCGCCCAACAGCCAAACACAAAAGCAGCAAACATCTCGCTGTATGTCCCACATCCAAAGTGCCAAGAGAGAGCTTGCTCTCCCTGTCTTTGAGTACTGTTTTCACTGTCCCGGTTACCTCTTGGCTAACATTCTCTTCAGAGCTGCAGTGAAAGCAGGAACCACGTGGAGAAGGCACCCACACTGAAAGTGCCTGGAGGGAACATTGGGGCTTCTTCTCAGTGTCTCTGACATAGGGTTTCACTGTCCCGGGAAAGTCTCTGCTAACACCGTGCAGAGCGCTGTGCCCAATATACAGAAACGTCTTGCGGTATCTCCTACAGGGAAAGTGCCAGGAGGGAATTGTCGAGCTTGTTCTCAGTGTCTCTGAGAATTGCTCTGATTATCTGTGTGACCTCTTTGCTAAGACTCTCCAGAGAGCCGTCCTCAAAACCAACACACATCTTGACATATCTCCCACATTGATCGCAGTGTCTCCAGAAACGGCATTCAAGGAGCCAGGACCTTTTCTCCCTACACTGTCCATTGAGTTGTCCTCAAAACCAATATACATCCTGCTGTATCTCCCACATGGAAAGTGCCAGGAGGGAGAAGTGGGGATTATGTTTAGACTTTCTCGGAACTGCTTCAAATCAACTAGATATCTTTGTGCTGTAAATCGCCCAACAGCCAAACGCAAAAGCAGCAAACATCTCGCTGTATGTCCCACATCCAAAGTGCCAAGAGAGAGCTTGCTCTCCCTGTCTTTGAGTACTGTTTTCACTGTCCCGGTTACCTCTTTGCTAACATTCTCTTCAGCGCTGCAGGGAAACCAGGAACCACGTGGAGAAGGCACCCACACTGAAAGTGCCTGGAGGGAACATTGGGGCTTCTTCTCAGTGTCTCTGACATAGGGTTTCACTGTCCCGGGAAAGTCTCTGCTAACACCCTGCAGAGCGCTGTGCCCAATCTACAGAAACGTCTTGCGGTATCTCCTACAGGGAAAGTGCCAGGAGGGAATTGTCGAGCTTGTTCTCAGTGTCTCTGAGAATTGCTCTGATTATCCCTGTGACCTCTTTGCTAAGACTCTCCAGAGAGCCGTCCTCAAAACCAACACACATCTTGACATATCTCCCACATTGATCGCAGTGTCTCCAGAAACGGCATTCAAGGAGCCAGGACCTTTTCTCCCTACACTGTCCATTGAGTTGTCCTCAAAACCAATATACATCCTGCTGTATCTCCCACGTGGAAAGTGCCAGGAGGGAGAAGTGGGGATTATGTTTAGACTTTCTCGGAACTGCTTCAAATCAACTAGATATCTTTGTGCTGTAAATCTCCCAACAGCCAAACGCAAAAGCAGCAAACATCTCGCTGTATGTCCCACATCCAAAGTGCCAAGAGAGAGCTTGCTCTCCCTGTCTTTGAGTACTGTTTTCACTGTCCCGGTTACCTCTTGGCTAACATTCTCTTCAGAGCTGCAGTGAAAGCAGGAACCACGTGGAGAAGGCACCCACACTGAAAGTGCCTGGAGGGAACATTGGGGCTTCTTCTCAGTGTCTCTGACATAGGGTTTCACTGTCCCGGGAAAGTCTCTGCTAACACCGTGCAGAGCGCTGTGCCCAATATACAGAAACGTCTTGCGGTATCTCCTACAGGGAAAGTGCCAGGAGGGAATTGTCGAGCTTGTTCTCAGTGTCTCTGAGAATTGCTCTGATTATCTGTGTGACCTCTTTGCTAAGACTCTCCAGAGAGCCGTCCTCAAAACCAACACACATCTTGACATATCTCCCACATTGATCGCAGTGTCTCCAGAAACGGCATTCAAGGAGCCAGGACCTTTTCTCCCTACACTGTCCATTGAGTTGTCCTCAAAACCAATATACATCCTGCTGTATCTCCCACATGGAAAGTGCCAGGAGGGAGAAGTGGGGATTATGTTTAGACTTTCTCGGAACTGCTTCAAATCAACTAGATATCTTTGTGCTGTAAATCGCCCAACAGCCAAACGCAAAAGCAGCAAACATCTCGCTGTATGTCCCACATCCAAAGTGCCAAGAGAGAGCTTGCTCTCCCTGTCTTTGAGTACTGTTTTCACTGTCCCGGTTACCTCTTTGCTAACATTCTCTTCAGCGCTGCAGGGAAACCAGGAACCACGTGGAGAAGGCACCCACACTGAAAGTGCCTGGAGGGAACATTGGGGCTTCTTCTCAGTGTCTCTGACATAGGGTTTCACTGTCCCGGGAAAGTCTCTGCTAACACCCTGCAGAGCGCTGTGCCCAATCTACAGAAACGTCTTGCGGTATCTCCTACAGGGAAAGTGCCAGGAGGGAATTGTCGAGCTTGTTCTCAGTGTCTCTGAGAATTGCTCTGATTATCTGTGTGACCTCTTTGCTAAGACTCTCCAGAGAGCCGTCCTCAAAACCAACACACATCTTGACATATCTCCCACATTGATCGCAGTGTCTCCAGAAACGGCATTCAAGGAGCCAGGACCTTTTCTCCCTACACTGTCCATTGAGTTGTCCTCAAAACCAATATACATCCTGCTATATCTCCCACGTGAAAGTGCCAGGAGGGAGAAGTGGGGATTATGTTTAGACTTTCTCGGAACTGCTTCAAATCAACTAGATATCTTTGTGCTGTAAATCTCCCAACAGCCAAACGCAAAGGCAGCAAACATCTCGCTGTATGTCCCACATCCAAAGTGCCAAGAGAGAGCTTGCTCTCCCTGTCTTTGAGTACTGTTTTCACTGTCCCGGTTACCTCTTGGCTAACATTCTCTTCAGAGCTGCAGTGAAAGCAGGAACCACGTGGAGAAGGCACCCACACTGAAAGTGCCTGGAGGGAACATTGGGGCTTCTTCTCAGTGTCTCTGACATAGGGTTTCACTGTCCCGGGAAAGTCTCTGCTAACACCCTGCAGAGCGCTGTGCCCAATCTACAGAAACGTCTTGCGGTATCTCCTACAGGGAAAGTGCCAGGAGGGAATTGTGGAGCTTGTTCTCAGTGTCTCTGAGAATTGCTCTGATTATCTGTGTGACCTCTTTGCTAAGACTCTCCAGAGAGCCGTCCTCAAAACCAACACACATCTTGACATATCTCCCACATTGATCGCAGTGTCTCCAGAAATGGCATTCAAGGAGCCAGGACGTTTTCTCCCTACACTGTCCATTGAGTTGTCCTCAAAACCAATATACATCCTGCTGTATCTCCCACATGGAAAGTGCCAGGAGGGAGAAGTGGCGATTATGTTTAGACTTTCTCGGAACTGCTTCAAATCAACTAGATATCTTTGTGCTGTAAATCGCCCAACAGCCAAACGCAAAAGCAGCAAACATCTCGCTGTATGTCCCACATCCAAAGTGCCAAGAGAGAGCTTGCTCTCCCTGTCTTTGAGTACTGTTTTCGCTGTGCCGGTTACCTCTTTGCTAACATTCTCTTCAGCGCTGCAGGGAAACCAGGAACCACGTGGAGAAGGCACCCACACTGAAAGTGCCTGGAGGGAACATTGGGGCTTCTTCTCAGTGTCTCTGACATAGGGTTTCACTGTCCCGGGAAAGTCTCTGCTAACACCCTGCAGAGCGCTGTGCCCAATCTACAGAAACGTCTTGCGGTATCTCCTACAGGGAAAGTGCCAGGAGGGAACTGTCCATCTTGTTCTCAGTGTCTCTGAGAATTGCTCTGATTATCCCTGTGACCTCTTTGCTAAGACTCTCCAGAGAGCCGTCCTCAAAACAAACACACATCTTGACATATCTCCCACATTGATCGCAGTGTCTCCAGGAACGGCATTCAAGGAGCCAGGAACTTTTCTCCCTACACTGTCCATTGAGTTGTCCTCAAAACCAATATACATCCTGCTATATCTCCCACATGGAAAGTGCCAGGAGGGAGAAGTGGCGATTATGTTTAGACTTTCTCGGAACTGCTTCAAATCAACTAGATATCTTTGTGCTGTAAATCTCCCAACAGCCAAACGCAAAAGCAGCAAACATCTCGCTGTATGTCCCACATCCAAAGTGCCAAGAGAGAGCTTGCTCTCCCTCTCTTTGAGTACTGTTTTCACTGTCCTGGTTACCTCTTTGCTAACATTCTCTTCAGCGCTGCAGGGAAACCAGGAACCACGTGGAGAAGGCACCCACACTGAAAGTGCCTGGAGGGAACATTGGGGCTTCTTCTCAGTGTCTCTGACATAGGGTTTCACTGTCCCGGGAAAGTCTCTGCTAACACCCTGCAGAGCGCTGTGCCCAATCTACAGAAACGTCTTGCGGTATCTCCTACAGGGAAAGTGCCAGGAGGGAACTGTCCATCTTGTTCTCAGTGTCTCTGAGAATTGCTCTGATTATCCCTGTGACCTCTTTGCTAAGACTCTCCAGAGAGCCGTCCTCAAAACCAACACACATCTTGACATATCTCCCACATTGATCGCAGTGTCTCCAGGAACGGCATTCAAGGAGCCAGGAACTTTTCTCCCTACACTGTCCATTGAGTTGTCCTCAAAACCAATATACATCCTGCTATATCTCCCACATGGAAAGTGCCAGGAGGGAGAAGTGGCGATTATGTTTAGACTTTCTCGGAACTGCTTCCAATCAACTAGATATCTTTGTGCTGTAAATCTCCCAACAGCCAAACGCAAAAGCAGCAAACATCTCGCTGTATGTCCCACATCCAAAGTGCCAAGAGAGAGCTTGCTCTCCCTGTCTTTGAGTACTGTTTTCGCTGTGCCGGTTACCTCTTTGCTAACATTCTCTTCAGCGCTGCAGGGAAACCAGGAACCACGTGGAGAAGGCACCCACACTGAAAGTGCCTGGAGGGAACATTGGGGCTTCTTCTCAGTGTCTCTGACATAGGGTTTCACTGTCCCGGGAAAGTCTCTGCTAACACCCTGCAGAGCGCTGTGCCCAATCTACAGAAACGTCTTGCGGTATCTCCTACAGGGAAAGCGCCAGGAGGGAACTGTCCATCTTGTTCTCAGTGTCTCTGAGAATTGCTCTGATTATCCCTGTGACCTCTTTGCTAAGACTCTCCAGAGAGCCGTCCTCAAAACAAACACACATCTTGACATATCTCCCACATTGATCGCAGTGTCTCCAGGAACGGCATTCAAGGAGCCAGGAACTTTTCTCCCTACACTGTCCATTGAGTTGTCCTCAAAACCAATATACATCCTGCTATATCTCCCACATGGAAAGTGCCAGGAGGGAGAAGTGGCGATTATGTTTAGACTTTCTCGGAACTGCTTCAAATCAACTAGATATCTTTGTGCTGTAAATCTCCCAACAGCCAAACGCAAAAGCAGCAAACATCTCGCTGTATGTCCCACATCCAAAGTGCCAAGAGAGAGCTTGCTCTCCCTGTCTTTGAGTACTGTTTTCGCTGTCCCGGTTACCTCTTTGCTAACATTCTCTTCAGCGCTGCAGGGAAACCAGGAACCACGTGGAGAAGGCACCCACACTGAAAGTGCCTGGAGGGAACATTGGGGCTTCTTCTCAGTGTCTCTGACATAGGGTTTCACTGTCCCGGGAAAGTCTCTGCTAACACCCTGCAGAGCGCTGTGCCCAATCTACAGAAACGTCTTGCGGTATCTCCTACAGGGAAAGTGCCAGGAGGGAACTGTCCATCTTGTTCTCAGTGTCTCTGAGAATTGCTCTGATTATCCCTGTGACCTCTTTGCTAAGACTCTCCAGAGAGCCGTCCTCAAAACCAACACACATCTTGACATATCTCCCTCATTGATCGCAGTGTCTCCAGGAACGGCATTCAAGGAGCCAGGAACTTTTCTCCCTACACTGTCCATTGAGTTGTCCTCAAAACCAATATACATCCTGCTATATCTCCCACATGGAAAGTGCCAGGAGGGAGAAGTGGGGATTATGTTTAGACTTTCTCGGAACTGCTTCAAATCAACTAGATATCTTTGTGCTGTAAATCTCCCAACAGCCAAACGCAAAAGCAGCAAACATCTCGCTGTATGTCCCACATCCAAAGTGCCAAGAGAGAGCTTGCTCTCCCTGTCTTTGAGTACTGTTTTCGCTGTGCCGGTTACCTCTTTGCTAACATTCTCTTCAGCGCTGCAGGGAAACCAGGAACCACGTGGAGAAGGCACCCACACTGAAAGTGCCTGGAGGGAACATTGGGGCTTCTTCTCAGTGTCTCTGACATAGGGTTTCACTGTCCCGGGAAAGTCTCTGCTAACACCCTGCAGAGCGCTGTGCCCAATCTACAGAAACGTCTTGCGGTATCTCCTACAGGGAAAGTGCCAGGAGGGAATTGTCAAGCTTGTTCTCAGTGTCTCTGAGAATTGCTCTGATTATCCCTGTGACCTCTTTGCTAAGACTCTCCAGAGAGCCGTCCTCAAAACCAACACACATCTTGACATATCTCCCTCATTGATCGCAGTGTCTCCAGGAACGGCATTCAAGGAGCCAGGAACTTTTCTCCCTACACTGTCCATTGAGTTGTCCTCAAAACCAATATACATCCTGCTATATCTCCCACATGGAAAGTGCCAGGAGGGAGAAGTGGCGATTATGTTTAGACTTTCTCGGAACTGCTTCAAATCAACTAGATATCTTTGTGCTGTAAATCTCCCAACAGCCAAACGCAAAAGCAGCAAACATCTCGCTGTATGTCCCACATCCAAAGTGCCAAGAGAGAGCTTGCTCTCCCTGTCTTTGAGTACTGTTTTCACTGTCCCGGTTACCTCTTTGCTAACATTCTCTTCAGCGCTGCAGGGAAACCAGGAACCACGTGGAGAAGGCACCCACACTGAAAGTGCCTGGAGGGAACATTGGGGCTTCTTCTCAGTGTCTCTGACATAGGGTTTCACTGTCCCGGGAAAGTCTCTGCTAACACCCTGCAGAGCGCTGTGCCCAATCTACAGAAACGTCTTGCGGTATCTCCTACAGGGAAAGTGCCAGGAGGGAACTGTCCATCTTGTTCTCAGTGTCTCTGAGAATTGCTCTGATTATCCCTGTGACCTCTTTGCTAAGACTCTCCAGAGAGCCGTCCTCAAAACAAACACACATCTTGACATATCTCCCACATTGATCGCAGTGTCTCCAGGAACGGCATTCAAGGAGCCAGGAACTTTTCTCCCTACACTGTCCATTGAGTTGTCCTCAAAACCAATATACATCCTGCTATATCTCCCACATGGAAAGTGCCAGGAGGGAGAAGTGGCGATTATGTTTAGACTTTCTCGGAACTGCTTCAAATCAACTAGATATCTTTGTGCTGTAAATCTCCCAACAGCCAAACGCAAAAGCAGCAAACATCTCGCTGTATGTCCCACATCCAAAGTGCCAAGAGAGAGCTTGCTCTCCCTGTCTTTGAGTACTGTTTTCGCTGTGCCGGTTACCTCTTTGCTAACATTCTCTTCAGCGCTGCAGGGAAACCAGGAACCACGTGGAGAAGGCACCCACACTGAAAGTGCCTGGAGGGAACATTGGGGCTTCTTCTCAGTGTCTCTGACATAGGGTTTCACTGTCCCGGGAAAGTCTCTGCTAACACCCTGCAGAGCGCTGTGCCCAATCTACAGAAACGTCTTGCGGTATCTCCTACAGGGAAAGTGCCAGGAGGGAATTGTCGAGCTTGTTCTCAGTGTCTCTGAGAATTGCTCTGATTATCCCTGTGACCTCTTTGCTAAGACTCTCCAGAGAGCCGTCCTCAAAACCAACACACATCTTGACATATCTCCCACATTGATCGCAGTGTCTCCAGGAACGGCATTCAAGGAGCCAGGAACTTTTCTCCCTACACTGTCCATTGAGTTGTCCTCAAAACCAATATACATCCTGCTATATCTCCCACATGGAAAGTGCCAGGAGGGAGAAGTGGCGATTATGTTTAGACTTTCTCGGAACTGCTTCAAATCAACTAGATATCTTTGTGCTGTAAATCTCCCAACAGCCAAACGCAAAAGCAGCAAACATCTCGCTGTATGTCCCACATCCAAAGTGCCAAGAGAGAGCTTGCTCTCCCTGTCTTTGAGTACTGTTTTCACTGTCCCGGTTACCTCTTTGCTAACATTCTCTTCAGCGCTGCAGGGAAACCAGGAACCACGTGGAGAAGGCACCCACACTGAAAGTGCCTGGAGGGAACATTGGGGCTTCTTCTCAGTGTCTCTGACATAGGGTTTCACTGTCCCGGGAAAGTCTCTGCTAACACCCTGCAGAGCGCTGTGCCCAATCTACAGAAACGTCTTGCGGTATCTCCTACAGGGAAAGTGCCAGGAGGGAACTGTCCATCTTGTTCTCAGTGTCTCTGAGAATTGCTCTGATTATCCCTGTGACCTCTTTGCTAAGACTCTCCAGAGAGCCGTCCTCAAAACAAACACACATCTTGACATATCTCCCACATTGATCGCAGTGTCTCCAGGAACGGCATTCAAGGAGCCAGGAACTTTTCTCCCTACACTGTCCATTGAGTTGTCCTCAAAACCAATATATATCCTGCTATATCTCCCACATGGAAAGTGCCAGGAGGGAGAAGTGGCGATTATGTTTAGACTTTCTCGGAACTGCTTCAAATCAACTAGATATCTTTGTGCTGTAAATCTCCCAACAGCCAAACGCAAAAGCAGCAAACATCTCGCTGTATGTCCCACATCCAAAGTGCCAAGAGAGAGCTTGCTCTCCCTGTCTTTGAGTACTGTTTTCGCTGTGCCGGTTACCTCTTTGCTAACATTCTCTTCAGCGCTGCAGGGAAACCAGGAACCACGTGGAGAAGGCACCCACACTGAAAGTGCCTGGAGGGAACATTGGGGCTTCTTCTCAGTGTCTCTGACATAGGGTTTCACTGTCCCGGGAAAGTCTCTGCTAACACCCTGCAGAGCGCTGTGCCCAATCTACAGAAACGTCTTGCGGTATCTCCTACAGGGAAAGTGCCAGGAGGGAACTGTCCATCTTGTTCTCAGTGTCTCTGAGAATTGCTCTGATTATCCCTGTGACCTCTTTGCTAAGACTCTCCAGAGAGCCGTCCTCAAAACCAACACACATCTTGACATATCTCCCACATTGATCGCAGTGTCTCCAGGAACGGCATTCAAGGAGCCAGGAACTTTTCTCCCTACACTGTCCATTGAGTTGTCCTCAAAACCAATATACATCCTGCTATATCTCCCACATGGAAAGTGCCAGGAGGGAGAAGTGGCGATTATGTTTAGACTTTCTCGGAACTGCTTCAAATCAACTAGATATCTTTGTGCTGTAAATCTCCCAACAGCCAAACGCAAAAGCAGCAAACATCTCGCTGTATGTCCCACATCCAAAGTGCCAAGAGAGAGCTTGCTCTCCCTGTCTTTGAGTACTGTTTTCGCTGTGCCGGTTACCTCTTTGCTAACATTCTCTTCAGCGCTGCAGGGAAACCAGGAACCACGTGGAGAAGGCACCCACACTGAAAGTGCCTGGAGGGAACATTGGGGCTTCTTCTCAGTGTCTCTGACATAGGGTTTCACTGTCCCGGGAAAGTCTCTGCTAACACCCTGCAGAGCGCTGTGCCCAATCTACAGAAACGTCTTGCGGTATCTCCTACAGGGAAAGTGCCAGGAGGGAATTGTCGAGCTTGTTCTCAGTGTCTCTGAGAATTGCTCTGATTATCCCTGTGACCTCTTTGCTAAGACTCTCCAGAGAGCCGTCCTCAAAACCAACACACATCTTGACATATCTCCCTCATTGATCGCAGTGTCTCCAGGAACGGCATTCAAGGAGCCAGGAACTTTTCTCCCTACACTGTCCATTGAGTTGTCCTCAAAACCAATATACATCCTGCTATATCTCCCACATGGAAAGTGCCAGGAGGGAGAAGTGGCGATTATGTTTAGACTTTCTCGGAACTGCTTCAAATCAACTAGATATCTTTGTGCTGTAAATCTCCCAACAGCCAAACGCAAAAGCAGCAAACATCTCGCTGTATGTCCCACATCCAAAGTGCCAAGAGAGAGCTTGCTCTCCCTGTCTTTGAGTACTGTTTTCGCTGTGCCGGTTACCTCTTTGCTAACATTCTCTTCAGCGCTGCAGGGAAACCAGGAACCACGTGGAGAAGGCACCCACACTGAAAGTGCCTGGAGGGAACATTGGGGCTTCTTCTCAGTGTCTCTGACATAGGGTTTCACTGTCCCGGGAAAGTCTCTGCTAACACCCTGCAGAGCGCTGTGCCCAATCTACAGAAACGTCTTGCGGTATCTCCTACAGGGAAAGTGCCAGGAGGGAACTGTCCATCTTGTTCTCAGTGTCTCTGAGAATTGCTCTGATTATCCCTGTGACCTCTTTGCTAAGACTCTCCAGAGAGCCGTCCTCAAAACCAACACACATCTTGACATATCTCCCTCATTGATCGCAGTGTCTCCAGGAACGGCATTCAAGGAGCCAGGAACTTTTCTCCCTACACTGTCCATTGAGTTGTCCTCAAAACCAATATACATCCTGCTATATCTCCCACATGGAAAGTGCCAGGAGGGAGAAGTGGCGATTATGTTTAGACTTTCTCGGAACTGCTTCAAATCAACTAGATATCTTTGTGCTGTAAATCTCCCAACAGCCAAACGCAAAAGCAGCAAACATCTCGCTGTATGTCCCACATCCAAAGTGCCAAGAGAGAGCTTGCTCTCCCTGTCTTTGAGTACTGTTTTCACTGTCCCGGTTACCTCTTTGCTAACATTCTCTTCAGCGCTGCAGGGAAACCAGGAACCACGTGGAGAAGGCACCCACACTGAAAGTGCCTGGAGGGAACATTGGGGCTTCTTCTCAGTGTCTCTGACATAGGGTTTCACTGTCCCGGGAAAGTCTCTGCTAACACCCTGCAGAGCGCTGTGCCCAATCTACAGAAACGTCTTGCGGTATCTCCTACAGGGAAAGTGCCAGGAGGGAACTGTCCATCTTGTTCTCAGTGTCTCTGAGAATTGCTCTGATTATCCCTGTGACCTCTTTGCTAAGACTCTCCAGAGAGCCGTCCTCAAAACCAACACACATCTTGACATATCTCCCTCATTGATCGCAGTGTCTCCAGGAACGGCATTCAAGGAGCCAGGAACTTTTCTCCCTACACTGTCCATTGAGTTGTCCTCAAAACCAATATACATCCTGCTATATCTCCCACATGGAAAGTGCCAGGAGGGAGAAGTGGCGATTATGTTTAGACTTTCTCGGAACTGCTTCAAATCAACTAGATATCTTTGTGCTGTAAATCTCCCAACAGCCAAACGCAAAAGCAGCAAACATCTCGCTGTATGTCCCACATCCAAAGTGCCAAGAGAGAGCTTGCTCTCCCTCTCTTTGAGTACTGTTTTCACTGTGCCGGTTACCTCTTTGCTAACATTCTCTTCAGCGCTGCAGGGAAACCAGGAACCACGTGGAGAAGGCACCCACACTGAAAGTGCCTGGAGGGAACATTGGGGCTTCTTCTCAGTGTCTCTGACATAGGGTTTCACTGTCCCGGGAAAGTCTCTGCTAACACCCTGCAGAGCGCTGTGCCCAATCTACAGAAACGTCTTGCGGTATCTCCTACAGGGAAAGTGCCAGGAGGGAACTGTCCATCTTGTTCTCAGTGTCTCTGAGAATTGCTCTGATTATCCCTGTGACCTCTTTGCTAAGACTCTCCAGAGAGCCGTCCTCAAAACCAACACACATCTTGACATATCTCCCACATTGATCGCAGTGTCTCCAGGAACGGCATTCAAGGAGCCAGGAACTTTTCTCCCTACACTGTCCATTGAGTTGTCCTCAAAACCAATATACATCCTGCTATATCTCCCACATGGAAAGTGCCAGGAGGGAGAAGTGGCGATTATGTTTAGACTTTCTCGGAACTGCTTCAAATCAACTAGATATCTTTGTGCTGTAAATCTCCCAACAGCCAAACGCAAAAGCAGCAAACATCTCGCTGTATGTCCCACATCCAAAGTGCCAAGAGAGAGCTTGCTCTCCCTGTCTTTGAGTACTGTTTTCGCTGTGCCGGTTACCTCTTTGCTAACATTCTCTTCAGCGCTGCAGGGAAACCAGGAACCACGTGGAGAAGGCACCCACACTGAAAGTGCCTGGAGGGAACATTGGGGCTTCTTCTCAGTGTCTCTGACATAGGGTTTCACTGTCCCGGGAAAGTCTCTGCTAACACCCTGCAGAGCGCTGTGCCCAATCTACAGAAACGTCTTGCGGTATCTCCTACAGGGAAAGTGCCAGGAGGGAACTGTCCATCTTGTTCTCAGTGTCTCTGAGAATTGCTCTGATTATCCCTGTGACCTCTTTGCTAAGACTCTCCAGAGAGCCGTCCTCAAAACAAACACACATCTTGACATATGTCCCACATTGATCGCAGTGTCTCCAGGAACGGCATTCAAGGAGCCAGGAACTTTTCTCCCTACACTGTCCATTGAGTTGTCCTCAAAACCAATATACATCCTGCTATATCTCCCACATGGAAAGTGCCAGGAGGGAGAAGTGGCGATTATGTTTAGACTTTCTCGGAACTGCTTCAAATCAACTAGATATCTTTGTGCTGTAAATCTCCCAACAGCCAAACGCAAAAGCAGCAAACATCTCGCTGTATGTCCCACATCCAAAGTGCCAAGAGAGAGCTTGCTCTCCCTGTCTTTGAGTACTGTTTTCGCTGTGCCGGTTACCTCTTTGCTAACATTCTCTTCAGCGCTGCAGGGAAACCAGGAACCACGTGGAGAAGGCACCCACACTGAAAGTGCCTGGAGGGAACATTGGGGCTTCTTCTCAGTGTCTCTGACATAGGGTTTCACTGTCCCGGGAAAGTCTCTGCTAACACCCTGCAGAGCGCTGTGCCCAATCTACAGAAACGTCTTGCGGTATCTCCTACAGGGAAAGTGCCAGGAGGGAACTGTCCATCTTGTTCTCAGTGTCTCTGAGAATTGCTCTGATTATCCCTGTGACCTCTTTGCTAAGACTCTCCAGAGAGCCGTCCTCAAAACCAACACACATCTTGACATATCTCCCACATTGATCGCAGTGTCTCCAGGAACGGCATTCAAGGAGCCAGGAACTTTTCTCCCTACACTGTCCATTGAGTTGTCCTCAAAACCAATATACATCCTGCTATATCTCCCACATGGAAAGTGCCAGGAGGGAGAAGTGGCGATTATGTTTAGACTTTCTCGGAACTGCTTCAAATCAACTAGATATCTTTGTGCTGTAAATCTCCCAACAGCCAAACGCAAAAGCAGCAAACATCTCGCTGTATGTCCCACATCCAAAGTGCCAAGAGAGAGCTTGCTCTCCCTCTCTTTGAGTACTGTTTTCACTGTCCCGGTTACCTCTTTGCTAACATTCTCTTCAGCGCTGCAGGGAAACCAGGAACCACGTGGAGAAGGCACCCACACTGAAAGTGCCTGGAGGGAACATTGGGGCTTCTTCTCAGTGTCTCTGACATAGGGTTTCACTGTCCCGGGAAAGTCTCTGCTAACACCCTGCAGAGCGCTGTGCCCAATCTACAGAAACGTCTTGCGGTATCTCCTACAGGGAAAGTGCCAGGAGGGAACTGTCCATCTTGTTCTCAGTGTCTCTGAGAATTGCTCTGATTATCCCTGTGACCTCTTTGCTAAGACTCTCCAGAGAGCCGTCCTCAAAACAAACACACATCTTGACATATGTCCCACATTGATCGCAGTGTCTCCAGGAACGGCATTCAAGGAGCCAGGAACTTTTCTCCCTACACTGTCCATTGAGTTGTCCTCAAAACCAATATACATCCTGCTATATCTCCCACATGGAAAGTGCCAGGAGGGAGAAGTGGCGATTATGTTTAGACTTTCTCGGAACTGCTTCAAATCAACTAGATATCTTTGTGCTGTAAATCTCCCAACAGCCAAACGCAAAAGCAGCAAACATCTCGCTGTATGTCCCACATCCAAAGTGCCAAGAGAGAGCTTGCTCTCCCTGTCTTTGAGTACTGTTTTCGCTGTCCCGGTTACCTCTTTGCTAACATTCTCTTCAGCCCTGCAGGGAAACCAGGAACCACGTGGAGAAGGCACCCACACTGAAAGTGCCTGGAGGGAACATTGGGGCTTCTTCTCAGTGTCTCTGACATAGGGTTTCACTGTCCCGGGAGAGTCTCTGCTAACACCCTGCAGAGCGCTGTGCCCAATCTACAGAAACGTCTTGCGGTATCTCCTACAGGGAAAGTGCCAGGAGGGAATTGTCGAGCTTGTTCTCAGTGTCTCTGAGAATTGCTCTGATTATCCCTGTGACCTCTTTGCTAAGACTCTCCAGAGAGCCGTCCTCAAAACAAACACACATCTTGACATATGTCCCACATTGATCGCAGTGTCTCCAGGAACGGCATTCAAGGAGCCAGGAACTTTTCTCCCTACACTGTCCATTGAGTTGTCCTCAAAACCAATATACATCCTGCTATATCTCCCACATGGAAAGTGCCAGGAGGGAGAAGTGGCGATTATGTTTAGACTTTCTCGGAACTGCTTCAAATCAACTAGATATCTTTGTGCTGTAAATCTCCCAACAGCCAAACGCAAAAGCAGCAAACATCTCGCTGTATGTCCCACATCCAAAGTGCCAAGAGAGAGCTTGCTCTCCCTGTCTTTGAGTACTGTTTTCGCTGTGCCGGTTACCTCTTTGCTAACATTCTCTTCAGCGCTGCAGGGAAACCAGGAACCACGTGGAGAAGGCACCCACACTGAAAGTGCCTGGAGGGAACATTGGGGCTTCTTCTCAGTGTCTCTGACATAGGGTTTCACTGTCCCGGGAAAGTCTCTGCTAACACCCTGCAGAGCGCTGTGCCCAATCTACAGAAACGTCTTGCGGTATCTCCTACAGGGAAAGTGCCAGGAGGGAACTGTCCATCTTGTTCTCAGTGTCTCTGAGAATTGCTCTGATTATCCCTGTGACCTCTTTGCTAAGACTCTCCAGAGAGCCGTCCTCAAAACCAACACACATCTTGACATATCTCCCACATTGATCGCAGTGTCTCCAGGAACGGCATTCAAGGAGCCAGGAACTTTTCTCCCTACACTGTCCATTGAGTTGTCCTCAAAACCAATATACATCCTGCTATATCTCCCACATGGAAAGTGCCAGGAGGGAGAAGTGGCGATTATGTTTAGACTTTCTCGGAACTGCTTCAAATCAACTAGATATCTTTGTGCTGTAAATCTCCCAACAGCCAAACGCAAAAGCAGCAAACATCTCGCTGTATGTCCCACATCCAAAGTGCCAAGAGAGAGCTTGCTCTCCCTGTCTTTGAGTACTGTTTTCGCTGCCCCGGTTACCTCTTTGCTAACATTCTCTTCAGCGCTGCAGGGAAACCAGGAACCACGTGGAGAAGGCACCCACACTGAAAGTGCCTGGAGGGAACATTGGGGCTTCTTCTCAGTGTCTCTGACATAGGGTTTCACTGTCCCGGGAAAGTCTCTGCTAACACCCTGCAGAGCGCTGTGCCCAATCTACAGAAACGTCTTGCGGTATCTCCTACAGGGAAAGTGCCAGGAGGGAATTGTCGAGCTTGTTCTCAGTGTCTCTGAGAATTGCTCTGATTATCCCTGTGACCTCTTTGCTAAGACTCTCCAGAGAGCCGTCCTCAAAACCAACACACATCTTGACATATCTCCCACATTGATCGCAGTGTCTCCAGGAACGGCATTCAAGGAGCCAGGAACTTTTCTCCCTACACTGTCCATTGAGTTGTCCTCAAAACCAATATACATCCTGCTATATCTCCCACATGGAAAGTGCCAGGAGGGAGAAGTGGCGATTATGTTTAGACTTTCTCGGAACTGCTTCAAATCAACTAGATATCTTTGTGCTGTAAATCTCCCAACAGCCAAACGCAAAAGCAGCAAACATCTCGCTGTATGTCCCACATCCAAAGTGCCAAGAGAGAGCTTGCTCTCCCTGTCTTTGAGTACTGTTTTCGCTGTGCCGGTTACCTCTTTGCTAACATTCTCTTCAGCGCTGCAGGGAAACCAGGAACCACGTGGAGAAGGCACCCACACTGAAAGTGCCTGGAGGGAACATTGGGGCTTCTTCTCAGTGTCTCTGACATAGGGTTTCACTGTCCCGGGAAAGTCTCTGCTAACACCCTGCAGAGCGCTGTGCCCAATCTACAGAAACGTCTTGCGGTATCTCCTACAGGGAAAGTGCCAGGAGGGAACTGTCCATCTTGTTCTCAGTGTCTCTGAGAATTGCTCTGATTATCCCTGTGACCTCTTTGCTAAGACTCTCCAGAGAGCCGTCCTCAAAACCAACACACATCTTGACATATCTCCCACATTGATCGCAGTGTCTCCAGGAACGGCATTCAAGGAGCCAGGAACTTTTCTCCCTACACTGTCCATTGAGTTGTCCTCAAAACCAATATACATCCTGCTATATCTCCCACATGGAAAGTGCCAGGAGGGAGAAGTGGCGATTATGTTTAGACTTTCTCGGAACTGCTTCAAATCAACTAGATATCTTTGTGCTGTAAATCTCCCAACAGCCAAACGCAAAAGCAGCAAACATCTCGCTGTATGTCCCACATCCAAAGTGCCAAGAGAGAGCTTGCTCTCCCTGTCTTTGAGTACTGTTTTCGCTGTCCCGGTTACCTCTTTGCTAACATTCTCTTCAGCGCTGCAGGGAAACCAGGAACCACGTGGAGAAGGCACCCACACTGAAAGTGCCTGGAGGGAACATTGGGGCTTCTTCTCAGTGTCTCTGACATAGGGTTTCACTGTCCCGGGAAAGTCTCTGCTAACACCCTGCAGAGCGCTGTGCCCAATCTACAGAAACGTCTTGCGGTATCTCCTACAGGGAAAGTGCCAGGAGGGAACTGTCCATCTTGTTCTCAGTGTCTCTGAGAATTGCTCTGATTATCCCTGTGACCTCTTTGCTAAGACTCTCCAGAGAGCCGTCCTCAAAACAAACACACATCTTGACATATGTCCCACATTGATCGCAGTGTCTCCAGGAACGGCATTCAAGGAGCCAGGAACTTTTCTCCCTACACTGTCCATTGAGTTGTCCTCAAAACCAATATACATCCTGCTATATCTCCCACATGGAAAGTGCCAGGAGGGAGAAGTGGCGATTATGTTTAGACTTTCTCGGAACTGCTTCAAATCAACTAGATATCTTTGTGCTGTAAATCTCCCAACAGCCAAACGCAAAAGCAGCAAACATCTCGCTGTAT
The DNA here is from genome assembly GCF_963924245.1 of Chroicocephalus ridibundus. Classification (NCBI taxonomy): domain Eukaryota; kingdom Metazoa; phylum Chordata; class Aves; order Charadriiformes; family Laridae; genus Chroicocephalus; species Chroicocephalus ridibundus. The sequence continues at coordinate 18,081 of NW_026961558.1, read as the reverse complement.
GTCCCACATCCAAAGTGCCAAGAGAGAGCTTGCTCTCCCTGTCTTTGAGTACTGTTTTCGCTGTGCCGGTTACCTCTTTGCTAACATTCTCTTCAGCGCTGCAGGGAAACCAGGAACCACGTGGAGAAGGCACCCACACTGAAAGTGCCTGGAGGGAACATTGGGGCTTCTTCTCAGTGTCTCTGACATAGGGTTTCACTGTCCCGGGAAAGTCTCTGCTAACACCCTGCAGAGCGCTGTGCCCAATCTACAGAAACGTCTTGCGGTATCTCCTACAGGGAAAGTGCCAGGAGGGAACTGTCCATCTTGTTCTCAGTGTCTCTGAGAATTGCTCTGATTATCCCTGTGACCTCTTTGCTAAGACTCTCCAGAGAGCCGTCCTCAAAACCAACACACATCTTGACATATCTCCCACATTGATCGCAGTGTCTCCAGGAACGGCATTCAAGGAGCCAGGAACTTTTCTCCCTACACTGTCCATTGAGTTGTCCTCAAAACCAATATACATCCTGCTATATCTCCCACATGGAAAGTGCCAGGAGGGAGAAGTGGCGATTATGTTTAGACTTTCTCGGAACTGCTTCAAATCAACTAGATATCTTTGTGCTGTAAATCTCCCAACAGCCAAACGCAAAAGCAGCAAACATCTCGCTGTATGTCCCACATCCAAAGTGCCAAGAGAGAGCTTGCTCTCCCTGTCTTTGAGTACTGTTTTCGCTGTGCCGGTTACCTCTTTGCTAACATTCTCTTCAGCGCTGCAGGGAAACCAGGAACCACGTGGAGAAGGCACCCACACTGAAAGTGCCTGGAGGGAACATTGGGGCTTCTTCTCAGTGTCTCTGACATAGGGTTTCACTGTCCCGGGAAAGTCTCTGCTAACACCCTGCAGAGCGCTGTGCCCAATCTACAGAAACGTCTTGCGGTATCTCCTACAGGGAAAGTGCCAGGAGGGAATTGTCGAGCTTGTTCTCAGTGTCTCTGAGAATTGCTCTGATTATCCCTGTGACCTCTTTGCTAAGACTCTCCAGAGAGCCGTCCTCAAAACCAACACACATCTTGACATATCTCCCTCATTGATCGCAGTGTCTCCAGGAACGGCATTCAAGGAGCCAGGAACTTTTCTCCCTACACTGTCCATTGAGTTGTCCTCAAAACCAATATACATCCTGCTATATCTCCCACATGGAAAGTGCCAGGAGGGAGAAGTGGCGATTATGTTTAGACTTTCTCGGAACTGCTTCAAATCAACTAGATATCTTTGTGCTGTAAATCTCCCAACAGCCAAACGCAAAAGCAGCAAACATCTCGCTGTATGTCCCACATCCAAAGTGCCAAGAGAGAGCTTGCTCTCCCTGTCTTTGAGTACTGTTTTCGCTCTGCCGGTTACCTCTTTGCTAACATTCTCTTCAGCGCTGCAGGGAAACCAGGAACCACGTGGAGAAGGCACCCACACTGAAAGTGCCTGGAGGGAACATTGGGGCTTCTTCTCAGTGTCTCTGACATAGGGTTTCACTGTCCCGGGAAAGTCTCTGCTAACACCCTGCAGAGCGCTGTGCCCAATCTACAGAAACGTCTTGCGGTATCTCCTACAGGGAAAGTGCCAGGAGGGAATTGTCGAGCTTGTTCTCAGTGTCTCTGAGAATTGCTCTGATTATCCCTGTGACCTCTTTGCTAAGACTCTCCAGAGAGCCGTCCTCAAAACCAACACACATCTTGACATATCTCCCACATTGATCGCAGTGTCTCCAGGAACGGCATTCAAGGAGCCAGGAACTTTTCTCCCTACACTGTCCATTGAGTTGTCCTCAAAACCAATATACATCCTGCTATATCTCCCACATGGAAAGTGCCAGGAGGGAGAAGTGGCGATTATGTTTAGACTTTCTCGGAACTGCTTCAAATCAACTAGATATCTTTGTGCTGTAAATCTCCCAACAGCCAAACGCAAAAGCAGCAAACATCTCGCTGTATGTCCCACATCCAAAGTGCCAAGAGAGAGCTTGCTCTCCCTGTCTTTGAGTACTGTTTTCGCTCTGCCGGTTACCTCTTTGCTAACATTCTCTTCAGCGCTGCAGGGAAACCAGGAACCACGTGGAGAAGGCACCCACACTGAAAGTGCCTGGAGGGAACATTGGGGCTTCTTCTCAGTGTCTCTGACATAGGGTTTCACTGTCCCGGGAAAGTCTCTGCTAACACCCTGCAGAGCGCTGTGCCCAATCTACAGAAACGTCTTGCGGTATCTCCTACAGGGAAAGTGCCAGGAGGGAATTGTCGAGCTTGTTCTCAGTGTCTCTGAGAATTGCTCTGATTATCCCTGTGACCTCTTTGCTAAGACTCTCCAGAGAGCCGTCCTCAAAACCAACACACATCTTGACATATCTCCCACATTGATCGCAGTGTCTCCAGGAACGGCATTCAAGGAGCCAGGAACTTTTCTCCCTACACTGTCCATTGAGTTGTCCTCAAAACCAATATACATCCTGCTATATCTCCCACATGGAAAGTGCCAGGAGGGAGAAGTGGCGATTATGTTTAGACTTTCTCGGAACTGCTTCAAATCAACTAGATATCTTTGTGCTGTAAATCTCCCAACAGCCAAACGCAAAAGCAGCAAACATCTCGCTGTATGTCCCACATCCAAAGTGCCAAGAGAGAGCTTGCTCTCCCTCTCTTTGAGTACTGTTTTCACTGTCCCGGTTACCTCTTTGCTAACATTCTCTTCAGCGCTGCAGGGAAACCAGGAACCACGTGGAGAAGGCACCCACACTGAAAGTGCCTGGAGGGAACATTGGGGCTTCTTCTCAGTGTCTCTGACATAGGGTTTCACTGTCCCGGGAAAGTCTCTGCTAACACCCTGCAGAGCGCTGTGCCCAATCTACAGAAACGTCTTGCGGTATCTCCTACAGGGAAAGTGCCAGGAGGGAACTGTCCATCTTGTTCTCAGTGTCTCTGAGAATTGCTCTGATTATCCCTGTGACCTCTTTGCTAAGACTCTCCAGAGAGCCGTCCTCAAAACAAACACACATCTTGACATATGTCCCACATTGATCGCAGTGTCTCCAGGAACGGCATTCAAGGAGCCAGGAACTTTTCTCCCTACACTGTCCATTGAGTTGTCCTCAAAACCAATATACATCCTGCTATATCTCCCACATGGAAAGTGCCAGGAGGGAGAAGTGGCGATTATGTTTAGACTTTCTCGGAACTGCTTCAAATCAACTAGATATCTTTGTGCTGTAAATCTCCCAACAGCCAAACGCAAAAGCAGCAAACATCTCGCTGTATGTCCCACATCCAAAGTGCCAAGAGAGAGCTTGCTCTCCCTGTCTTTGAGTACTGTTTTCGCTGTCCCGGTTACCTCTTTGCTAACATTCTCTTCAGCCCTGCAGGGAAACCAGGAACCACGTGGAGAAGGCACCCACACTGAAAGTGCCTGGAGGGAACATTGGGGCTTCTTCTCAGTGTCTCTGACATAGGGTTTCACTGTCCCGGGAGAGTCTCTGCTAACACCCTGCAGAGCGCTGTGCCCAATCTACAGAAACGTCTTGCGGTATCTCCTACAGGGAAAGTGCCAGGAGGGAATTGTCGAGCTTGTTCTCAGTGTCTCTGAGAATTGCTCTGATTATCCCTGTGACCTCTTTGCTAAGACTCTCCAGAGAGCCGTCCTCAAAACAAACACACATCTTGACATATGTCCCACATTGATCGCAGTGTCTCCAGGAACGGCATTCAAGGAGCCAGGAACTTTTCTCCCTACACTGTCCATTGAGTTGTCCTCAAAACCAATATACATCCTGCTATATCTCCCACATGGAAAGTGCCAGGAGGGAGAAGTGGCGATTATGTTTAGACTTTCTCGGAACTGCTTCAAATCAACTAGATATCTTTGTGCTGTAAATCTCCCAACAGCCAAACGCAAAAGCAGCAAACATCTCGCTGTATGTCCCACATCCAAAGTGCCAAGAGAGAGCTTGCTCTCCCTGTCTTTGAGTACTGTTTTCGCTGTGCCGGTTACCTCTTTGCTAACATTCTCTTCAGCGCTGCAGGGAAACCAGGAACCACGTGGAGAAGGCACCCACACTGAAAGTGCCTGGAGGGAACATTGGGGCTTCTTCTCAGTGTCTCTGACATAGGGTTTCACTGTCCCGGGAAAGTCTCTGCTAACACCCTGCAGAGCGCTGTGCCCAATCTACAGAAACGTCTTGCGGTATCTCCTACAGGGAAAGTGCCAGGAGGGAACTGTCCATCTTGTTCTCAGTGTCTCTGAGAATTGCTCTGATTATCCCTGTGACCTCTTTGCTAAGACTCTCCAGAGAGCCGTCCTCAAAACCAACACACATCTTGACATATCTCCCACATTGATCGCAGTGTCTCCAGGAACGGCATTCAAGGAGCCAGGAACTTTTCTCCCTACACTGTCCATTGAGTTGTCCTCAAAACCAATATACATCCTGCTATATCTCCCACATGGAAAGTGCCAGGAGGGAGAAGTGGCGATTATGTTTAGACTTTCTCGGAACTGCTTCAAATCAACTAGATATCTTTGTGCTGTAAATCTCCCAACAGCCAAACGCAAAAGCAGCAAACATCTCGCTGTATGTCCCACATCCAAAGTGCCAAGAGAGAGCTTGCTCTCCCTGTCTTTGAGTACTGTTTTCGCTCTGCCGGTTACCTCTTTGCTAACATTCTCTTCAGCGCTGCAGGGAAACCAGGAACCACGTGGAGAAGGCACCCACACTGAAAGTGCCTGGAGGGAACATTGGGGCTTCTTCTCAGTGTCTCTGACATAGGGTTTCACTGTCCCGGGAAAGTCTCTGCTAACACCCTGCAGAGCGCTGTGCCCAATCTACAGAAACGTCTTGCGGTATCTCCTACAGGGAAAGTGCCAGGAGGGAATTGTCGAGCTTGTTCTCAGTGTCTCTGAGAATTGCTCTGATTATCCCTGTGACCTCTTTGCTAAGACTCTCCAGAGAGCCGTCCTCAAAACCAACACACATCTTGACATATCTCCCACATTGATCGCAGTGTCTCCAGGAACGGCATTCAAGGAGCCAGGAACTTTTCTCCCTACACTGTCCATTGAGTTGTCCTCAAAACCAATATACATCCTGCTATATCTCCCACATGGAAAGTGCCAGGAGGGAGAAGTGGCGATTATGTTTAGACTTTCTCGGAACTGCTTCAAATCAACTAGATATCTTTGTGCTGTAAATCTCCCAACAGCCAAACGCAAAAGCAGCAAACATCTCGCTGTATGTCCCACATCCAAAGTGCCAAGAGAGAGCTTGCTCTCCCTGTCTTTGAGTACTGTTTTCGCTGTGCCGGTTACCTCTTTGCTAACATTCTCTTCAGCGCTGCAGGGAAACCAGGAACCACGTGGAGAAGGCACCCACACTGAAAGTGCCTGGAGGGAACATTGGGGCTTCTTCTCAGTGTCTCTGACATAGGGTTTCACTGTCCCGGGAAAGTCTCTGCTAACACCCTGCAGAGCGCTGTGCCCAATCTACAGAAACGTCTTGCGGTATCTCCTACAGGGAAAGTGCCAGGAGGGAACTGTCCATCTTGTTCTCAGTGTCTCTGAGAATTGCTCTGATTATCCCTGTGACCTCTTTGCTAAGACTCTCCAGAGAGCCGTCCTCAAAACCAACACACATCTTGACATATCTCCCACATTGATCGCAGTGTCTCCAGGAACGGCATTCAAGGAGCCAGGAACTTTTCTCCCTACACTGTCCATTGAGTTGTCCTCAAAACCAATATACATCCTGCTATATCTCCCACATGGAAAGTGCCAGGAGGGAGAAGTGGCGATTATGTTTAGACTTTCTCGGAACTGCTTCAAATCAACTAGATATCTTTGTGCTGTAAATCTCCCAACAGCCAAACGCAAAAGCAGCAAACATCTCGCTGTATGTCCCACATCCAAAGTGCCAAGAGAGAGCTTGCTCTCCCTGTCTTTGAGTACTGTTTTCGCTGTGCCGGTTACCTCTTTGCTAACATTCTCTTCAGCGCTGCAGGGAAACCAGGAACCACGTGGAGAAGGCACCCACACTGAAAGTGCCTGGAGGGAACATTGGGGCTTCTTCTCAGTGTCTCTGACATAGGGTTTCACTGTCCCGGGAAAGTCTCTGCTAACACCCTGCAGAGCGCTGTGCCCAATCTACAGAAACGTCTTGCGGTATCTCCTACAGGGAAAGTGCCAGGAGGGAACTGTCCATCTTGTTCTCAGTGTCTCTGAGAATTGCTCTGATTATCCCTGTGACCTCTTTGCTAAGACTCTCCAGAGAGCCGTCCTCAAAACAAACACACATCTTGACATATGTCCCACATTGATCGCAGTGTCTCCAGGAACGGCATTCAAGGAGCCAGGAACTTTTCTCCCTACACTGTCCATTGAGTTGTCCTCAAAACCAATATACATCCTGCTATATCTCCCACATGGTAAGTGCCAGGAGGGAGAAGTGGCGATTATGTTTAGACTTTCTCGGAACTGCTTCAAATCAACTAGATATCTTTGTGCTGTAAATCTCCCAACAGCCAAACGCAAAAGCAGCAAACATCTCGCTGTATGTCCCACATCCAAAGTGCCAAGAGAGAGCTTGCTCTCCCTGTCTTTGAGTACTGTTTTCGCTGTGCCGGTTACCTCTTTGCTAACATTCTCTTCAGCGCTGCAGGGAAACCAGGAACCACGTGGAGAAGGCACCCACACTGAAAGTGCCTGGAGGGAACATTGGGGCTTCTTCTCAGTGTCTCTGACATAGGGTTTCACTGTCCCGGGAAAGTCTCTGCTAACACCCTGCAGAGCGCTGTGCCCAATCTACAGAAACGTCTTGCGGTATCTCCTACAGGGAAAGTGCCAGGAGGGAACTGTCCATCTTGTTCTCAGTGTCTCTGAGAATTGCTCTGATTATCCCTGTGACCTCTTTGCTAAGACTCTCCAGAGAGCCGTCCTCAAAACCAACACACATCTTGACATATCTCCCACATTGATCGCAGTGTCTCCAGGAACGGCATTCAAGGAGCCAGGAACTTTTCTCCCTACACTGTCCATTGAGTTGTCCTCAAAACCAATATACATCCTGCTATATCTCCCACATGGAAAGTGCCAGGAGGGAGAAGTGGCGATTATGTTTAGACTTTCTCGGAACTGCTTCAAATCAACTAGATATCTTTGTGCTGTAAATCTCCCAACAGCCAAACGCAAAAGCAGCAAACATCTCGCTGTATGTCCCACATCCAAAGTGCCAAGAGAGAGCTTGCTCTCCCTGTCTTTGAGTACTGTTTTCGCTGTGCCGGTTACCTCTTTGCTAACATTCTCTTCAGCGCTGCAGGGAAACCAGGAACCACGTGGAGAAGGCACCCACACTGAAAGTGCCTGGAGGGAACATTGGGGCTTCTTCTCAGTGTCTCTGACATAGGGTTTCACTGTCCCGGGAAAGTCTCTGCTAACACCCTGCAGAGCGCTGTGCCCAATCTACAGAAACGTCTTGCGGTATCTCCTACAGGGAAAGTGCCAGGAGGGAATTGTCGAGCTTGTTCTCAGTGTCTCTGAGAATTGCTCTGATTATCCCTGTGACCTCTTTGCTAAGACTCTCCAGAGAGCCGTCCTCAAAACCAACACACATCTTGACATATCTCCCTCATTGATCGCAGTGTCTCCAGGAACGGCATTCAAGGAGCCAGGAACTTTTCTCCCTACACTGTCCATTGAGTTGTCCTCAAAACCAATATACATCCTGCTATATCTCCCACATGGAAAGTGCCAGGAGGGAGAAGTGGCGATTATGTTTAGACTTTCTCGGAACTGCTTCAAATCAACTAGATATCTTTGTGCTGTAAATCTCCCAACAGCCAAACGCAAAAGCAGCAAACATCTCGCTGTATGTCCCACATCCAAAGTGCCAAGAGAGAGCTTGCTCTCCCTGTCTTTGAGTACTGTTTTCGCTCTGCCGGTTACCTCTTTGCTAACATTCTCTTCAGCGCTGCAGGGAAACCAGGAACCACGTGGAGAAGGCACCCACACTGAAAGTGCCTGGAGGGAACATTGGGGCTTCTTCTCAGTGTCTCTGACATAGGGTTTCACTGTCCCGGGAAAGTCTCTGCTAACACCCTGCAGAGCGCTGTGCCCAATCTACAGAAACGTCTTGCGGTATCTCCTACAGGGAAAGTGCCAGGAGGGAATTGTCGAGCTTGTTCTCAGTGTCTCTGAGAATTGCTCTGATTATCCCTGTGACCTCTTTGCTAAGACTCTCCAGAGAGCCGTCCTCAAAACCAACACACATCTTGACATATCTCCCTCATTGATCGCAGTGTCTCCAGGAACGGCATTCAAGGAGCCAGGAACTTTTCTCCCTACACTGTCCATTGAGTTGTCCTCAAAACCAATATACATCCTGCTATATCTCCCACATGGAAAGTGCCAGGAGGGAGAAGTGGCGATTATGTTTAGACTTTCTCGGAACTGCTTCAAATCAACTAGATATCTTTGTGCTGTAAATCTCCCAACAGCCAAACGCAAAAGCAGCAAACATCTCGCTGTATGTCCCACATCCAAAGTGCCAAGAGAGAGCTTGCTCTCCCTGTCTTTGAGTACTGTTTTCGCTGTGCCGGTTACCTCTTTGCTAACATTCTCTTCAGCGCTGCAGGGAAACCAGGAACCACGTGGAGAAGGCACCCACACTGAAAGTGCCTGGAGGGAACATTGGGGCTTCTTCTCAGTGTCTCTGACATAGGGTTTCACTGTCCCGGGAAAGTCTCTGCTAACACCCTGCAGAGCGCTGTGCCCAATCTACAGAAACGTCTTGCGGTATCTCCTACAGGGAAAGTGCCAGGAGGGAACTGTCCATCTTGTTCTCAGTGTCTCTGAGAATTGCTCTGATTATCCCTGTGACCTCTTTGCTAAGACTCTCCAGAGAGCCGTCCTCAAAACCAACACACATCTTGACATATCTCCCACATTGATCGCAGTGTCTCCAGGAACGGCATTCAAGGAGCCAGGAACTTTTCTCCCTACACTGTCCATTGAGTTGTCCTCAAAACCAATATACATCCTGCTATATCTCCCACATGGAAAGTGCCAGGAGGGAGAAGTGGCGATTATGTTTAGACTTTCTCGGAACTGCTTCAAATCAACTAGATATCTTTGTGCTGTAAATCTCCCAACAGCCAAACGCAAAAGCAGCAAACATCTCGCTGTATGTCCCACATCCAAAGTGCCAAGAGAGAGCTTGCTCTCCCTGTCTTTGAGTACTGTTTTCGCTGTGCCGGTTACCTCTTTGCTAACATTCTCTTCAGCGCTGCAGGGAAACCAGGAACCACGTGGAGAAGGCACCCACACTGAAAGTGCCTGGAGGGAACATTGGGGCTTCTTCTCAGTGTCTCTGACATAGGGTTTCACTGTCCCGGGAAAGTCTCTGCTAACACCCTGCAGAGCGCTGTGCCCAATCTACAGAAACGTCTTGCGGTATCTCCTACAGGGAAAGTGCCAGGAGGGAACTGTCCATCTTGTTCTCAGTGTCTCTGAGAATTGCTCTGATTATCCCTGTGACCTCTTTGCTAAGACTCTCCAGAGAGCCGTCCTCAAAACCAACACACATCTTGACATATCTCCCACATTGATCGCAGTGTCTCCAGGAACGGCATTCAAGGAGCCAGGAACTTTTCTCCCTACACTGTCCATTGAGTTGTCCTCAAAACCAATATACATCCTGCTATATCTCCCACATGGAAAGTGCCAGGAGGGAGAAGTGGCGATTATGTTTAGACTTTCTCGGAACTGCTTCAAATCAACTAGATATCTTTGTGCTGTAAATCTCCCAACAGCCAAACGCAAAAGCAGCAAACATCTCGCTGTATGTCCCACATCCAAAGTGCCAAGAGAGAGCTTGCTCTCCCTGTCTTTGAGTACTGTTTTCGCTGTGCCGGTTACCTCTTTGCTAACATTCTCTTCAGCGCTGCAGGGAAACCAGGAACCACGTGGAGAAGGCACCCACACTGAAAGTGCCTGGAGGGAACATTGGGGCTTCTTCTCAGTGTCTCTGACATAGGGTTTCACTGTCCCGGGAAAGTCTCTGCTAACACCCTGCAGAGCGCTGTGCCCAATCTACAGAAACGTCTTGCGGTATCTCCTACAGGGAAAGTGCCAGGAGGGAACTGTCCATCTTGTTCTCAGTGTCTCTGAGAATTGCTCTGATTATCCCTGTGACCTCTTTGCTAAGACTCTCCAGAGAGCCGTCCTCAAAACCAACACACATCTTGACATATCTCCCACATTGATCGCAGTGTCTCCAGGAACGGCATTCAAGGAGCCAGGAACTTTTCTCCCTACACTGTCCATTGAGTTGTCCTCAAAACCAATATACATCCTGCTATATCTCCCACATGGAAAGTGCCAGGAGGGAGAAGTGGCGATTATGTTTAGACTTTCTCGGAACTGCTTCAAATCAACTAGATATCTTTGTGCTGTAAATCTCCCAACAGCCAAACGCAAAAGCAGCAAACATCTCGCTGTATGTCCCACATCCAAAGTGCCAAGAGAGAGCTTGCTCTCCCTGTCTTTGAGTACTGTTTTCGCTGTCCCGGTTACCTCTTTGCTAACATTCTCTTCAGCGCTGCAGGGAAACCAGGAACCACGTGGAGAAGGCACCCACACTGAAAGTGCCTGGAGGGAACATTGGGGCTTCTTCTCAGTGTCTCTGACATAGGGTTTCACTGTCCCGGGAGAGTCTCTGCTAACACCCTGCAGAGCGCTGTGTCCAATCTACAGAAACGTCTTGCGGTATCTCCTACAGGGAAAGTGCCAGGAGGGAATTGTCGAGCTTGTTCTCAGTGTCTCTGAGAATTGCTCTGATTATCCCTGTGACCTCTTTGCTAAGACTCTCCAGAGAGCCGTCCTCAAAACAAACACACATCTTGACATATGTCCCACATTGATCGCAGTGTCTCCAGGAACGGCATTCAAGGAGCCAGGAACTTTTCTCCCTACACTGTCCATTGAGTTGTCCTCAAAACCAATATACATCCTGCTATATCTCCCACATGGAAAGTGCCAGGAGGGAGAAGTGGCGATTATGTTTAGACTTTCTCGGAACTGCTTCAAATCAACTAGATATCTTTGTGCTGTAAATCTCCCAACAGCCAAACGCAAAAGCAGCAAACATCTCGCTGTATGTCCCACATCCAAAGTGCCAAGAGAGAGCTTGCTCTCCCTGTCTTTGAGTACTGTTTTCGCTGTGCCGGTTACCTCTTTGCTAACATTCTCTTCAGCGCTGCAGGGAAACCAGGAACCACGTGGAGAAGGCACCCACACTGAAAGTGCCTGGAGGGAACACTGGGGCTTCTTCTCAGTGTCTCTGACATAGGGTTTCACTGTCCCGGGAAAGTCTCTGCTAACACCCTGCAGAGCGCTGTGCCCAATCTACAGAAACGTCTTGCGGTATCTCCTACAGGGAAAGTGCCAGGAGGGAACTGTCCATCTTGTTCTCAGTGTCTCTGAGAATTGCTCTGATTATCCCTGTGACCTCTTTGCTAAGACTCTCCAGAGAGCCGTCCTCAAAACCAACACACATCTTGACATATCTCCCACATTGATCGCAGTGTCTCCAGGAACGGCATTCAAGGAGCCAGGAACTTTTCTCCCTACACTGTCCATTGAGTTGTCCTCAAAACCAATATACATCCTGCTATATCTCCCACATGGAAAGTGCCAGGAGGGAGAAGTGGCGATTATGTTTAGACTTTCTCGGAACTGCTTCAAATCAACTAGATATCTTTGTGCTGTAAATCTCCCAACAGCCAAACGCAAAAGCAGCAAACATCTCGCTGTATGTCCCACATCCAAAGTGCCAAGAGAGAGCTTGCTCTCCCTGTCTTTGAGTACTGTTTTCGCTGCCCCGGTTACCTCTTTGCTAACATTCTCTTCAGCGCTGCAGGGAAACCAGGAACCACGTGGAGAAGGCACCCACACTGAAAGTGCCTGGAGGGAACATTGGGGCTTCTTCTCAGTGTCTCTGACATAGGGTTTCACTGTCCCGGGAAAGTCTCTGCTAACACCCTGCAGAGCGCTGTGCCCAATCTACAGAAACGTCTTGCGGTATCTCCTACAGGGAAAGTGCCAGGAGGGAACTGTCCATCTTGTTCTCAGTGTCTCTGAGAATTGCTCTGATTATCCCTGTGACCTCTTTGCTAAGACTCTCCAGAGAGCCGTCCTCAAAACAAACACACATCTTGACATATCTCCCACATTGATCGCAGTGTCTCCAGGAACGGCATTCAAGGAGCCAGGAACTTTTCTCCCTACACTGTCCATTGAGTTGTCCTCAAAACCAATATACATCCTGCTATATCTCCCACATGGAAAGTGCCAGGAGGGAGAAGTGGCGATTATGTTTAGACTTTCTCGGAACTGCTTCAAATCAACTAGATATCTTTGTGCTGTAAATCTCCCAACAGCCAAACGCAAAAGCAGCAAACATCTCGCTGTATGTCCCACATCCAAAGTGCCAAGAGAGAGCTTGCTCTCCCTGTCTTTGAGTACTGTTTTCGCTGTGCCGGTTACCTCTTTGCTAACATTCTCTTCAGCGCTGCAGGGAAACCAGGAACCACGTGGAGAAGGCACCCACACTGAAAGTGCCTGGAGGGAACATTGGGGCTTCTTCTCAGTGTCTCTGACATAGGGTTTCACTGTCCCGGGAAAGTCTCTGCTAACACCCTGCAGAGCGCTGTGCCCAATCTACAGAAACGTCTTGCGGTATCTCCTACAGGGAAAGTGCCAGGAGGGAACTGTCCATCTTGTTCTCAGTGTCTCTGAGAATTGCTCTGATTATCCCTGTGACCTCTTTGCTAAGACTCTCCAGAGAGCCGTCCTCAAAACAAACACACATCTTGACATATCTCCCACATTGATCGCAGTGTCTCCAGGAACGGCATTCAAGGAGCCAGGAACTTTTCTCCCTACACTGTCCATTGAGTTGTCCTCAAAACCAATATACATCCTGCTATATCTCCCACATGGAAAGTGCCAGGAGGGAGAAGTGGCGATTATGTTTAGACTTTCTCGGAACTGCTTCAAATCAACTAGATATCTTTGTGCTGTAAATCTCCCAACAGCCAAACGCAAAAGCAGCAAACATCTCGCTGTATGTCCCACATCCAAAGTGCCAAGAGAGAGCTTGCTCTCCCTGTCTTTGAGTACTGTTTTCGCTGTGCCGGTTACCTCTTTGCTAACATTCTCTTCAGCGCTGCAGGGAAACCAGGAACCACGTGGAGAAGGCACCCACACTGAAAGTGCCTGGAGGGAACATTGGGGCTTCTTCTCAGTGTCTCTGACATAGGGTTTCACTGTCCCGGGAAAGTCTCTGCTAACACCCTGCAGAGCGCTGTGCCCAATCTACAGAAACGTCTTGCGGTATCTCCTACAGGGAAAGTGCCAGGAGGGAATTGTCCAGCTTGTTCTCAGTGTCTCTGAGAATTGCTCTGATTATCCCTGTGACCTCTTTGCTAAGACTCTCCAGAGAGCCGTCCTCAAAACCAACACACATCTTGACATATCTCCCTCATTGATCGCAGTGTCTCCAGGAACGGCATTCAAGGAGCCAGGAACTTTTCTCCCTACACTGTCCATTGAGTTGTCCTCAAAACCAATATACATCCTGCTATATCTCCCACATGGAAAGTGCCAGGAGGGAGAAGTGGCGATTATGTTTAGACTTTCTCGGAACTGCTTCAAATCAACTAGATATCTTTGTGCTGTAAATCTCCCAACAGCCAAACGCAAAAGCAGCAAACATCTCGCTGTATGTCCCACATCCAAAGTGCCAAGAGAGAGCTTGCTCTCCCTGTCTTTGAGTACTGTTTTCGCTGTGCCGGTTACCTCTTTGCTAACATTCTCTTCAGCGCTGCAGGGAAACCAGGAACCACGTGGAGAAGGCACCCACACTGAAAGTGCCTGGAGGGAACATTGGGGCTTCTTCTCAGTGTCTCTGACATAGGGTTTCACTGTCCCGGGAAAGTCTCTGCTAACACCCTGCAGAGCGCTGTGCCCAATCTACAGAAACGTCTTGCGGTATCTCCTACAGGGAAAGTGCCAGGAGGGAACTGTCCATCTTGTTCTCAGTGTCTCTGAGAATTGCTCTGATTATCCCTGTGACCTCTTTGCTAAGACTCTCCAGAGAGCCGTCCTCAAAACCAACACACATCTTGACATATCTCCCACATTGATCGCAGTGTCTCCAGGAACGGCATTCAAGGAGCCAGGAACTTTTCTCCCTACACTGTCCATTGAGTTGTCCTCAAAACCAATATACATCCTGCTATATCTCCCACATGGAAAGTGCCAGGAGGGAGAAGTGGCGATTATGTTTAGACTTTCTCGGAACTGCTTCAAATCAACTAGATATCTTTGTGCTGTAAATCTCCCAACAGCCAAACGCAAAAGCAGCAAACATCTCGCTGTATGTCCCACATCCAAAGTGCCAAGAGAGAGCTTGCTCTCCCTGTCTTTGAGTACTGTTTTCGCTGTCCCGGTTACCTCTTTGCTAACATTCTCTTCAGCGCTGCAGGGAAACCAGGAACCACGTGGAGAAGGCACCCACACTGAAAGTGCCTGGAGGGAACATTGGGGCTTCTTCTCAGTGTCTCTGACATAGGGTTTCACTGTCCCGGGAAAGTCTCTGCTAACACCCTGCAGAGCGCTGTGCCCAATCTACAGAAACGTCTTGCGGTATCTCCTACAGGGAAAGTGCCAGGAGGGAACTGTCCATCTTGTTCTCAGTGTCTCTGAGAATTGCTCTGATTATCCCTGTGACCTCTTTGCTAAGACTCTCCAGAGAGCCGTCCTCAAAACCAACACACATCTTGACATATCTCCCACATTGATCGCAGTGTCTCCAGGAACGGCATTCAAGGAGCCAGGAACTTTTCTCCCTACACTGTCCATTGAGTTGTCCTCAAAACCAATATACATCCTGCTATATCTCCCACATGGAAAGTGCCAGGAGGGAGAAGTGGCGATTATGTTTAGACTTTCTCGGAACTGCTTCAAATCAACTAGATATCTTTGTGCTGTAAATCTCCCAACAGCCAAACGCAAAAGCAGCAAACATCTCGCTGTATGTCCCACATCCAAAGTGCCAAGAGAGAGCTTGCTCTCCCTGTCTTTGAGTACTGTTTTCACTGTCCCGGTTACCTCTTTGCTAACATTCTCTTCAGCGCTGCAGGGAAACCAGGAACCACGTGGAGAAGGCACCCACACTGAAAGTGCCTGGAGGGAACATTGGGGCTTCTTCTCAGTGTCTCTGACATAGGGTTTCACTGTCCCGGGAAAGTCTCTGCTAACACCCTGCAGAGCGCTGTGCCCAATCTACAGAAACGTCTTGCGGTATCTCCTACAGGGAAAGTGCCAGGAGGGAACTGTCCATCTTGTTCTCAGTGTCTCTGAGAATTGCTCTGATTATCCCTGTGACCTCTTTGCTAAGACTCTCCAGAGAGCCGTCCTCAAAACCAACACACATCTTGACATATCTCCCACATTGATCGCAGTGTCTCCAGGAACGGCATTCAAGGAGCCAGGAACTTTTCTCCCTACACTGTCCATTGAGTTGTCCTCAAAACCAATATACATCCTGCTATATCTCCCACATGGAAAGTGCCAGGAGGGAGAAGTGGCGATTATGTTTAGACTTTCTCGGAACTGCTTCAAATCAACTAGATATCTTTGTGCTGTAAATCTCCCAACAGCCAAACGCAAAAGCAGCAAACATCTCGCTGTATGTCCCACATCCAAAGTGCCAAGAGAGAGCTTGCTCTCCCTGTCTTTGAGTACTGTTTTCGCTGTGCCGGTTACCTCTTTGCTAACATTCTCTTCAGCGCTGCAGGGAAACCAGGAACCACGTGGAGAAGGCACCCACACTGAAAGTGCCTGGAGGGAACATTGGGGCTTCTTCTCAGTGTCTCTGACATAGGGTTTCACTGTCCCGGGAAAGTCTCTGCTAACACCCTGCAGAGCGCTGTGCCCAATCTACAGAAACGTCTTGCGGTATCTCCTACAGGGAAAGTGCCAGGAGGGAACTGTCCATCTTGTTCTCAGTGTCTCTGAGAATTGCTCTGATTATCCCTGTGACCTCTTTGCTAAGACTCTCCAGAGAGCCGTCCTCAAAACCAACACACATCTTGACATATCTCCCACATTGATCGCAGTGTCTCCAGGAACGGCATTCAAGGAGCCAGGAACTTTTCTCCCTACACTGTCCATTGAGTTGTCCTCAAAACCAATATACATCCTGCTATATCTCCCACATGGAAAGTGCCAGGAGGGAGAAGTGGCGATTATGTTTAGACTTTCTCGGAACTGCTTCAAATCAACTAGATATCTTTGTGCTGTAAATCTCCCAACAGCCAAACGCAAAAGCAGCAAACATCTCGCTGTATGTCCCACATCCAAAGTGCCAAGAGAGAGCTTGCTCTCCCTGTCTTTGAGTACTGTTTTCGCTGTGCCGGTTACCTCTTTGCTAACATTCTCTTCAGCGCTGCAGGGAAACCAGGAACCACGTGGAGAAGGCACCCACACTGAAAGTGCCTGGAGGGAACATTGGGGCTTCTTCTCAGTGTCTCTGACATAGGGTTTCACTGTCCCGGGAAAGTCTCTGCTAACACCCTGCAGAGCGCTGTGCCCAATCTACAGAAACGTCTTGCGGTATCTCCTACAGGGAAAGTGCCAGGAGGGAACTGTCCATCTTGTTCTCAGTGTCTCTGAGAATTGCTCTGATTATCCCTGTGACCTCTTTGCTAAGACTCTCCAGAGAGCCGTCCTCAAAACAAACACACATCTTGACATATCTCCCACATTGATCGCAGTGTCTCCAGGAACGGCATTCAAGGAGCCAGGAACTTTTCTCCCTACACTGTCCATTGAGTTGTCCTCAAAACCAATATACATCCTGCTATATCTCCCACATGGAAAGTGCCAGGAGGGAGAAGTGGCGATTATGTTTAGACTTTCTCGGAACTGCTTCAAATCAACTAGATATCTTTGTGCTGTAAATCTCCCAACAGCCAAACGCAAAAGCAGCAAACATCTCGCTGTATGTCCCACATCCAAAGTGCCAAGAGAGAGCTTGCTCTCCCTGTCTTTGAGTACTGTTTTCGCTGTGCCGGTTACCTCTTTGCTAACATTCTCTTCAGCGCTGCAGGGAAACCAGGAACCACGTGGAGAAGGCACCCACACTGAAAGTGCCTGGAGGGAACATTGGGGCTTCTTCTCAGTGTCTCTGACATAGGGTTTCACTGTCCCGGGAAAGTCTCTGCTAACACCCTGCAGAGCGCTGTGCCCAATCTACAGAAACGTCTTGCGGTATCTCCTACAGGGAAAGTGCCAGGAGGGAACTGTCCATCTTGTTCTCAGTGTCTCTGAGAATTGCTCTGATTATCCCTGTGACCTCTTTGCTAAGACTCTCCAGAGAGCCGTCCTCAAAACAAACACACATCTTGACATATCTCCCACATTGATCGCAGTGTCTCCAGGAACGGCATTCAAGGAGCCAGGAACTTTTCTCCCTACACTGTCCATTGAGTTGTCCTCAAAACCAATATACATCCTGCTATATCTCCCACATGGAAAGTGCCAGGAGGGAGAAGTGGCGATTATGTTTAGACTTTCTCGGAACTGCTTCAAATCAACTAGATATCTTTGTGCTGTAAATCTCCCAACAGCCAAACGCAAAAGCAGCAAACATCTCGCTGTATGTCCCACATCCAAAGTGCCAAGAGAGAGCTTGCTCTCCCTGTCTTTGAGTACTGTTTTCGCTGTGCCGGTTACCTCTTTGCTAACATTCTCTTCAGCGCTGCAGGGAAACCAGGAACCACGTGGAGAAGGCACCCACACTGAAAGTGCCTGGAGGGAACATTGGGGCTTCTTCTCAGTGTCTCTGACATAGGGTTTCACTGTCCCGGGAAAGTCTCTGCTAACACCCTGCAGAGCGCTGTGCCCAATCTACAGAAACGTCTTGCGGTATCTCCTACAGGGAAAGTGCCAGGAGGGAACTGTCCATCTTGTTCTCAGTGTCTCTGAGAATTGCTCTGATTATC